>NW_026067891.1:5917135-5925564 GCF_014885135.2 Alexandromys fortis | reverse complement strand
TATATATTTTAATTGGTATATATATACATATATTAATTATACACACAGAGACCTCTGTGTGTGTGTGTACCTTCTTTTTTGTATATGCACCAAATGCATGTAGTACCCATAGAGGCCCAGAATATTGGATATTAGGTTCCCTAGAGCTGTAGTTTGAGGTGGCTGTGGGGTACCTGATACTAATGTTGAGACTAAGCACAGGTCCCTTGCTAGAGTAGATGTTCTTAACCACTGGACCATCTTTCCAGACCTCTAGATTTACTATCTATAAGCAATTTTCATGATTGTAAAAAAAATTTTTTTTTTTTCGAGACAGGGTTTCTCTGTGGCTTTGGAGCCTGTCCTGGAACTAGCTCTGTAGACCAGGCTGGTACAGAGATCCGCCTGCCTCTGCCTCCCGAGTGCTGGGATTAAAGGCGTGCGCCACCATCGCCCGGCTGATTGTAAAAATATTTAAAAGTCATTAAAGAAGAAATTTTACTTAATTTTATTATCTTAAACTGGTTGTGGTAGCTCATGCCTGTAATCTCAGCTCTTGATAGGCTAAAACAGAATTCCCTTGAATCCCATGCCAACCTGGGCTACATAGTGATACAGACCCTGCCTTTTAACAAAAGGAAGAGGGGGGAGGTCCATCACCTGACATGGGAGATGGGGTGGAGTGTCTATTTAATATATGTTGAATCCTGTATTCAGTTCCCCAGCACCACCCTCCAAAATACATTCATTTTTATAACCAATGAATCTTTGATAGATCTCACATTCTAGTCCTCTTTTCCCTGAAAAGCAGTTCTCCATAGTGATGTTTATTCCTGGTGGCTTTGGTCACAGTGGTCATATGGGCTATCTCTTCTGCTATGGCCAGAGCCAGCACAGGACAGGCCACATAACCAAGATGAAGTTGCCTGATGCTAGGTCATGCCTGCTCTGCGTCCCAGCTGAGCACTGTGCTCAGAAGGCAGCAAACAGTCTTTGGCTAATGCTTGATGACTTGGCCCTAGGTGTTCTAAGCTCCCTTTTAGACTGCAACTGAACTAGGTGGAAGAAAACCCTGCCATTGACTGGGTCAAGGGTGTGCCATATTCCTTGTTGCTATAGGAGTTCCTCAGAGTGTAGTTCTGGGGAGTAAGCAGTCTGCCTGTTGGCATTCCTGAGATAGCCCTCCACACAGGAGACTTCTGCTCAACATAGTCCCAGGGCAGGGCTTGTCCCACAGCCACTCAGCTACCCAGGACCTGATGTGAAGGGCAAGAAGCACAGTGTCCTCAGTCCTGTCAGATTCAGGCCATCTTTGTGTCTCTCCTGTCCCTTACTATTAGAAATGGACAGAAGTGTGAGCAGTAAATGGCCAACAAGGAGCAAAGTGCCTAAGGTTGCACACCTGCTTTTCTAAAGAAGATGCTCGTGTCACGGGGTGGAGCTCTTCTGTTCTTACAGAACAACTGTTAGTCCTTGGAAATAGCAGCGTGAATCAGCAGCCTCAACAGCTCTGCCTGATCCTGTTCATTCTGAACTTTTAGGGCTTCAGACCACACGCTTGGGAAACCACTTGGAAGACCGAGTGAACAAGTTTTTGCGGCGCCAGAATCACCCTGAAGCTGGGGAGGTTTTTGTCAGAGTGGTGGCCAGCTCTGACAAGACTGTGGAGGTCAAGCCTGGGATGAAGTCAAGGTTTGTGTTTTTTCTTCCTGTCCTAAACTGTGGGGTAGGCCCCACTCCTGACTCTGTAAAACTTCAAGTGTGATGTACTTCATGCAAAGGCTTGTGGTAACTAGGATGTAACCTTCTTTTCTGAATTTCAATACATTATCCGAGATGGTTCCCTTGCCTAATAAACAGGACCAGGAAGAGCTGCAGCACAGCCCAAAACTATTCTGGCTGTCATTGCAAGAGGTTGCCGAGCCTTGAGCCTTCTACACAGGACAGGCTTTGATTTCTGTTTCAGGTTTGTGGATTCTGGAGAAATGTCTGAATCTTTCCCGTATCGAACCAAAGCACTCTTTGCTTTTGAAGAGATTGATGGAGTCGATGTGTGCTTTTTTGGGATGCATGTGCAAGAATATGGCTCTGATTGCCCCCCACCAAATACAAGGTAGCCCCATGTTACTTCTGAGTGTGCTTTTTAGTCCCATTCTGGGTGTAACAGACAGAGGCTTGGGTGTCTTAAAACTGTGTGCTTTGCTACTGGATTCAAATAGTTACCTGACTAAACCAATTAGCTTTGTTTTCCTGTAAACTGTCAGGAAACAAAGGGTCTTGGTGATAATGTGGCATGCTTGTGTGTGGCCCTAGCTTTGCTTTGTCTTATCAAGATGATCACTGGGGAGCCAGAGTAGCAACAGCTAAATGTTCTGTTCAAACCAAGTCTCTCTGGTCCAGAGTTGGTTTGTGTTTAGTCTGGATTTTGGGTGAGAGGGGCAAAGAAGAGGCCTCTTCCAAGTTGCTCCCCTGGGGAAGGTTTCCTTCTCTTTTGGTAACAGTAGAAAATTATTTCTGTTTCCTTAGTTTTCAGCTGGAACTGTGATTCGAGTTTTTCACATCTAGTCAGGTGGCCTCTGTGGTGGCTATCAAAACCTATTTCTGGGGGGCTTTGGGATGTTAGTATTTTCAAACTTAAGGGGTACCCTGAATTAGAAATAAAAATGACACCCCACCCACCCCTGCAGGCGTGTATACATATCTTATCTGGACAGTATTCATTTCTTCCGGCCCCGCTGCCTCCGGACAGCTGTTTACCATGAGATACTCATTGGATATCTAGAGTATGTGAAGAAACTGGGGTGAGTCTTGGTTTTTCAAAATCAATTAAAACGTTTTGTCTATTGTGTGAAATAGTGTGTTTTTCTCGTTTAGTTTTATGTTTTTATTCTAATGTATTGAGAGTGGTTCAGAAGTCTGCTGAGCCTCTCACATATGTCTGACTCCAAAGACAGTGTCTTATCTTTGCCTCTGCTTTCTTTTCATTTTCTTTTTACTTTATTGAGGCATAATCTGCTTATCATGTGTTTTTTCTGTTTCAGGTTTTGGAGTCAGTGGTTTTTAAAATTATTGACTGGTGTAACCATTCCATAAGCCGGTCTCTACACACTCTCCTCTGCTACTACTCCCTGTCCTGCCCTTGGCTCCAGACAGCCACTCATCTACTTTCTGTCTCTAGACATTTATCTGTTCTACTCTTTGATTGGAAATCACTGATTGAACACACAAACACTGTCTTTTTTTCTCTGGCACTATGTGTTTATATACCACACCTGTCACATTCTTTTCCTGGACCTGAAAAGGTTTGCTAAAGTACCTTGAAAGAGCAGATAAGATATTTGACATTAATCCTCTAAAGAGAGTTACTTGCCTGAGCTGCCTTTCCAGTCACAGGAGGAAATAGGCAGGAAGCTGGTGCTTCACTTCATTTTACCAGGCCCTGGCAGGCTCAGCTCCATGCAAGTACTTCTGAGAATGAAGTATTCAGTGCTGAATATAGGGTTGGATTTGTAAATGAAAAAGATAATGCTTTTACACACACACACACACACACACACACACAATTCACATATTGTGTTGGAGCCCAAATATTTTTTAAGACCTACCCAAGCATTTATGGCCATTTCTTTTGTTTTCATCTTCCCTCATTAATTTCTGTTCTTGCTTTAGTTACTATTCTTAAGCTGCAGTTGCCTCAAAAATAGATAAGAGTTCACTTATACTTCTGTCTGGCTTGTTTTGTATGTTCTTATAGGTATGTGACAGGACACATCTGGGCCTGTCCTCCAAGTGAAGGAGATGACTACATCTTTCATTGCCACCCTCCTGATCAGAAAATCCCCAAACCAAAACGACTGCAGGAGTGGTACAAGAAAATGCTGGACAAGGCATTCGCAGAGAGGATCATTAATGACTATAAGGTACTCTTGTTGAAGGAAGATGTTGACTTTGTCACAGCTGAATGACATGTTTTATGTATTTTCTTCTGGCACTCATGTGCTTTATAACTATGATAAATTACAAGAAATAGAAAGCAATAGCCTGCAAACATCTGATGAAACTGCAGAAGCAACTCTGCAGTTGGTCAAAGCAGTGGGCCTTTTAGTCAGTTGATGTCTAGTTTGTGTATGTGGTCCCCAGTAGCCTCTAGGGGACCTCACCTCACCTTTCTTCTGCTTCCTCTCAGGACATCTTCAAACAAGCAAATGAAGACAGGCTCACGAGTGCCAAGGAGTTACCCTATTTTGAAGGAGATTTCTGGCCTAATGTGTTGGAAGAAAGCATCAAAGAGCTAGAACAAGAAGAAGAAGAAAGGAAAAAAGAAGAAAGTACTGCAGCTAGTGAGACCCCTGAGGTACAGCCCAGCTAGAGCTGTGTCACCAGAGTGGCAGGCTGAAAAGTATACATTTGCTGTTGGCTTCTTCCTGTGGGTGTTCTTGTGCACACACATAGGATGTCACCATAATCAGCAATAAGCAGATGTAGGGCTTACTGGTTAGACCTGGAGAGATGGTGACCTTTTGGAACCAGGGCAGTACATGGAGATGGGTAGAAATTACTTCCTAGAGAGACTGAAGTGCCTTGTGCTGAGTATTGTGGCAATTCCTCATTTTGTGGGGTTTTGGGGGGAGGGGCTTTTTTTTTTTTTTTTTTTTTTTTTTTGCTTTTTTGTTTTGTTTTGTTTGCTCTCAATCTGTTCACTGTTTACTATCCCTGTGTACCAGGGAGTACAAAGTGTACTAAGCAAGACCTTGTCCCTGCCCCAAGAGGTATCTTATACTAGGAGAAACACCAAGGACCTGGATAGCTTCATGATGTGTTTTCATGTGGTGGGGCAACTCTGAGAAGAAAGGAGCCTAAGGTAAAGAAGACAGAGGTCTGAGGGTGCCTTTGGAAACAGTGACATCGGAGCTGAGATCCCACTTGAGTTGAGGGGAGAAAGTATGCTGTATCAAAGGTCACAAGGTACTACTTGGTCAGGTAGAGCTGACAATGGCATATATATTGATTGTAGTTGTAGGTCCGGTAGGTATGTACAGTGACTTCTGTGGAGAATGTTTGTGGAATATGAGAAATGATGAGTTAGAAGAATGTCTTGTGTAAAGCTTGAACTTACTTTGGTGAGGGAGAAACAAATGGTGGGTTGCATTGCTCCATAGGAAATAGTCAGACTGGATCCCAGCAGGGCTAGAGGTGCTGGCAGCATGTGGCAACACCTGGAGCCTCAGATAAGCATGCATGCTCAGTGTACACGTGATCTGTTGAATGGTTACACTGTGCTCAACACTGAACATGTTGAGTTTTATGTCTTCAAGAAGACAGTTATAATATAGAAAGCACAGACCAGAATGAAAGAGAAGCTTATGTCCCTGGTTGTTCCCAAGATCTCCCATTGTCTGACTTACTTTCTCTCTCTTTCTCTGGAACCTCCAGAAGTTGGTCCATCCCTTCACCTTCTCAGGAACTTGGCTGTTGTTCCTCATCATGGTTTGGTTTCCTACTTGACTGCAAAACAGTTCCCAAGAAGCTAGAGAGAGTAGGCCATATTCAGATTGGCCTTAAAAGAACAGGCATGTCTCAGTGGCTGACTCGGTACTTTGCAGTGGAGACCAAATGATCATGAGCATAGGTGACCTGACACAGAACCATTTGTCTCAGTTTGTTAAGGACAGCAGTGGTGGCGTCACTTGAAGAAGTGGACGTGGGCCCACCTGTGGGAGTCACTGGTGCACAACGCAGCAGAGCACAAGGATAGTCCTGCTACTACCAAGGAAAGGACTCTAAAGGAATGCAGAACAAACTGATTCATCCAAGTTGGTCTCTGGCATGGTGTCAGTGAAGCTGTTCAGACGACTTAGGTGGCTTATGCCTGAGCCCTCCTTCACTGTATGCTAGGGAAAGTGTTGACAAGTAGATTTGATGTTTTCTGTGTATGCAGTGTAGAGGCTGAGAGCAAGGATTCCCCTTCCTAAGGTTACCCAGGACCTCACAGTGGGATTAACTTTAGTATGGCTCACACTTTGTAGGGGACATTGCTTTGTTGCTAAAAATTAGATTCTCCAGGGAGGAACTAGAAGAGAGGGAATGGGGGTAGGTTGCTTCGTTAAAACATATTACATGCATGTATGAAATTCTCAAACAGTTTAAAAAACTGAAAAATTAGAATTTGAAGTTAATTGAAGTAGAGAAGAGTTTCTCGTGTTAAATGAGGGAGACAGGATACCACATCATGTATTCAACCCCAGCTACCCTTAGGCACATGCACAGGTAAAACTTCACCAGAAAAATAACCAAAGTGCATGTTTCCAGGTGACCAAATAATTTCTCTCTCTCTCTCTCTTTTTTCTCTTCTTCTTTTTGTTGATTTTTTGAGACAGGGGACTCTGCATAACTTTGGCTGGCCTAAACTCAAAGATCAGTCTGACTCCTAAGTGCTATGATTAAATGTACGTACCACTATGCCTAGCTCAAAAACAATTTCTTTAAAAAGTTTATTTAGCCGGGCAGTGGTGGCACCTTTAATCACAGAACTCAGGAGTCGGAAGGCAGAGGCCTCAAACTCAGATGCCTAAGCTTGGCCTACAGAGCAAGTTCCAGGACAGGCTCCAAAGCTATGCAGAGAACTCTGTCTTTAAAAAAAATAATAATAATAATAAAAATAAACTAAGAAGTTTATTTGAAATCAAGCATAGTGACACACCTTTAATCCCAGCACTCAGAAAACAGAGGCAGGCAGATCTCTGTGAGTTCAAGGCCAGTCTACACAGCCAGAGCTCTCTCCAAAAAAGAAATCCAAATAATTAAAATTTATTTGAGGGGCCATTAAGATGGGTCCAAGTAAAAGTGCCTGTTACTGCCATGTGTGATGGCCTGAGTTCAAGTCCCAGGGTCCACATGCTCAAAGACTCCAATCTTCCATTAAAAATTAAAAAAAAAAGACCTCCACATGGGCACTGTGACATACTCACAAATACACATAATACATGCATGTAAGTAAAGTAATTTTAAAAATTATTTGATTTAGATACATGATGAGTTTGAAACCTAGGTTATGCAGCATCACATGGAAAAGTGACCATGTGGAGCTGAGGGCATAGTTTAGTGGTGGCGCACATGCTTAGCTTCTGTAAGACAGAGAGATCCTGTCTCGAAAAACCAACACACACACACACACCCTGAAGAAGTAAGAGGACATACAGGTGCCAGCCAGGCTTGGAAGATTCAATTTTTAGCCCTCTGATGGCAGCCTATGGCCCAGGTGCATATGGGGTCTCTAGAGCCCCACAGATTAGGAAATGGATGTTGTTCTGACAGTTTTGCATGTGGTTACAGGGCAGTCAAGGTGACAGCAAGAATGCCAAGAAAAAGAACAATAAGAAGACCAACAAAAACAAAAGCAGCATTAGCCGCGCCAACAAGAAGAAGCCTAGCATGCCCAATGTGTCCAACGACTTGTCCCAGAAGCTATATGCCACCATGGAGAAGCATAAGGAGGTAATGGCATAGTCTTGTGGGAGTTTACAGGGATACTCAGAATCTGGAGGAACAACAGGCACCAGGCCTGCTCTGCTGAGGCTCCCTGTAGAAGTCTTTGATAGAAAGGAGGACTACCTCTGTATAATGTGGAACAGTGGTTTCTTAATACATTGTATGGCTTATCATTAGTTGTTCCATCACAAGAAACCAGGGCCTCAAGCAGGCTCTGGGTTTGGTTAAGTAAGATGTGGCCCTGCACTTGGCACATGCTGTCTCTCTGTGGAGTTTAATGCAGCGCCTCTTTTCAGGTCTTCTTTGTGATTCATCTGCATGCTGGACCTGTTATCAGCACTCAGCCCCCCATCGTGGACCCTGACCCCCTACTCAGCTGTGATCTCATGGATGGGCGTGATGCTTTCCTCACTCTGGCCAGAGACAAGCACTGGGAGTTCTCTTCCTTACGCCGCTCCAAATGGTCCACTCTGTGCATGCTGGTGGAGCTGCACACACAAGGCCAGGACCGCTTTGTCTATACCTGCAATGAGTGTAAACACCACGTAGAGACACGCTGGCACTGTACTGTGTGTGAGGTAAGCCCCACCACCTCCCCTCTGACCTTTCCCCATAGGTAGATGTAGAATTCCAGCATCAGGAATGGATGTAGATGTTGTCATCTCTACACAACACTGTTTGTGCTTTCTCTCCCATCATGGGGAGCCAGGCATGAGTGGCACCCTTGTTGTCCTCTTATTTTGTGCCCTTGTCCGCCACAGCTACAGGCCATGTGCTGAGGCAGCCTGACTCTGGAAAGACTTTGGAACACTTTGATTCTACAGGAATTCCTGTGTATTTATCTCTTCCTAGCCTTGCTAAGGGCTTAGGGATGCCTTTTGTCCTAATGACAGGTTGACACCTTTGATCAGGTCTAATGGCAGGACTTTCATGTCTCCTGTCTTCAGCATGTAGAGCTTGTC
>NW_026067891.1:5908035-5916942 GCF_014885135.2 Alexandromys fortis | reverse complement strand
ATGCAAAGATGTGTTACATTTTTTTTTTTTTTTTTTTTTGGTTTTTCGAGACAGGGTTTCTCTGTGGCTTTGGAGCCTGTCCTGGAACTAGCTCGGTAGACCAGGCTGGTCTCGAACTCACAGAGATCCACCTGGCTCTGCCTCCCGAGTGCTGGGATTAAAGGCGTGCTCCACCATCGCCCGGCTACTATTTTATGGTTTTATGTGTTTTCTTTGAGCACAATTTTTAGACCCAGCCTTAGGACTTCATCCTCAGATTTGTTTGTGGATAGATTTGTTTGGATGTGTGTATGTGAACTATTTGTGTGTATGCATACAGAGGCCAGAGAATTGCTCTGTAGCTCTTTACCTCATTTCCCTAGAAAAGATCTGTCACTGAACTTTGGGCTAGGCTGGGGACCAGCAATTCCCAGCAGTCCACTTACTTCCTCCCTGTCCGGTGCTGCAGTTATAAGCACTGGATTTTTGTGTGAATGCTGAGGATCCAAACTCAGGTCCTCATATTTGACCATCACCTTATTTTACCCAGTGAGCGCTCTCCCAACCCATCCTTCACATTTAATGCTTCCTTTTTAGTTCCTAAGTTCAAGTATCTCTAAGCCACTTGGGCTTCTGTTTTGGGGGAGGATCATTTGATGCCTTTCTCCCCGGGATAGTGTCTGACATCCTCTGGTAGCACTAGGAGGAAATGACCACGGTGTTCTTATTTCTCACTATTAAGTCTCAAGGTAAGGTCTTGATGCTTTTCTCAAAGCACATGAAATAAAGAAGGAAGTGGGTGGGGGAAGGAGACCACTATAACTGCTCAAGCGACCCATACCCAAGAGTGTCTGCTCGCTCATACTGGGCCTCTGCTGATGTTGGTCTGTCCCTCTTGCTTCTCTACAGGATTACGACCTTTGTATCAATTGCTACAACACAAAGAGCCATACTCATAAGATGGTAAAGTGGGGGCTGGGTCTTGATGATGAGGGCAGCAGTCAAGGTGAGCCACAGTCCAAGAGCCCTCAGGAGTCCCGGCGCCTCAGCATCCAACGCTGCATCCAGTCCCTGGTCCATGCCTGCCAGTGTCGCAATGCCAACTGCTCTCTGCCATCTTGCCAGAAGATGAAACGAGTTGTGCAGCACACCAAGGGATGTAAGCGCAAGACTAACGGAGGATGCCCAGTGTGCAAGCAGCTCATTGCTCTTTGCTGCTACCACGCCAAACACTGCCAAGAAAATAAATGCCCTGTGCCCTTCTGCCTCAACATCAAACACAAGCTCCGCCAGCAGCAGATCCAGCATCGCCTGCAGCAGGCCCAGCTCATGCGCCGGCGAATGGCCACCATGAACACCCGCAATGTGCCTCAGCAGAGTTTGCCTTCTCCTACCTCAGCACCACCCGGGACCCCCACGCAGCAGCCCAGCACACCCCAGACACCACAGCCCCCTGCCCAGCCTCAACCTTCACCTGTAAACATGTCATCAGCTGGCTTCCCTAATGTAGCCCGGACTCAGCCCCCCACAATAGTGTCTGCTGGGAAGCCTACCAACCAGGTACCAGCTCCCCCGCCCCCCGCCCAGCCCCCACCAGCGGCAGTGGAAGCAGCAAGGCAAATTGAACGGGAGGCCCAGCAACAGCAGCACCTGTACCGAGCAAACATCAACAATGGCATGCCCCCAGGGCGTGCAGGTATAGGAACCCCAGGTAACCAGATGGCCCCTGTGGGTCTGAATGTGCCCCGTCCCAACCAAGTCAGTGGGCCTGTCATGCCTAGCATGCCACCTGGGCAGTGGCAGCAGGCACCCATCCCCCAGCAGCAGCCAATGCCAGGCATGCCCAGGCCTGTAATGTCCATGCAGGCCCAGGCAGCTGTGGCTGGGCCACGGATGCCCAATGTGCAGCCACCAAGGAGCATCTCGCCAAGTGCCCTGCAAGACCTGCTCCGGACCCTGAAGTCACCCAGCTCCCCTCAGCAGCAGCAGCAGGTGTTGAACATCCTCAAATCAAACCCACAGCTAATGGCAGCTTTCATCAAACAGCGCACAGCCAAGTATGTGGCCAATCAGCCTGGCATGCAGCCCCAGCCTGGACTTCAGTCCCAGCCTGGTATGCAGCCCCAGCCCGGCATGCACCAGCAACCCAGCCTGCAGAACCTGAGTGCAATGCAGGCTGGTGTGCCACGGCCTGGTGTGCCTCCACAGCAACAGGCGATGGGAGGCCTGAACCCCCAGGGACAAGCTCTGAACATCATGAACCCGGGACACAACCCCAACATGGCAAACATGAATCCACAGTACCGAGAAATGGTGAGGAGACAGCTGCTACAGCACCAGCAGCAGCAGCAACAACAGCAGCAGCAGCAACAACAACAGCAAAGCAGTGCCAGCATGGCCGGAGCCATGGCAGGACACGGCCAGTTCCAGCAGCCGCAAGGACCTGGAGGCTATGCCCCAGCTATGCAGCAGCAACGTATGCAACAGCACCTCCCCATCCAGGGCAGCTCCATGGGCCAGATGGCTGCTCCAATGGGACAACTTGGCCAAATGGGGCAGCCTGGGCTGGGGGCAGATAGCACCCCCAACATTCAACAGGCCCTACAGCAGCGGATTCTGCAACAGCAGCAGATGAAGCAGCAGATTGGGTCCCCAGGCCAGCCGAACCCCATGAGCCCCCAGCAGCATATGCTCTCAGGACAGCCACAGGCCTCGCATCTCCCCGGCCAACAGATCGCCACATCCCTTAGTAACCAGGTGCGGTCTCCAGCCCCTGTCCAGTCTCCGCGGCCCCAATCCCAGCCTCCACATTCCAGCCCGTCACCACGGATACAGCCCCAGCCTTCACCACACCATGTTTCACCCCAGACTGGTTCCCCCCACCCCGGACTCGCAGTCACCATGGCCAGCTCCATGGATCAGGGACACCTGGGGAACCCTGAACAGAGTGCAATGCTCCCCCAGCTGAATACCCCCAACAGGAGTGCGCTGTCCAGTGAACTGTCCCTGGTTGGTGATACCACGGGAGACACACTAGAAAAGTTTGTGGAGGGTTTGTAGCATTATGAGAGCATTGGGTGTTTGTTTTTTGTTTTGGGGATTTTATTTTATTTTATTATTTTCATTTTTTGTTTTTTTTTTTCCCCCTTCCCCTTTCATGTTCTTGGACTTTTTGTACTGAAAATCCAGGCATCTGGGCTCTTTTTATTAAGCCTAGATGGGACTGTGACTCCCAAGCATGGAAGGGTGGATTGATGTTTAAAGAAACAATACAAAGAATATATTTTTTGTTAAAAACCAGTTGATTTAAATATCTGGTCAGTCTCTCTCTTTCTCTCTTGGCTTTTTTTTCTCTTTTTTTTTTTCTGTTTTGTTTCGGGGGGTGGGGGGTTGTTTGGATTCTTTTTGTCGTCATTGCTGGTGACTCATGCCTTTTTTTAATGGGAAAAACAAGTTCATTATATTCATATTTTTTATTTGTATTTTCAAGACTTAAACATTTATGTTTAAAAGTGAAAAGAAAAATAATACTCAGAAACTGGTTCCAGAAATAATGCATCTTATAATGTGTCCCGATAACGAGCTGATGTTGCGGGAAGATTTTTTTTCTATAGTGAACTCTGTGGGCATCTCCAAGTATTACCCCTGGACGATAGGAATTGACTCCGGCGTGCACACATGTACACACCCACACACATTTATCTATACATGCTGGCTTAAGCCAACCTCTTGTCTTGCAGATGTAGAAATTGTTGCTTTGTTTCTCTGATAAAACTGGTTTTAGACAAAAATAGGGATGATCACTCTCTTAGACCATGCTAATGTTAATAGAGAAGAAGCATTCTTTTCTTTCTTCTATGTGAAACTTGAAATGAGGAAAAGCAATTCTAGTGTAAATCATGCAAGCGCTATAATTACTATAAATAAGAAAATTCAAGAAGATTCAATCACTGTATAGAATGGTAACGTACCAACTCATTTCTTATATCATATTGTTAAATAAACTGTGTGCAACAGACAAAAAGGGTGTTCCTTCTTGAATTCATGTACATGGTATTAACACTTAGTGTTCGGGGGTTTTTGTTATGAAAATGCTGTTTTCAACATTGTATTTGGACTATGCATGTGTTTTTTTTCCCCATTGTATATAAAGTATCGCTTAAAATTGATATAAATTACTGAAGTTTTTAACATGTATTCTGTTCTTTAAGATCCCTGTAAGAATGTTTAAGGTTTTTATTTATTTATATATATTTTTGGAGTCTGTTCTTTGTAAGACATGGTTCTGATTGTTCGCTCAGAGTGGAGAGGTCGGGGCTGCAGTCATAGTTGCAGTACGGGTGGCAGCTGGGAAGTGTCCCAGGCTTGTAGCCACCAGGCGGGAGGGGGCTCCCTGTGCAGAGAGTGAGGAGGCAGCTCAGCATTGCCTTGCATATTCAGTACTCACAGGTGAATGTCACCCATGCCACAAGGGACAATCACCACTGGGTCAGAAACAGCACTTTGCCTCTAGCCTACTCTTCCTGTCCTCCTCCTTGTTGGCCAGCTGCCCTTGTGGGGAGGGCTCCTGCCCCCCTCCTTTTCAGACAGCCCCCTCTTTCTCTACCCAGATCCCACAATCAATGCAAAGGGTGCTCCAGGGACTTGAGGTGGTTCCTGACCTCCCCTCCCCAAACGTTAAACAGGGAGGTTACCTCCATCAGCCTGCCTCATGAGGCTCATTAGGGCTTTGCAGGTCTGGTGCCACCCTAGGGGCTGCTACTTCATGGCCTTACTGGCTTGTGAAGTCCAGTAACAGGTGTCCTTTCTGAGCAGGGGTTGGTAGCTCCTGAATACTGTAAATGTCACATCTAAGAGGAGGACCACTGACAGGGGAACTAAACCCCTAGCCTGCTGCTCCCAGGGACCTTTAAAAAAAAAAATACCTGTCTTCCAACCAAAAGAGTGGTCTAGATGGGGGTGGGGTAGCTAAATTTAGAAATCATGACCCAAATATCCTTCCTTTTGGCCTTTTAAGTTCACAGAAGTATTTTCAAAATTCATGATACTTGGAAATCTAAATTTGAGGAAGGCCTTTCAAGATTAGAGTTTTGAATGTAGAATTTTGAATCTTGAATTTTAATACTGTGGATAAGACCAGGTAAGGAATAGACCATCATCTAACATCCCCAACTAAGCCCTGTCCCAAGTCCTCCAGAGGTGATGCTCCGTCCTTGCTCAGCTTGATGGGTCCTTGCACATTCTCGGCTCTCTTCAGAATTCCCTTGCTGCCAATTGGGAAGCCCCAAGCCATGTGTTCAAACAAGAAGAGGAACTGGAGCCTCAGAAGAGCTGCTCTCCACCCACCTCAGAAGGTGGCACTTGGCAAGGAGTCTGCATCCTGTGCCGTTGTCCAGCTGGATGTCAGAGGATGTGCCTGAGGATGTGGGCTGTGGATAATATCCCTAAGTTTGTCCTAAGGAAATTTCTGTAAGAGCTGGAGTGCCCAGACACTGTGTCTCATGCTGTATACTTAAGAGGAGAAGAAAAAAGTCCTATATTTGTGATCAAAAAGAGGGAACTTGAAATGTGCTGGTGTTTATAATAAAAGCTGGTAAAACTGCTTGGATTCAAAGGTGGTTCCGATTGGCTAATGATCCCCTTAGCATTAGCTCAACTGATAGTCACTAAACTACTGGAGATGCCAGGTGTCAGCCCTGCATGCATTTGAGGCTCTTCAAACTAGCATTTAAGGACTGAATGCAAATGACATGCTGTTCTGCTCTGTTGGGGTAAAGACATGTAAATTGCCTTTTTGATTTCTATTAAATGGGACTAGTGGGGCATGGTAGCTCATGCATTTAATCCCAGAAAAGCTAGAGCTAGAGGAATCAGGAAGACCTCCAACCCGGAGACCACATAGGGAATTAAAGGACAGCTCCCTGGCTACATAGAGACCTGTCTCAAAAAAGGAGAGGTCACATTTGAATCAACATTTAATCTAGTGCTGCATGACAAAATAAGCTGGCGTTAATAACAGAAGGAAACACTTCCCATCAAGGTGATTGTGTGTTTGGTAGGCACTGTGATGCCAGAAAATACAGGATAGTGTTCTGGGAGGCAGTCCTGTGTCCAGACACTAGCAAGCTTGGGGAATAAGTCTGGCCATCTAGGACTGACAATACACAGGAGCCTGATAGATAGTGGGTGCTTTACATGTGTTGGTTGTTCATTCTAGGTGCAGGGTGGGGAGCAGTGATAACATACTGAGGGAATGGTCCAGAACCCAAACTAAAAACAAACCCCAGTGAGTTTGGGTGAATGGGTCTGCCACTGATGTAAATTGTCTAAAACACTGCTGTCGCCATGTTCACACCAGTTTGTAGAGGATTTGTTAGAAAACAATTCACTTTTCGCTAATCAAATTCAGAGGGATTCTGGCAAGCTTAGCCACAGAATTGAGTTCCTGTCATGTCTTCTGGGTATTCTCCCGCCTGCTGATACTGCCCAGGACTCCTCAGATGTTGGCACAGATAAGGGCCACTAAGACAAGACAACTTTCCATGTTCCTTCCTGGAGTGAGCATTCAAAGAAATTCTAAATGTCCCAAGCTGGAAAGTGGGCCTAGACAGCAAGGGGTAAATGTCAGGTGGTGTTTGAAGTAGACCCCTGTTTGTCAACCCCTCTAGCTTGGACTGGAGTGTACAGAAGGCCCTGGGAGTTTTGTGGGAAGTCGTTTGCTGTTCCTGGCCCTTGGTAAATACTACGTAGGTCAAAAATTTTTCTCACGGGGGAGCCTAGGGTTGGTTTACAATGGCAGAGCCTACATCCGCATCCTTAACTACAAAGCCCAGGTTCCTCTTCCGTTGTCAAATGCCACTTCACCTTTCTAAACTTCTTCCCCAAGCCAGATCAGGTGTTCCATAGATGCCCCTGTTAGCTCTGACAGAAGAGGTGATTCCAGAATGGAGAGTTAAAGGGATAAAACAGAATGAGACGTGGGGCCTCTCAAGACTCCAGGGAAGCTATTCTACATGGTGACATAAATGGAACATAAGCAGGGTAGGGTAGGTGATATAGGGCCTGTGGGCAGAGGCAGAAGCTAGAAACTAAGGATCCAGGAAAGGGCATGGTAGGACTCTAACAACGAAGGGTGGGGTTGGTTATGGAGGATGTGGGCCATGCAGCAGAACTGGGGGGAAGGGAATAATCATGAGGTGCACAGTGAAATGTCTTATTGCTCCTTTCTACCTTCCATTTTGAACAGTCTTTCCCGTGAACCTGGGGCTAACAGGTTTAGGTAGATTGGTTGGCCAGCAAATTGCGAGGATTTTCGGTTCCCTATCACTGAGATTATAGGCACACATTGCTCTGTCGTTTTCTTGGGGATATCAGGGCATCAAGCACTTACAGACCGAGTCAATCCTCCAGCCTCCTGGATCTGTCCATTCTTTTTCTATTTTCCATCTATAAAATCAAGCATGGGAGAGCTATCCTTGACATATTCAACCTGGAACTTTCCTAAACATGGCCCTATGCGGACCTTTACAGTCAGGCAGGAGCGGTTACCCCACCCCCGCCCCGAGACAAGAGTTTCTTTGTGTAACAATCCTAGCCGTCCTGGAACTTGCTTTGTAGGCCAGACTGGCCTCGAACTCAGAGACTCCCCCTGTCTCTGCCTCCCAAGGGCTGGGATTAAAGGCATGTGCCACCACCTCCTGACTTTACAAAACTGGTTTTGTGTGGTGTGTATATTACAGCAGTTGGGACTAGTGTCTAGTAGCAAGCTAAGCAACCGCGTTAACGTTTTTTAACTTTTGATTTTTTTTGTAAAATTTGATCATAGCAAAATATATTTAGAAAGTGAGAACCTGTTACAAAGGAGCCGTCTGGGCCTTGCTTTGAGATTACGACAAGCAATCTGTTTACGAAGTGGTGGAGAGTTTGGCCTGGATCCCCAAACAAACTTCCAGTAGGGAGAAAGTCACAATAAACGGGTAAGTCCAGTTCTGGAGGTGTTGGCTACTGATTTCACGTTTTGGGAACAGTGAAACCTAAAATCTCTTTGTCACTAGCTTTTTTGCATTGCTGTAGGAGATTCTTCCAGTGGCCCAAACGCATAGAAGCACATGGGTGGGTAGGTCCGCTGGAACCACACTCCAGTCTCGAGAATGGGGTGCTCCCGCCCAGCGCAGCTGCGGCTCCGGGTACAACCCCCCCCCCACACACACACACATTCCACGCCCTTGTCACTGTCATCCAAGGTCAAAAAATTCGGTGCTCAGGCCCCTGCGCTGGGGTTTTGCTCCGTTCACGTTCCCGCACAGGCAGAGCCTTGGGCAGCCCGAGCCCGTCGCTCGCATTGACGTCACTGCGCCACCCCCGCGGAAGGCCTGCCTCGCCACTCGTGGCTGTTCGCGGCGCTGGGACGGAGTCATGGCGCGCGAGCTGCGGGCTGCGCTGCTGTGGGGCCGCGGGCTGCAGACTACACTGCGGGCTCCGGCGCTGGCGGGCGTCCGGCGAGGTGAGCGCGGCGCGAGAGCCCAGAGGCGGCGTTCGAGGCCGCACAAGCGCCGGGGCTGCCGCGCTGGGACAGGGAAGTGCGGTCGCTTCTAGGGTCGCTTCTAGGCGGGCTCCCCCAGCCTGGGCTGGTCAGTCCTTGGCGTTCCTGATTGGGTTCCGCAATCAGGACCCAAGTTCACGCGTTCGTTGCACACGCTTAATTCCCGCAGAGCTCAAGCCCTGGAGTAGAAACTGTGAACAGAAACAGTGATCACCTCAGACTTCAGTTCAGTGAACTCCCAGTGGTTGGTCCCTGCATTCCTAGGACCTGCAATTAGAAGATACAAGGAATGGGGTGAGGGGAAGACCTTAATCTGTGCTTTCCCACCCCCACTCGAGTAACGGTGACGGTGTTAGCGTTACACACACGCGCGCGCATATGTATAT
>NW_026067891.1:5844783-5907981 GCF_014885135.2 Alexandromys fortis | reverse complement strand
TATATATAGTATATGTGTTTACAACTATTTAAAAAAAAGGGCCCAAGCCCAATATGAATTGTGCTGAAGAATCTCCAAGCTTTCCAACATTCCGTCCACAACTTCTCACGTTAACATATACCGGCTTTCCTTCGGCTACTGAGTTCTGTAGCGCTTATCAAAAACTGTTACAATGTGGTAAAGGTTGAAGGAGTGTTTAATCTTTAGGCACATGTATCGGTTTTAGAATTGATGTTTCAGAGTGACTTTTTTGTTAACTGATTTTGCCAAATTGTGTCTAAATTTATTTATCTGTTTGTTTGTTTAATTTTGAGGCAGGGTTTCACTGTTGTAGCTGGCCTGGAACTTGCTACACAGACCAGGCTGGCCACAAACTCAGATCTGTCTGCCTCTGCCTCCCAGAGTGATGGGATTAAAGGCCTGTGCCAACGTGCCTAGTGCTCAGAATACTTTTTGTCATTGTATGAATCCTCATACCAAAACTGCCTATTCCATAGTATCTTCTCCAACATTTGAGTATGTCTTAGAAAAAAACCCAACAAAACAAACAGTGCCCCAAGGGCCAGTGTGTAACTCAGTCATATAAAGTTTGTGCTTGGTTTGCATAGGCCCTGAATTGGTCCCCGGCACCATCAAGAATACTAAAAAGAACCCACTATAGACGACACCTTGTTTAAGGCTGGATTGGTATCTTCTCTAAGATTTCTTCTTTGTATCCTTGCATAATGCTCTGCAAACACCTTCTCAGCCTTGGCTAGTTGGCCCAGTCTGTTCACAAAGGCTGACTCCAGGGTCTCATGGAAGCTAATCTGCAAAATTTGGTGCTGCTTTTCACCGACTGGGATTTCCCTGGGTCTGTTTTAGGGAGAGAAAACATTTACTTAGTATACATTTTCTATTGGCGATTTTGCTACTTCATTAAAGCTCCGATTCGGTCTGCTTTGATGTTGTATCAGCCCTCCAGGACCTCCTGCTGTTAACTGATTGATTTTCTGATTGAGATTTGTAACTCCAGAAAACATCAACATATCTCACAACCTACAACACTTTTCACCTCTGAGGTGCCGTTATGAATCAGAGCTCTAGTAAGAACAGTGAGAGATCTGGAGGAAAGCTGGGCAACCTTTCTGAAGTTGAAGCCCACAGCTCCTGTGTAGCTTACTTGAGTGGCTTCTGTGGTCAGGTGACTTTTTTTTCCTCTTGAAAGCTAGTCTGAAAAACCTCTACAGGGCGCCCTATGCCCCTGGACCAAAACCTGCTTCTGATGGAACATAGTGACTACTGGGTTTATATTCTCAGGCTGAAGAAAAATCTGCTTTTATCGTAGATGCTTTGGCTTATAAGAATTTGTTACTAGGAAATGAAAACTTGTCCCTGTTGTGATTTGGTGAGAAATTATATATTAACAAATTAATAAAAAGAATGTCCAAACCAGCACACAACATTAATTTTAAATGAGTACCATAGGAAATTCATAGTGGAAAAGATTTCTGTGAACAGTAGGCAGAAGAAGCCAATATTGTGCAGCTGGTGTTGTTTAGTGTCTTGTTCAGATATTATATTGAGTTGCTGGTTTATTCTTCAAGTCACAGAAAGTTTAGCTAACCTGGAATCAGATCTGCTCCCCTCCCATTTTTTTGGAAAAGACTTCTTAATAGATATATTTTACAAACTACACAGGAAGATCATGCAGGACTGTTTGGATTGGGTATAATTCTGGGCCACAGGTTTGCACAGTCCTTCACAGCTGGCCCTGTGACGGCAGAACATTTCATCTCATCTGTACTGTGTACTGTGTCCTCTGCTTTTATCTTCAGAATAAAGACATGGCCTCTCTTCTACCATACACTTATTGCTGTCAAATTACCACTGCTGGATGAACCTTTTTTCTTAGTTCCGTTTTGTCTTAACTGTGGGCATCATAACTGTTAACATAACTGTTCCTTGGACTCTTGATCCTGTATTCCTGATTTTGGTTGTATTCTCCTCTGCCTTCTGTTCTCTCTGAGCTCCCTTCAGTCAATCTGTCTGTCTGTCTAGGATTCCAGCCAGTGATCTTCTAGGCTGTCTATCAGATTAGGGATTGTCTAACATTTTCTTATGGTTAGATAGAGATGCAGTTTTGGCAAAAAGATACCAGAGGAAGGATGGTGTGATACACTATGATGTTGGCAAGTCTCTTATGTGGGAGTTACTTAACTAAAGGAATCTAGCCTTCCCTGCCCCCAGTAAAATTACTGACTTTCTCTTTGAAATCAGTAAATGGTTTTTCAGGATGCATGAATATTGTGTAGTTGTTGTTTTTTGACATCTGTCAGTAATTTCTGTCTGCCACAGATATATTTGTTTTCTGTTGTTCCATGGCAGTTTTCCTTCTCCCTGTACATTAAAGAATGGATTAGTATTTGCTAGACTGAAGTCTGTAGTAGTCAGTGTTATTGTTTTTGCTCAGATCATCCCAAGGCTCTATCACTGAAAGAACCTTCAGGTTGCTGAGTCTGGCACCACAGAGTTCCAGGCTCACCTGTGTGCCATCACACAGAGCACTTTTTCCTTTTATTTGGGGATGACAGAATAATTCCAGTTTGCCCAAGACTGATGCGTTTCTAAGAAAGGGGCTTTCAGGAGTGACTGCTAGACAGTTAAGAAGGCCCTCCTAGCCTATAGCGATTGTTGCTCCCAGGGTGGATCTGTCTATCAGTCAGTAGACAGGGTTAGGAAATGCACCCACACAGGCACACACTGTGCTCTACAAACAAGGGATCTATCTCATGGTTGTATGGTGTCTGCACTCCAGGGCAGCGCTGCAGGTCCTAGCCCTTCCCCCAGACTCATTCACAGTGTGTTAGTGTGCTTGATGTCAGTCTGTACCCAGGACAGTTTCAGACTTGGCACTGGACTGGTGAATAGATTTACCGAGCTGAGCGTGTGTGTGCAATCCTTGTAGAGGTTAGCTTTGTGACCTGCAGTAAAAATTGGCATTTCTGGTGAGGGCTTTACATATTATGGTCATCTTCAAAACCATTTTTAAAATCATGCTGGAAAACTAATTACTTGTAAATTCATATCATGTTTACCGAGTCTACTCACAGGGGACTGCAGCTTCTGACCATTGTAGGAGAGAGGCGCACTGTTTCTTTCCTTATCCCTTGTGCTTACATGGCCTGTACCTGAGTGACGGGTGATGTACCTTCCATGTCTTTGACAATGTTTTTCAATACTGTGGTCTTCCTGTTTGTAGCCTATAGCAGTGAGGTTCTTACAGGTTCTACATCTCTGTAGAGGTTCTTCAAGGAAGGATCCAGCAAACCCCATTCTTCGTGAGTGTCTTAGGTAGGATTTCTCTTCTCTGTGAAGAGACACCATGACCACAGCAACTCTTTTTTTTTTTTTTTTTTTTTTTTTTTGGTGTTTTGAGACAGGGTTTCTCTGTGGTTTTGGAGCCTGTCCTGGAACTAGCTCTTGTAGACCAGGCTGGTCTCGAACTCACAGAGATCCGCCTGCCTCTGCCTCCCAAATGCTGGGATTAAAGGTGTGCGCCATCACTGCCCAGCCACAGCAACTCTTATAAAGAAAAACATTTAATTGGGTCTGGCTTACAGTTCAGAGGTTTAGTCCATTGTCGTCATGGTGGAAAGCATGGTGGCACCTAGGCAGGCGTGGTGCTGGAGAGCTAGCTGAGAGTTCTACATCCGAATCATCAGGCAGTGGGAGAAAAATGAGACACACTAGACCTGGCTTGAGCTTCTAAGACCTCAAAGCCCACCCCCAGTGGGCTTTTTCCAACAAAGCTGCATTTCCCAATAGTGCTGTCTCTTGAGCCTATGGGATTATTTCATTAAACCTACCACACTGAGTGAAGTTCTCATGCACAGCCTCACTGGTCACATCTTCCAGGGATGTGTGAGCTCCCTGGCTGCTGGGCTTCACTGTGTCTATTGGCATAGTAGCTTGTTTACGTTACTATGGCTCTAAGATACAAAAAAAAAAAAAAAAAAAAAAAAAAAAAAAAAAAGTGTCTTTAGAGGTGGTTCAGCAGTTAAGGGTGTTTACTGCTCTTGCGAAGGACTTGAGTTCACTTCCGAGCACACCTACCTGTGGCAGTTCCAGAGGGCCTCTGGGAACATACACTCATGTGCACATAACTCATACACAGATGTTGGGAGCACTAGGGAAACTCAGAATGTTAAACATGCAGAGTTGTCTTTTCAAAGGAAAAGATGTATAGCCTGCTTTTCCACACAGAAGACTGGAATTGAGGTCAGTAGCCCTGTGATCTGCACCTATCTGCACAGCCAGGTCATACTAAGATCCCACCAGCAGGACTGGAGGTGGCTGGTAGTTTAGGTGACCTTTCTGTTATCTGTATGGCAAGGGGGTCCCCCATACTGCCACAACCAGGACCAGAGGTGAATATACTCGAATGACCACTATACTGTCTGTACTGTATGACCAAGACCACAGCGGATCCTCCCCAGGGCCCTAAGGTAACCCATGCAGCCTGTCTCGAGAACACATCTCCATGGGAAAAGTGACATGTGCTTGAGAAGGGTTTTGATGTGATTATGCCTCGCTGTGCACAGGGGATTGTTACAGCAGGAGACCCTCCCCAACTACTGTACTTAACTGTGCCTGCAATAGACTGCCACAGTCAGACTCTACAAGTTTGAACCAGCACTGGCTACGGAGTCGTGTTGAACTGGATTTCCGTCTTGCCCCTCATGGATCTTTACTCTGCCCACTATGGTGTTTCAGAGACCCCACACACAGACACTCATAGTCATTATTTAAAACAGTAAAAAAAAGATAGTTACATTTAGATTTGCATGTTTGGGCATTTGTGTGCTGTGGCACATGTGTTGAGGTCAGAGCACAGCTTCCAGGAGTTGGTTCTCTCCTTCCATCATGTGGGCTCTAGGGATTGAATTCAGGTCGCCAGCCTTGGTTGCAGGCATCTTTACCTGCTGAGCCACCTCACTGCCCAGCTATATTTGTTTTTAAAAACTATTCATTTCTGGATGTTCTTTATTCTTACTTGTATTAGAATTAAGGGTGAGCAGTAGCTGGCAGGAGGGTCTCAAGTCCTTTCAGTCCATACTGTCTTGAAGACTTAGTGTACTTGGTGGATGCCTACTGACTTGGCCCTTGGTTGCTGAGAGATAGAGACCAGGTCCATGCCTCTGGCTGAAGCACAGCGTCTGCTAGGTTTTTGTGGCTGTGAAGGCTTAGGCTGATCCCACCAAGTGGAGACACCTAACATCTAGTTCTATGCTAGAGGTTTCAGGACCCACCAGGCTTGCCAGGAAGTTACAAAAGCAGTTCTGAGGGGCTGGAGAGATGGCTCAGTGGTTAAGAGCATTGCCTGCTCTTCCAAAGATCCTGAGTTCAATTCCCAACAACCACATGGTGGCTCACAACCATCTGTAGTGAGATCTGGTGCCCTCTTCTGGCCTGCAGGTATACATGCAGACAGAAGAATACTGTATACATAATTAAATAAATCTAAAAAAGAAAAAAAAAAGGCAGTTCTGAGTCCCTTCCTGGCTAAACATAGACCAACCTTTTGGTAAATTCCATTTGACAGCATGTGAGGGAAGGCCACTGTGACTGCCTGCTCCGTAGTTACAACTGTGCCTCCATTCTCGTAAGGATGGGATGGCCTTAGTCTTTGGTCTCCACTACAGGCAGTGTGAGTGAGCTGGGGCATCCACCTTACAATAAAATTCCCATTCATTTCTCACAACTGTCTTTTCAGGAAAGCCAGTTCTGCACCTTCAGAGAACCACAGTCCAGTTTACGGGCTCTGCACAAAGCCTGACTTCAAGGATCTCTGCAGGACAGTTATACAGCACACATGCAGCCGAGGACAAGAAGGAGGAGGTCCTGCACTCCATCATCAGCAGCACCGAGGCTGTGCAGGGTAAGCCTAGAGACTTGGCTCTTCTGGGACCAGTTCACCATCTCAACTCCTGCAGCTCCTGACTGTCACCTGATGTGGTTGGCCCCCTCTGGTGGACACCCGGAGAAGTGGCCGACCGGCACTGAATGACACATCTGGTAGTAATCACTGATGTAGGGCGGGAAGGCGCTTTTCAGGCCTGAGGGCTCCACCTCTGGCTTTTGATGGAAACACAGACAGAACTGTTGATGTTGACAAGTGAGGCTTTCTTATAATTTTGCTTTTTGAATAATTTATTAGAGCACATTCTTTTGGAGAATATACTGTAGAACCTGGTAGTTGAAGCTAACTTGAAATTCCCCACCACACACGCTGGGAACCGGCCTCCCTCTTACTGGACCCTTCCTTAGTTCCCACATGACCCTCTCTGTGGCCACAGAGTTGCTCTGTGTTCTTTATTCTGAGAGAGTGTTACATGTCCACTTCTCTTAGTCATTGCTTGGCACCTTAAACATCCTTTCAAAAGCTACATAGTAGCGTGTTCTTCCACAAAAATGAAAATGCAATTTTATTGATTGTATCTATGATCATTACCAGGTTCTGTCTCTAAACATGAGTTCCAGGCAGAGACAAAGAAACTTTTGGACATTGTGGCCCGTTCCCTGTACTCGGAAAAAGAGGTAAGATGTGTGCGCTCTCCAAGCTAGAGCTGCTGCCGTGCCGTCCTAGGAAAGCGCCGAACCCAAGGCCTATGCTTGTAGCGTGAATGATAAAACCCAGAGACAGAACCTGGAGTTTAGCCTGAAGGCCAGAAAAACAAACAGCCAGCCACTGGCTCTTACCTCTACCTCAGACCAAAATGGCGATCCTGCCTCCAGGAATCTCAGAATGAGACTGAGACTGAGAGCTGTCTCCTCCTGTCTTATATTCCTCTCTAGTGCTGGGATTAAAGGTGTGGACCACTACCATCTGGTTTCTATGGCAGTTAGTGTGGTTGCTGGGATTAAAGGTGTGTGTGTATCACCACTGTCTGGTCTGTAAGGCTGGCCAGTGTGGCTGTTTTACTCTCTGATCTTCAGGCATGCTTTGCTTATTAAAATACAATTGAAATATCACTACTCATACTTGCTGTCGGAAGACCCAGGAATGAGCTGTGACGGGCCCATCTGGATCTCTAGTGGGAGGAGTTCTTTCAGTGTTGTTTCCTAGTTTATTCAGATGATTCTTCAGACAAGATTAACTTTGGGAGTTAATTAAAGCTTGCTGATAATTTTTAAGTCTCCCAGATACTGGGCATGGGCGCCCACTTTGGTCTGTTTTTGCTTTGACCGTCCTCTTCCACTGCACGTGGCCCGCACCTGTGTGGCACAGGTCAGAGAGCTGCTGCAGAACTTCAGTTCTTTTTCCAAGACAGGGCCTCACATATATAGCTGAGGGTGACCGTGCACTTAATGTTTTTCTTACATTTATTTATTTGTTTTGTGCATGCTCGATAGCACTCGTGTAGTGGTCAGTGGATCCTTTCCTTGTGGGTCCTGGGATCACACTCAGGTCAAGGTCATCAGGCTTGGCACAAAGTGCCTTTACCTATGTAGCTATCTTGCTGGCCTGACCTGGAATTTTTGTCTGTTTGTTTGGTTGGTTTTTGAGACAGGGTTTCTCAGTGTAGCCTTAGCTGTCCTGGAATTCACTATGTAGACCATACTGGCCTCGAACTCACAGAGATCCAACCACCTCTGCCTCCTGAGTGCTGGGATTAAAGGTGTGCTTCACCACTGCCCAGCCTGGAACTATACACACACACACACACACACACACACACACACACACACACACACAGTCTAAGGCTTTCATTTGTTTTTTTTGTTTGTTTGTTTTTTTTTTGCACTTTAAGCCTGACTAGGAATGTCCATCAGGGCCTCAAATACTCAGGGCCACTGACTTTTAAACAACAAAGGGGGTGAGAGAGGTTAGGTAGGATCTCAACAGGCCCTGGCAGCTCAGGCTCTTCCTGATAGTCTTTACTTCTCTGGGTGCAGTAGGCCAGCAGTTCAATTCAGCCTAGGTGCCTTTCTCTTTGGCTTCCTTTTTTTCCTGGCCATTTTCCTTTACCCCTGTCACGAAGCTGTGTAAGCTCTCAGAGAACTTAATATGTTCGGTATGCACAGTCATTCTCTTGGCAAGCTTGCCTTGAACATGTTTACAACAATGCTAGCAGCGTGCGAGGTGACACCGTAGGCTCTGGTTTTGCCACAGTAGGTGTTTATGCGACATTCCTGTCTGAAAAGTGCTCGTTCCCCTGATGTTTAGAGTGCACCCTTCTTATAGACGTGCATGTGTGCACCAACATGCATTCAGATGATGAGACGAGAAGTTTTTTTTTCTTAGCTCTTCCATTAACGTCTGTGATACTTGCAAGTGAACTTACATTATGATGTGATGAGGACTGAAGTTTGCCCTGGTCCAGGGTTATCAATTCTGCACTGCATTCTACCCCATTGCATTATCCTGGAACCATGGTCAGAAATGCCTTCACAGACTCCGGGCCTGTCAGCATCCCAGAACACTCTGGTTTTGCTAGGACAACTTTATAACATATATAAAGTCTCAAAATGAAGCAATCTATTTTTTCCAACTAGTTCTTTTTAAAGATATCCCAGGTTCCGTGTATTTGTATAAATTTTAGAGTCGGTTTGTCATGTTCTATAGGACTTGAGATTTTCATTGGACTGTGGCGGGTCAGTCTGGGAAGAAAGAAACAGCAAGTGAAAAGCACGAAGTCTTAGATACATTTGCTCCTTTATATCAGCCTAACATGAAATTTTTCTTTAAAGAATCTGTCGAAAGTTCCAGTGTGTCTGGGTGAGATTGCATACCCCTATAATAGTATATATATAATATAGCCCTGGGGAGACTAGGGAGAGCCACAAACGCAAGGCCAACCTGGGCTACATAGTGAGACCCTGTCTCAGAATAAAACAAAGCCAAACAAAAGCAGTTTTTAAAATCCTGGCATACTAAGGTAAATATTGCAATGTAAATTGTATTTAATGACCAACTAGAAATCAAGTTTTATATAATTTTGTTGGCATAGTTATATATAAATCATTTTAAAATCATTCTTTAGTTATTATTTTTTATGTTCCACAATAAAAGATTCAAATTATATCTTAGACTCTTGGAGAGAATTAGCTAGCAGGGTTTTTTTTTCTTGTTGTTGTTTTTTGTTGTTGTTTTTTGCCTGTTTTGTTGGGTCCTGGCCCATGCAACAGGCATGAATTTGCAGAATGACAGCAGTGAGGTTCTATCCAGCAGTATTGTGCTGCACATTGCTGGCACAGCCTCTTGTTACAGCTTGATTGGCAAACGTGGTTTTGTTGGCTTGTTTGTTAATTTTTACTTACTTGGTTTTTGAGAATTTTGTATGAGAACCGTATTTACACTGTTTCTAGCCCCTCTCCTCCATCCAGCCGCCTGTGCCCCATGTCGAAGTTCTTGTCTTGCTCCTATCTTTGTTGACTTCATTGCCTGAGCCCTCAGGGGACTCCCTTCACACTACCCTGGAAAGACATCCCAGGGGAAGCAGTTTCTGCGGCTGGCTGTGCTTTTCTCAGTTGAGGAAGCACCGATGTCTAGAGAACTCTTCTGTCGTGTGGTGGGCAGCAATGAGGATGATGTTTTGAGGAAAACAAAAGTTGTTTTGTAGTGGAAAAGTGAGGAGCTCAAGCAGGGCGTGGTGGGACTTTGAAGGAAGAGAGCCTGTGATGGCCAAGACCTTAGCTTTCACAGATGCAGTGGCCTGAGTCTCTCTGCTCAGAATGCAATCTTCTGATAATTTATGAACAGTAGAGAGCACCATCACGGTCTAGACACTGCGTAGCCCATGACCCCGGCACTAGCACATTCTGTGTCCTAGCTAGCTTTATGTCAACTTGACACAGGCTAGAGTCATCTGGAAGAGGGGAACCTCAATTGAGAGAATACCTCCATAAGATCCAGCAGTAGGACATTTTCTTAATCGAGGGGCAAGACCCAGCCCACTTTGGGTAGGGCCACCCCAGGCAGGTTGTCCTGGAGTCTGTTTAAAAAAAAAAAAAAGGAGGCAGAGCCAGCCATGATAGCAGCTCCTCCATGGCCCCTGCATCACGTCCTGCCCTCACGGCTTTTGATGATGAACTGTGCTATGGAACTGGGAGTGAAGTAAACCCGTTTCTCTCCAAGTTCCTTTTGGTCAGAGTGTTCATCATTGGGCAGCAGTAACCCAAGACACCATGCTGGTAGGCTCCTCTGGCCTCTTTGGAGTGCGAGCTTGGTTTATGTCTATGTGGTCCCAGAGATGGAACCTGACCTTGAGCTTGCCAGACAAGCATTCTGTAACTTCTGTAGCCCCAGCTGGTTGGGGCTCACCATGTAGCCCAGGCTGGCCTCAGATATGCATCAATCCTTCTGCCTCATCCTTGCAAGTTCATCATCACACCTGACTCACGGGCCTTTTACTTTTATTAGTATTGTTTTTATGGGCACTGATCTGGTGTGTAAGAGAGTTCTTGTGACCTGCTCACCTCCAAATGCCCACATACTAAATTATCCCTTGAGGAACAGAGTTTAGCGGAGGCCTGCTGCAGGAGAGAAAGACCTGTGGCCCACGTGAGAGTTGCAGCTATCCAGGAATGCACGGGCCAGGGAGCTGCAGGATTTCCTTCCTACTGGAGGATTAAACTGCCCCCAGAGGACCCCACAGCTGTAATCAGCTGGGTCAGAGGAGCCACTGGAGGATGGACTCGTGCCTGGCCTGGGTGTGGCCAGGGTGTTCCTCCAGACTTGCTTCTTCCCAGCATTGGTTTTGTTTATTTCGTGGAACTGAGGATGAAACCCAGGCCCTCCAAAAATGACTAAACTACTGCTGCACCCTGGGCCTGGGGTGTTTCCTGTGACAAGACCTCTGACCCTGTGATACTGTGAACTGACAGGACTGGACTTTTGTTTTGTTTTGTTTTGTTGTTGTTTTTAGAGACAGGGTTTCTTTGTGTAGCATTAGATCCTATCCTGGCACTGACTCTGTAGACCAGACTGGTCTCAAACTCACAGAAATCCTCCTGCCTCTGCCTCCCAAATGCTTGGATTAAAGGTGTGCTCCACCAACACCCAGCTAGTACTGGACTTTGTGATGAGCTTGTAGTATGTCGTCAGCCCTGCCTAGCCAGTGTCACAGAGACTATCAGTATTCCTGGTTCTGTACCTGTGCTTTGGCCTAGCTACACAGGGACTCTGTGTAACGGTATCTCTCTTTTCAGGACACTGGCATTGGGATGACACAGGAGGAGCTGGTGTCCAACCTGGGCACAATCGCCAGATCAGGGTCAAAGGTAGGTATAGCCTAGAGCATTGTCCCTCCACCCAGGGCGGGCACTGTGGGACCATAGAGAAGTTGAGTTAGTGGTGTCATGTAGAGCGGAGGCTGAAGTCACACTCCTCAGAGCTGCAGCACATTGAGTGGACACTCTAAAGCCTGCCTGTCCAAGTCCAGGAGGAGCTGTTCCATTTCCTGACTTGTCTTCGAGTTAGCCCTCAGTCACCCCCTGAGCTACAAGACCTGACCCAGACAGTCAGCAGAGGTAGCCATTTCTCCCAAGCAGCATTGCTTTTAAGAATGACCTTGGGCCACCCTGCCTGCCGTGCTGTGGTTCTAAGGACATTTTATTCCCAGTGTGATGGAAGCTGTGCTGAGAAGGCGAGATGTCTCTGTCCTGGGGTGCTCAGCAGAGGCCAAAGGGCTACATGGCCCTCTGCATCCTGCGTGGTTTTCTGTATGTTTCTGCTGCATAAATGGCACCATTAATAAGAAACTAAGTCTCACGACAATTTCTGCTTTAGTACTTTTCTGTACTGTGACTTCTACCTATGAAGGTGCTTGTGAGTTTCTGTATAAGGTAGTTTGCACTGTCTCAGAGACAAGCCGTGAGCTGCACATGCTGGTTTTAGATGAATTAAAACAAAATGAGATGTAGAGTCGACTCATTGATTGCACTAGCCAGATGTGCTGGGAGCTGCCGTGTTGCGTGTATGCGTAGAACAGATCTTTGCAGATATTCTAGGCAGCCAGCTTAGGCCAGAGCAGTGGACGATGACAATGTGAGAATAGCCAGTCAAGTCCTGGAGTGTAGCGCAGAAGCGTGTGTTCATCCTCTATGTCTATGGGACCCCAAAGTGAAAGGATTTTTAAATGTGTGCCTGTCCTGGACACACTAATTCTTTAAACAATACGCTCTGGCTATTTATACTGGTTGCTGTAAGCAGTGATAGTCTTCAGTATGGGACAGAGAGTGTAGGTTTTATAGAAACCCTTGTAGAGAAGATGCTTAGCATCCCTGGATCTTGTCACCTACCCTGGTCCTGGAACTATATCTCAGGGCACTAAGGGACAGTGGAACCAGGTTTGTACTATTTCTCACAAGGTATAGAGCCCAGGAGACATGACACACAAGACAACTGTAGCAGCTCCGCGACCTGCTGACCCACAAGGTCAAGTTTCCTCTTTCCTCGTCTGATGTGACCTGAAGTTGTTGGCAACAAGCAGTAAATAGGGTTCAGTACTGTCCCTGTCTGGGCCGGCTGGTGGCTTTGGGCAGCTTGTTCCAGTTTTTGTTGACCTGGTCTTTTATGAGAATGTAGGGAGGTAGAGAAGGTATCAGTGTGCTTGCTAACTTCACTTTTGGCATATGCTAGAGGACCATGCTGGGCACAGCACAGACGGGATCAGCTTCTCTGAGCAGTCTTTGCCACCACAGGCCTTCCTTGAAGCACTACAGAACCAGGCAGAGACCAGCAGCAAGATCATTGGCCAGTTTGGAGTGGGTTTCTATTCAGCCTTCATGGTAGCTGACAAAGTTGAGGTCTATTCCCGCTCTGCGGCCCCAGACAGCCCAGGTTACCAGTGGCTTTCAGATGGGTAAGTAAGAAGGGGCCCACCTCACATAGGCAATGTCCCTTTCCCTCATGGCACTCAGTCTGATGTCATCTGGCATGCAAACTAGAGATTCCCTGGGTGTTTGCAAAGCTGACTCGGTGCTGAGACAGGATCTTTGTATTTATTTAGCACAAGTTATCCTGGAGTGCCTTAGGTAGCTAAGGTTGTCCTTGAACCCACCACAGTCCTTCCTTCCTTCCTTGTTTTTTGAGGCAGGTTTTCCTGTGTAGCTGTAGCTGTCCTGGAACTCACTCTTATAAAAACCAGGCTGGCCTTGAACTCACAGGGATTCACCTGCCTCTGCTGGGATTAAAGGCGTGCACCACCACCACCACCACCACCACCACCACCACCACCACCACCACCTGGCCTGCTTTCTAATCTTGACACAGTCACCTACCCAGCTCGTGGGGGGGGGGGGGGGCGAGTAGCCTGTATGTGGCCTTTCCCAAGACAGGACTGACCTTGTCACCCTCTTCTGTCTGGCAAGGGCAGTGTGCTCTCAGATAGTTTTCTTCCATATACATTTTGGGGTGATATCTGACAAGGTGATAAATTGAAACAAATTCAGACTACTTTTGAAGAGAGTGGAACCTCAACCAAACGAAGCTTGCTTCTATTTTTCCCATCTTGATTTCTGAGTCTTTGAGAATTTCCTACAATGTGTTTTGGTCATAGTCACCCACACCTCCCAGACCTACCCTGCCGTCGTCGTCGTGTCCCCCCCCCCCCCCCCCCCCCCCCCCCCCCCCCCCCCCCCCCCTCCCCCCCCCCCCCCGGCCCAACTTTGTGTTCCCATTTTTTTTTTTAAGTGCATCCAATTCAACTTGTGATGCTCCTATATATTCTTAGATGCCTTCATAGTGGTCTACCTGTGAAATGACCTTAGAAGTGGTTTTCCCTTCTGAGCAGCTCTCAGTTGCAAAGAGCTCTTTAGCCAGTGCCCACCTACCTGCCCCATGCTGGTATTTTGTCTGGCTCAAGCTTTGGTCAGTCTTGTGCATGTTGTCTCATCTACTGTGAATTCATATGTGTAACTGGCTCTCCAGTCTTTCCATCCCTCGTCACAGTGACCCCTGAGCCTCAGCAGGAAGGGCTCTCCTGTGTTCTATCGCTGTGACAAACACCACAACCAAGGCAGTATATTAAAGAAAACTTGTACTTGGGCTGATGGCTTGAGAGAGTTAAAGTCCATGATAGTGGAGGAGAGGCATGGTGGCAGGAATAGCTGAGCTCACATCATGCTCCACAAGCAGGAGGCAGAGAGGGCATGCTGGTTTGGTGCAAGTCTTTTGAAGCCTCCAAGCCTGCCCCAATGATACCCCTCCAACAAAGCCACACTTGCTAATCTTTTCCAAACAGTTCCACCAACTGGGGACCACGTATTCAAACATGAGCCTGTGGGAGCCAGTCTTATTGAAACCACCACATATTATGGACAAAAACTTTTGTGGTAAGGATTGGCAGAAGCTCTATCTGTGGGTAAAGCTATAGGTTATTAGAAGTCAGTTTAACACTGTGTCCATTTAGCAGAGTAGTAGTACCTGCTTCTCCCCTAGGGCCTCTGACCTGCCTGGCCACAGGTTCTTCCTTCTCATTGTGCCAGGTAAGGGCTTCATTTGTGGAACAGGCCTCAAGTCTGATCAGACAGTAGTTGGTTACCCTCATGACATTCATGACACTATTGTGCCAGTGGGCATATCTTGCCAGTATAGTCATTGTTGCAGCTTGCAGGATTCACAGCTGATTAAGAGTGAACTTTTTTCCTTGGTAGTATACACAGCACTTTCCAGCTCTGTGAAAGCCAGCCAATAGGGATGAAGCTTCCAACTGAGTACCAGCTTTATTTCTCATGGTCTATGACTCATTGTATGGTGTCTTCAGCAGTAAGGTCTTAATGTAAACGTTGAAGGGTAACCAAGAGCATTGACAGTAACCTGTAATGTTGGATGGGGAGTCTGTGGCTCCTCACTAGCTAACAACTCCAGAAGAGGTAATCTGTTCCTGGCACTGGGCATTTTGTTATCCTGTGAATTAAGGGGCATGGGTGCCTCAATATAGGGTAAATCCATTTTAATTCTTTTTGCATGTGTATACAATGCAAATATGTTTTAGGAAGCATGAGTAGTAGTAGATTTCCACAGGACTTTTTTGAAATGTCCTAGCATTAGTTATTCCTTTCTGTATTCCCTCCTCTACTGTATCCTTCCATCCCTCTTCCCATTTAACCCTTTATGGCACTGTTCTGTCTCCCCTCTTGAAATCCACCCTGCCTGTGGCTCTTGCTAATTCCCTGACCTGTGTGTATTCTACAATGAGCACACACTGAAGATTCAAAGCTAACACAAAGGAGAGAAAGCAGAAGACATTTTGCATTTCTCTTCCTGGGTCACATAGGTTTTTGTTGTTTGCACATTTGTTTGGTTGGGTTTTTTTTTTTTTTTAATATTTGTTATGTGTGGTGTTCTGCCTGCACACCAGGAGATGGCACCAGATCTCATTACAGATGGTTGTGAGCCATCATGTGGTTACTGGGAATATAACTCATGGCCTCTGAAAGAGCAGCCAGTGCTCTTAACCTCCGAGCCATCTCTCAAGCCCTGTTTGTATTTTTAAGGGCAGACTAGCAAGGTTTTAGAAGTGGAGTAGGAGCTCCCTGCAGGGTCTCTAAAACGGGCTGCCCTGAGTTAGATACTTTTAAATGCATCTGCACGCTCCGGATCAGGAAGCTGGCTGCATACACCCTTCTTTAGTCTATTTCAGCAATTCCCTGAGAGCGGTTCACAGTGGGCACTACACAGTGTTGGCAGGGAGCGGTCGGGGGCAGAGCAGAGGATATTACCTCCTCTTGCATTTCTGAAGTTGTTTCTACTCACCTTGGCGGTCCCCTTGCCATTACTAGTTGTAAGTCACATGGAGTCAGCCCCTTCCCCAGCATGCTGTGCTGATGTGGAGCTAAGCTAGGCCCACTTTTCAGTCCCGTGCCAAGGAGGTTGTCATAAAGGATGACCGCGTGACTGAGGAGTCCCAGTACTCATACCCTGTACCAGTTCGCAGCTTTCCTTGACCCTAATGTCTGTTCACTGACATAGGGATTTTGCCAGAGTCAGAAGCTAGAGAGCTAGATAGGGTGGTGCAGAGCTGTAATCCCAGTATGGCAGGAGGGTTGTGAGTTTGAGTCTAGCTTGGGCAACTTAGCAAGATTCTGTTTAAAGGAAAACAAGGGCAGAATGGGGCAGTCTTTGCTTTTCTTCCACAATCTAGTATGTGTTCCACTTTTGAATATTAGGGAGTGATTGGGTCTGCACACAGGATGTGACCCGCAGCTGGCCGTGGAGCTGATCTTGCTCTTCTCTGTGTTTTAGTTCTGGCGTGTTTGAAATTGCCGAAGCTTCAGGAGTCAGACCTGGGACCAAAATAATCATCCACCTCAAGTCGGACTGCAAAGATTTCGCTAACGAGTCGCGGGTGCAAGGTAAGGACAGCCAGGCCTGCAAGGCAGACATGCCTGGGTTAGGGGCCTGGGCACAGCATGGATGGGTCAGGAGAGGACTCAGCTCCCTACTCAGCTGCCACATCTGTGGAAAACGAGTCCTCACCAGCCCTGTTTCAGGAATCTTGATGGCAGGGCTACGTAGCCCTCTGTCATTTCCTGCTGGGGTTGGAAGTCTGTCATGCCCTGAGATCTATGACTCTCACTTTCTGGGCAAAGCCTTCAGGGCCTTCTGAGAGCTGAGGAGAGATGAGGACTTCCAGCCACTGTTGGACTCACCAAGAGCTCTTGAGGGCGCTGAGCAGATGATCCTTTGCCACCAGATGGCCTCCTGTTCCCATGGTGGATGTGACCTCCCTGGAGCCTTTTGGTCCTCACTGTGTGTCTTTCTCCTGCAGATGTGGTGACAAAGTACAGTAACTTTGTCAGCTTCCCCTTGTACCTTAATGGAAGGCGGATTAACACCTTGCAGGTGAGACCCTGGGCTGCCTGTGAGGCTCAGGCAGCTGCAGAAACCCTCCTCGGGGATGTTGAGCGAGATGAGTATAAGGGACATTATATTATATAATATAATCAGGGGGTTCCTGATTATATTAGATTCACAGGAGAGATGAGAGCTAGGGGTACAGACAGTTTTCCTTGAGGTATAAGTCACATGTCACCAAGTGCTCCTCCAGTTTATTGAGTGGCAGTTGTGTTATACAGCCAGTTCCATCTTCACAGCTGGTTTTAGAACGCTTCTAGCATCCTGGAAAGCAGGCCTGTCCCCACTACCAGTTCTCATCCCCAGACCTTACAGCCACAATCAACTTTTTCTATCTGGATTTGCTTAGTTTGGGCGTTATATATCAGTGGAGTTTGTGACTGAGTAGATCACATGTATTGACTTACCTCTTGTCTCTGCTGAACATCCTCATGTCTGGTCCCCTGCTGTCTTAGTTCTTCCCAGCCTGTTGTCACGGGGAGGTACCCTTGCTCCAGAGCCTCTTGTATCTTATTCCTTATGTTACCTAAGCCTGCACCAGCATGGGGGTTTCCTGATTCCTGTGGCCTGTGTATGGGTCTCATCCCAGGCCCCTGCAATTATTGAGAAGCATGTTTTGGACATGACACCTCCCCTTTGATATCAATCTTCAGGCCATCTGGATGATGGACCCAAAGGACGTCAGTGAGCTGCAGCATGAGGAATTCTACCGTTACATTGCTCAGGCTTATGACAAACCCCGTTTCACTTTGCACTATAAGACGGACGCACCACTCAACATCAGTAGCATCTTCTATGTGCCAGAGACGGTGAGATGTTTGACTGTTCCCAGCATAGCCCTGGGTCCAGAACTAACTCAAAACACCCAGGGGGTTCCCTCAGAAACGCTGCATATAGAACTGCATGTATTTGCCATTGTGGTGCAGGGGTTGAGGCTTCTGCAGGCTACTGCTGCTCCACTTCCCCTCTACCCCGCTGCTTTACAACAGCAGCTCTGCCAAGTCCACAGTGCAGAAGCCTAGGTGAGTTCCACTCCCCTTTCCTCCCTCAGTGGACCCTGGCAGCATTCTGTTTATTTTGCTGTCTGGAAAAGGACTGGGCCCTCCTTAACTGTGAGTGAGGTTTTTAAGCAAGACCGTTGATATCCATGGATTAGCCGAAATACTGAGTCTTAGCTCACTGGGGCTTCCTAGATCAGCCTGCACTGCAGCTGCAGCCAGTGCTGAGATAGAGTGGGGAGCTCTAGGAGGGCGGCCAGTGAAGCTGCAAGCCATGGGAACTCTAATGCCCAAATTCCCACTGCATGTCTTCTTGTGTCAGGAGATAGTCCTGTTTTCCCACAACCATTTCAAAAATGTAAAAACCATGGCCAGGCCCCATCTTGCCATGGTGGTGGGGAAACTCATACTGACTTTGGCGTGGAGGCTGTGGTTTGCTGGTTCTGACTCCTGGTAACATGTGACTGTTTGTGGACATATAAGACTTGTTTGGTGTCCTTGCTTGGTGCCCATCCCTCCAGAGCATTCACGGCTTCTAGCAGAGCTGACACATGAGGGACTCGTCTGTGTGGCCCAGGGAGGGCTTGGCTCTCGGCCATGCTGTCCTTGATCCTACCTTCCTTTACCTGACGATTCTGCTGTTAGCACCTGGTCATATTCTTCCTTTCTTCCAGAAACCATCCATGTTTGACGTGAGCAGGGAACTGGGCTCCAGCGTGGCACTTTATAGCCGCAAGGTCCTCATCCAGACCAAGGCTACAGATATCCTGCCCAAATGGCTACGCTTTGTTCGAGGTACTGTTGCTGCCAGCCAAGCTCTGTGTGGACGGTGACCGAGTGTTCCTAAGTCGTGGTCCTCTGTCCTCATGCTTCTCGCTGCGTCTGCATCTGCTGTCTCTCGCACCTCTGGGGAACAGCTGAATTGTCCTGGCTGATCAAGTCAGCAGAGTTCTTTCATGTTTAGACATTTGGTTTGAATTTCAGATTTATGCCTGAGTTATGCTTGACCTGAGATTATACTACAGTACAGAGTTGAGCATTCACATTTACAGCACAAAGGCCAACCCTGTCCATGATACAGTTAGAAACTTTGTGTCTTTTAGGACAGTCTTATATGTAGCCCAGGCCTGTCTCCCAAGTTCTGAGATTACACACTAGCTTAGTTAGTACTCTGAAACTGAATGCCCGGATGTGTTTGCTGTGTGCCCCAAAGGCACCACCCCAGCACAGGCCATTCCTGCCCTGAGACGGTTTTACCCTGGGACTTGTCCTGCCCACCACCTATGGGCAGGACTGAGGAGCGATGCTCCCTTACCGTTCCTCCCGCTCTTACCACCCATGGCACACATAAGGGGAGGCCAGTTCAGAATGTGAGACCTCAGGTAGTGGTTGAGGTCCCATTTGTACAGGGGTTCTAATGTTCCCTGTCTCCTCAGGTGTGGTGGACAGTGAGGACATCCCCTTGAACCTCAGCCGAGAGCTCCTGCAGGAGAGCGCGCTCATCCGGTAAGCCTAGCCGGTGACTGGCATGGCATTCTCGTGAGGACTGTTCTTTACTTGGTTCTGCCCTCTGCCCTGGGTGTAGCTTCCAGGAGCCGAGAGCAGAGGGCAGAGAGAGGCCTGAGAGCAGGATCCCCCCATGACCTTCTTGAGTGTCCTGACCTCTGAGGTCTACTGTTGAACAAATCATCCTGGTCAGGAAGAATTTAGGATTGGCTGGGTAACTGCCAAGGTTGAGCCTAGAAGTAGTGGAGCTAAGCCAGGGCCAGGCTGGGCTGTATTAACCAGCGTCTTAGCTTTGTCCGCTTTGGTTACAGGCGCTCCAAGGAATGTTTTGCAAAGCACTTGCAACAACTGCATAGTATGTATATATTATTTATCCAGGCTCTTAGGGTGGAACACAAGTGACTTTTCCCATTAAATATGAAATGTACAATGAAATAAAGAAAGAATTTGATCCTTTTCTCTGCCCACTCTGATGCTGCTAACCCCAGAGTGCAGAATGCATGCCAACAGTGCAGGGCAGCTGCGGGCCCCATGGTGGTGCTTTCCCATTGCTGGTGGTACAGGTGTAGGCCCAAGCTCCCGATATTCAGGAGCTCCTAAGGGGTGAGGAATGCACTGCTGCCTTGCTCTCCACTAATGAAGAGGGCTGTGGGCTATTTTTGAAGAGTTACTGGTCCCGGCTGTGGCCCATTATTGTCCCCTGCCCCAAACCCACCCAGGTATGGCCACAGTTGGAGAGATTCTAGACACTGTGTCTCAGAGTTGGCAGGGGTGACCATAGAACAAGCACAGAGCTGAATTGGGTCTGGGAAGCTCTTCTGAAACTAGGAAGTCAGACCTGCTGCTTGTGTGGAGACAGCTCTCAGAATCCTGGAGGTGGGTGGCTGTGCGTCAGTGTCCTCAGTCCGACGGAGCAGCTGTGCAGCTGTGTTAGGTGCGGTGTGCAGCCAGCGCCTCCTGCTGGGTAGTCGGACTGAGCTCACCCTGTACAGAAGTGGCCACCTTAGCTAGAATGTTAAAGGACTCAGAATCTTCCCGAGTCGGGAAGTCGGCTAAAAACATGTCTGCTCTGGACCCTCCGAGATGGAGTCGTCTTGATGCCATTCTCCTCGGGTGTTGGTCGGGGTGTTGCCAACCTACAGAGACATCTTTCTACCCAGGAAAACTTCAGTAGCAGCAATTGGCTTTGCTCTATTATTGCTATGGTTTCTCCTCAAGGCTATTGCCAGACAAGGATTCTCCCTCCACTGAGCTGCTTCCCCAAACTTGGGGCACTTTCCTATAGAAGAATGTAGATGTGATCTTCAGCAAATTTTCAATACTTCACTTACTTAGGATCCTTTCAATTGGTGTTAGGATTGAACTGAAGGATTCCTACATGTTAGGCAACCCTTTCTATGGTATTCAATAGTATTTAAAAATATTTGCCACTTGTCTGGACTATAGACTGTTTACCTGTTTAGTCAGGGAATGATCTATTCCTGTCTTACATTATTCTGGTTTGGAACTGCCTTTGTGCTGGCCCAGGCACACCAGACACTGTGGGTCATGGCTCTGTTTTGATCACAGCATCAGAGAACCTAACTAAGACAGTGACCGTCCTTTACTAAAGCCCACTCCTGTGCACTTGACCCTGACACCATTAATAAAACTGCTTTCGGCCTTTATGTGATAATACAGTAAAAATGTCCATTAAAGAATCATGTTGTAACTTTGCCAAGTTACAGTGTGTGTGTGTGATCTACTCAGTACATTTCAGGTTATAAGTGTGTAATGCAGACAGTACTTACCTAAATATGAGGACCTCTGCAGTCTAAGTGTAGCCTTCATGTGCGTACATGCTGTGCATTTGTGCTGTAACTGTTGGCCTTTGCCTAGATTTGTTTTTTTTATTTTGGGGATGGAGGTGTTGGATTGGTTTTGGTTTTGATTTTTTGAGACAGGGTGTTACAGCTCTGTGTTACAGTTCTGGCTGTCCTGGGATTCATTTTATAGCCCAGGCTGGCTTTGAACTCACTCAGATCCTCCTGCCTCTGCCTCCTGAATGCTGGGATAAAAGGCATGCACCACCGCAGCTCTGTTCTAACTCAGACATCTCTTCCTGCCTCTAGCATAGATAGAGATAGGTGGCTTCAGCAAACCCTGAGTCTGTTCATAGTTAAATAGACATAGTCTATAGTGGAAGTCACCCTCTTATCTGCTGGTGCCCAGGGTAGACGCCTCAAGATGTCCACTGCTGGTTGTCCTCTTGAAGTTTGTCCTGCCATCTTCCTGCATGGTACAATGAGCTTCTCCTTTGGGGACAGCGCAGGGTCCTTTGGTTCTGTGGTTTCCATGGCTCCAGGTGTGCTGCTCTGCCTGTTCCTTGGGGCTCTGGTGGGTTGTGCCTTTCTCATGCCCCTACGGCCCTGGTAATACACAGAAAACCCTGTTCACAGTCAGTAACTTCTGTTCTGTAGGAAACTCCGGAATGTTCTACAGCAGAGATTGATCAAGTTCTTCCTTGACCAGAGTAAAAAAGATTCTGAAAAATATGCCAAGTTCTTTGAAGATTACGGCTTGTTCATGAGGGAGGGCATTGTGACTACTGCAGAGCAAGACGTCAAGGTAGGACTTCTGGTCCTCGCTGTCAGACAAGGCAGGTGGGCGCTTGCCCTCTGCTGCCAGGGGCCAGCAGTTGAAACATTGGGCTCCTGGGGCTCCTGGGGCTCCTGATAGACGTAGCCTGTGTCCTTAACTATTTAGTCAAACTCAAGTGACTGGCCGGATACCTGATAAAGGCAATTCAAGGGCAGATTTCTCTGTTTCCCTTGGGTGCGGAAGGGAGGATGTGGCTGGAGTCCAGACAGAGAATTCCTGTGTTTTCTGACTATCTCTTTTTTTCCTCTTATTTTTACCTGGGCCCCCAATCTGTGGGATGGTGCCATTCACACTCAGAACAAGTGATTCCCTTCAGTTAATTGTGGCTCCTTCAAGTTTTCAAGTTGAGGGCTTTGTTTGTTTGTTTGTTTTTGGTTGGTCAAGACAGGGTTTCTCTGTGTAACAGCCCTAGCTATTGATTTTCCTAGGGCTTTTTTTAGTAAAGGGAAACTAAAGGAAGGAGAGCTGAGATCTGTGCAGAGCTGCTGAAATCCTTTGACGCTAGGTTAAGAGGTTGGACGCGCCCTCCCAGACTCTCCCAGAGGTGCACTTTACCTATGCCTGTCTCATTCCAGTCAAGGTGACTGTCAGGATCAGTACCCTTGTGCCACAGGCATTATGCTCTTAGCTGTAAAGCCTAGCCTCTTGTCTCTTGACACCCTGGCTCCAGCAGCTGGAAGGAAGAGGGGTGTTGTGGGTTCAAGGAGACTACAGAAAATCAGGGGTGAGAATGGGGTACAATTATTGCCTTAGTTACATTTCTTTTTCTTTTATTTTTAAAGCAGGGTTTCTCTGTGTGGCCCTGGCTGTCCTGGAACTCACTCTGTAGATCAGACTGACCTCAAACTCATAGAGATCCTGCCTCTGCTTCCCAAGTGCTTGGATTTAAGGCATGTGTCATCAACACCTGGCTCGACCTGCCAGGACCACTTGCCCAGGGTTGGCACCCCACAGTGGCCTGGGCCCTCTCACATCAATCATTAGTGAAGAAAGTGCCCCCACAGACTTGGCTATAGGCCACTCTTATGGAGGCTTTTTCTCAGTTGGAAGTCCTTTCCAAAGACTGTAACTTCTGTCAAGTTGACAAAAAACCTAGCAAGTAGTCACTGTACTCTTGGTAAAGTCTTTCATACCACCACTACCGGGACCAGGAATTTAGCTAATTTGGTCCATTTGTTCCTAAACGGCTTGGGACATTTCTTATTGAAGTATCACTTGCCTGCTGTAGAATCCATCAATGTCACTGCCCTAAAGGCCGCATGTAGCTCCTGGGTGTGGCATGTGGCTTTTCTCTGAGCCCCCCCGACTGTCAGCATGTCAAGCAGTGCTGGTTCACTCACCATCGCCATTCCTTCCTTGTCCGTCGCTGTGGCAAAGAGACCATCAGCTTGAAGAAGGAAAGGTTTATTTTCACTGAGTGACCTTTGATATTTGGGAGCTTTGATGAGGCATTAGGAGCATGTGGTGACAGGAAGGGGCTGTGGACAAACGCACCTTTAAAGGAAACCCTCCCCCCCCAATGATTCTACCAACTAGACCCCGGTCCTAAGTTCCTCCCACCACTTCCTATTAGAACTCATCGGTATGCCAGAGCCCTTGTGACCCAGTCAGCTCTCGGCCTCAGCGGTGAACTGCTGCTTAGGGCACCCAGCTCATGAGCCCCTGGGAGCACGTATGGTCTATGATCCAGTGTGTGATCCATCACTCTCATCCATCTCAGTTTTCAAGATTTATTCATTTATGTATGCATCTGTGTGTGTGCACATATGTGTGCAAGTACAGCCATGAAGGCCAGAGAGTGTCGGTGGCCCTCTGTCACTCCCATCTTTACCTTTCTATGGCATTCTATGTCCCTAAACTCAGAACTTAGATTTTCTCAGCTTGGTTGGAAGCCAGAAAGCCCCACCTTGGAGCTGGGGTTACAGGTGTGTGAGACACCCAATTGTGTGAGCGCTGGGGTCTAAATTCCAGCCCTCCTGAAGACTGTGCAGCGAGCTCCTGTAACCACTGGCCTTCTCCAGCTCCTGATCTGAGAACCTTTAGCTAACAGCATGTAATAGCATTTGTTGGTCCAGGGCCTTTTTCAGATGCTCAGTACACATTTTCACTAGGTGTATTTGTGTACAGTAAGAACCAGATGTGCCTTGCCTTGGTAGATCTGAAAACCTTTGTCTCTGTCTGCTTCGGTCTCCTTTGTGTCCAAGGCACAGAATATAGCATGTTCATTTGGATCTGCCCAAATTGTTCTTCATATCCTTTCCCCAGGCTTTTGTGCTGGGATGGTCAGAGGTGGCGGTGGTTTAGATAAGATAGCTTCCAAGCTGGTAGCTCCAGGACCTGCCTTGCTGCTGTTCTTTTCTGCACAGCCCGTGTGGGCTGCACAGGTCACATCACTGTCCTGTTCCTTAAAGGCCCTTCTCTCTGCTATATACTCAAGAACAGGTACCATGAACACTCCTGGGTCTGAGAAGACTGGGAAATGTGGAACTTTTGTCTGTGTCCAGTTGTCACTGGAGAGAAAGAAGATACACCAGAGTAGTGTCTGCACTACTGTTTCAAGATACCCTGAAACAGTTCACCCAGCTCTTCTGGAGGCCCTAAGCCACCTAGGTCCTCTATGTCTTCAGCGGGACTCCTGGGCCTGTCTGAAACCGCAAGTTCACCATTGTGTCTGGGGAACAGGCCAGGGAGCCAGAAAACTTTAGGCTTCACCAAGAGTTGGGGATGATGCTCAGATCTTGGCCCTGGGGTAAGTAGTGATTTACCCACATATCTGCAGGAGGACATCGCAAAGCTGCTACGGTACGAGTCTTCAGCCCTGCCTGCTGGACAGCTGACCAGTTTATCAGACTATGCCAGCCGAATGCAGGCTGGCACCCGTAACATCTATTACCTCTGTGCCCCTAACCGGCACCTGGCTGAGCATTCACCATACTACGAGGCCATGAAGCAGAAACACACTGAGGTGGGTGGGCTCCGGCCCTTTGCCGGGCCAACATTGGTATCTTAGAGGGTCTGAGCTCTGAGGAAAGGGCTTGAACTCCCAACTCTGCGTGGGAGAAAATGACTGAATGTGTTTGAGGGCCTGTAGGCAGTGCCCGTCTGGGATGTGGCTGTTGTTGGGTAGATGAATAATGTGTGTATCTGTCACTAAGACAGCCAGAGCCTCTTTCAGAAGCTTCTGGTGAGCCCCGTGTCCATGGTGTCCCCTCTGTACTGTGGGTTGACAGGCTTGGCTGCCCACAGGTGCTCTTCTGCTACGAGCAGTTTGATGAACTCACTCTGCTGCACCTGCGAGAGTTTGACAAGAAGAAACTGATCTCTGTGGAGACAGACATTGTCGTTGACCACTACAAGGAAGAAAAGTTTGAGGACACATCTCCAGGTGACTCCCATCTCTCTCTGGGGTATGGTCCCATGTGAATGTTGGGCAGAAGACTGTCACTTGACCTGCCCATGAACATAGAGCTTTCTCTTTCACTCGCATGCTGGTTCACCAGCCTATGTAGGAGGCTGCTTGGGAAACATCCAGGGCCCAGGCATTGCTTTGCTACCACCCCCACCGCCCCCTTGTTTTTTTCCTGAGACAGGGTTTCTCTGTAGCTTTGGAGCCTGACTTGGATCTCGCTCTGTAGACCAGGCTGGCCTTGAACTCACAGAGATCTGCCTGCCTCTGCCTCCCAAGTTATTGGGGGTTTATGTTGGGGTTAATCCCACTAAACCTCTCAGGATCCAGAAGGATCACTATAGCAGGCAAAAACTGGCTAAAGCTATCTGAGGGTAAATAACATAAATTAGCTCACACAAGTCTTTTATCATGTCCCATTTATTCTTCCTGCGCCCTCTCCGAGGCTCTCCATGTTCCCCTTGCTGTTCTGTGACTGCTCTACCCATCCCACCTGGCTTCCAGGTAACAAGCACGTCTTCACAGAATCACCAAATAAGTAAAGGAGGCATCTATGTCTCAGAGAGCAGACATACTGTCTCTCTGTTCAGTGCCTCCTACTTGGGGCTCCTTTCTTGTCAATGAGTCCTGTCAATAAGAATAATTGTGGAGGCCAGGCAGTGGTGGCGCATGCCCTTAATCCCAGCACTCGGGAGACAGAGGAAGGTGAATCTCCGTGAGTTCTAGACCAGCCTGGTCTACAAGAGCTAGTTCTAGGACAGGCTCCAAAGCTGCACAGAGAAACCCTGTATCGAAAAAAAAATTATAATAATAATAATAATAATAATTGTGGGGAACTAGCTTATGTAGATTTGACTGTTAGAACAAAGGGTTTGGGTTTGGCTGAGTGAATGCTTTTACACCTGTGCCCCGTGGTGGAAGTCATCCAGTTGCCAGTACAGGAGAAGTCAGATTTAAGGAATGATTTATACACTGCTGGGATATTATGGAAGGGAGAAACGTCATGATTTCACAAGATTTCTACAGAATTGACAGTGGCAATTCAAGAGACCAGTGTTCCTGAAGCCCTGCAAATTAGCTCCCTTATGTGGAGTGTACAGTCCTGTAAGTCTGTCTAGTGGTCCATCAGCTTTTACTGTGTAGTCTTGTGGGCTCATATCACTAAGGCTAAGATTAAAGGCATGCACCACCACCACCCAGCTCCCCCCACCCTTTTTTTAAGATGGGAGTTCATTTTGTAGCCCAGGTTTGCCATGATCCTCCTCCCTCACTGCTCTGAGTACTGGATTACAGGTGTGTGTCACCATGGTTGGGCTCAGACAAAGGACAGGGACGCACCGGTGTTTTCCAGGTCTCTCTGTGTCGGTGAAAGGCCTTTCCCAGAGCCTCTGTCCTAGTTCCTGGGGAGGCAGTGTGGCTAGACTTGGCTCAGGAGTGTGCTGAGTGGAGCCCACAGAGCGAGACCCTGGTCATCCGTCCCTAGGCTCACTCTCTTCTCTCGTGCAGCTGCTGAGCGCCTGTCCGAGAAGGAAACAGAGGAGCTAATGGCCTGGATGAGGAACGCACTGGGGTCCCGTGTCACCACCGTGAAGGTAAAGCCTCCCTGCAGTACCGTGGAACTTAGTGTCTTCTCAGAGCCCGGCTATAGCTGCGAGGGTACACAGGAGGATACTGAGCCAGGATGGAAACTCCACCAGGCCCTTCGCTATTGGGTTCTTCCTCATCCTGAGCCTTGCTTGCAGGTGACTTTCCGCCTGGACACCCACCCTGCCATGGTGACGGTGCTGGAGATGGGGGCTGCTCGGCACTTCCTGCGCATGCAGCAGCTGGCCAAGACCCAGGAGGAACGCGCTCAACTGCTACAGCCTACGCTGGAGATAAACCCCAGGTATGCCCAGGCTCCAACTCCCACCACAGATCGTGTGGTATGGATGTACTTCTGAGAGAAAGCCCTTGGAGCTAAGCAGAAGTTAAAAAGGTCTTACTGGACGTTTAGACAGAACATTGCTGGTCTTTTCCCATCTTTGTACCCTGAAACCACTTTTGGAAGTTGCCATTTTTTAACTTTATGGGGCGGGTCCTGATGTGTGTGACAGAGGACATTCACTGGGTGGACAGATTTGTGTGACTTCTACTTTGGAGCTGTTGGGAGCAGGGTAGCTATGAGCACATGCTTCTCTAGGCTGTACAGTCTTCAGAGTTCCCAGGTCTGTGATGGGGTGAGCACCTTACATTTTTGGCCTGCCATAGAACCTGTCTTCCCAGACTTCTCTCCTGCTGCTTTTCCTCTTCAGTGTTCCTTTGTAGTTTGTTTGAGATGGTCTCACCATGGAGCCTTGCCAGACTGGAACTTGCTATGTAGACTAGGCTGGCCTCTAACTCACAGAGCCCTTCTGCCTCCCGAGTGCTGGCATTATAGGTGTACACCACTATGCCTGGCTTTAGTTTCTAATGGCTATTATCTTAAGGTATCTTTTGATGGTGGTATGATCTTAGTTTTAATGTAATTTATAAATTTTCTGCAGAATCACCTCTTTCTAAAAAGCTCTCTAGTTTAGACTTTGGGTTAATTGAGAGTTTGTTTGATTCTTTTGGTTTTTGAAGACAGAGTTTCTCTATGTAGCCCCAACTGTCCTGGAACTCACTCTGTAAACCAGACTGGCCTTGATGGCCTGTGCCTCTGCCTCCCGAGTGTTGGGATTAAAGGCTGCACCACCTCTGTCTGGTGATAACTCACACTCTTATGGTGATTGTTATCTGGGTGTTTTCTAGAATCCTGGTATTTTTTTGTGCTAGACAGATACATTGTAGTTTTTAGTGTTCTAATAATGATAACATAAGGGCAGCAGCTCTAGTTAGAGATGCTCAGTTTGAGCTGGTTTCCCTCTTGGTTTCCATGATGCAGGCACACACTAATAAAGAAGCTCAGTCAGCTGAGAGAGCGTGAGCCGGAGCTGGCCCAGCTGCTGGTGGATCAGGTGAGGAGGACCTTTTCTCTTTGTCTGCCTGGGGTAGGAAGCTGCTCTCTTCCCAGGGGTCACATGTAGGTCAGACTGAACTTGAACCCCCATCCTGATTTTTATCTCCCATCCCTACATTTCAGATCTATGAGAACGCCATGATAGCCGCAGGACTCGTCGATGACCCCCGGCCCATGGTAGGCCGCTTGAACGACCTTCTGGTCAAGGCCCTGGAGAAACACTGACAGCCCAGAGACCGGGTCTAGTGTGCAACCCAGGCCTTCTCAGTGACAGATGGAGCTGCCTGGGGAGGGAGGACTTGATACACGGATGATGCCACCAATTGCTCAAGTTTGGCTTTATTTACCTCAATTAAACAGTATAGCAGTCCACATGGTAGGCTTCTGTCTGCTCTGAGACAGAGAGAGTTGGAGTACTGCTCATGTCTGCTGGACAGGTGCAGTCTCCCCATCAGAAGCACCTACTGCACGGCCTGATGGCATCAGGTTTACTTGAGTGTCACCTCCACCGGGTAATGGTCACTGATGGCTTCAGCCTGCAGAGGTGGGGAGGCAGGGAGGGCATGAGGCCAGAGCATGACCTAACCCCCTCCGCCCACACCTCGTGTGGGAAACAGTAGCAATGTCGGGAATCACCAAAGCCAGCTCTTGTTTGGCCTCGGGCTAACGCAAACCACATGAAGGAGGGACACATACCAGCTTCTGGGTAAGTTTGTAGGCTGCTTGGAAGTCAAAGGGAGCAACTGAGCTGGGAACAACAGCGCTCTGGAGCTGAGATCCAGCAACCACGATCCTGTAGGACATCAGGGGAGAAGGTTCCTTCACCCTCTTGTCCCACATAGACTCTTAGGTAATGGTTTCCTGGCCCTGGGGTCCAAACTTGGTCCCCCCAGGAGCATTAAGAGAAGGCCCTGCACTGGCAGGAACTGTCAGATTCACTGATTCTGAGTCTGGACGAGCACGTGCTGGCTGCTTACCTGTCATAGGCACACTCTGTGGATGTGACCGTGGTGTCCGCACTGTCAGGGATCAGCCACTGGAAGAGAGAGCTTGTCCGAAGGCGGATGGAAGACCATTGGGAGGAGCTTACGTAGCTGCAGCCAGCATTGAAATCGCCCATGAACATGACGTCCTACCAGGAAACATGACTGTTAGTCCAGGGACAGTCAGGGCCAGTAGAACCACTGTCCCTAGGATGGGCTCACCTTTAGGTCCCATTTTTGTTGGATATTCAGGTAAACATCATAGAGGGCATCAATCTCAGTCACAGCATCTGCGGGGGCTGCGTGCAAGGGCACAATCGCAAACTCTCTGACCGCTGAGGAGACAGTAGATAGACATGGATCCAGAGACCAGCCTAGACTGTAGCTGGAGCCCTCAGCAAGGCCTGGCTTAGCTCTGGAGCAGCGATAGATTGTGTGACAGCCTCCAGAGGGTAGGCAATATCCTTGTAGTTAAATGTAAATTAAGAGCACTGGGACCTGAGGGCACTCCCACGGGAGGGAGTGGAAGGAGTGGCGGGCAGTGGGGCAGCCCTGCCATAGGCTTCTAGATGTCTGCATGAGAGCTGCCAGTGTGACTTCCCTTGGCCTGGGCAGGGCTGAAAGTGGATCACAGCAACACTCACTGGTGAACGGGGAATGGAACTTGACAATGGTTGGCTCTCGGCTGAAAGTGTCAGTTCCACAAGACTCACAGCCATCATCATAGTAATAGCTGTCCAGAACAGACACCTGGTCAGGCCTAAGGAAAGACGAGACAGAAGGTAAGTTCAGGGGTGAGAGCCACTCTCCAGCCTTCTAGAAACCTGTCCTGGGAACAGGAGAGGTAGGTGTATACTCACCATAACACACGGCTAACCCAAGTCTTTCTTGTCCTGTTACAAGCTGTAAGAGGCGCCAGAGTAGATGCCCACCCGGCCTTAACCTTATCCCGTGGTCCTGTGCTCTTGTCCTGTAATATACATTGCTACCCTACTCTGTAAGGGCCTCCCAAGTTAAAGGGGATGCCCTGGGCTTTCTAGACCACCCTCAATCTCCGCAGTACAGATTTTGGGGTTCTATCTACATTTCATGCTTGTATTCTCGGGAGCTGACAGCATAGGTCTTTACCTGTACAAGAAAAGGTACTGTTCCTTGTAGCTGTTGCGGCCCAGCGGCTCACTGACCACATAGCGATAGGTGTCAGGCACGTCCCTGGATAAAGGAAACCAAAGGTCCTTTGGGGCCACAGAGGGAACCTCCTGGAATCCGGTAGCAAGGTTCCATCCATGGAGCACAAGGGGAGTGAGGCTGTTTCCCGAGAAGTGGTTGTGCTCCAGGACCCCGGCACTGTCACCCACCGATTGAGCACATCCAGAAGCTTCCCAACAGCCACCAGGTGGGTGTCTCTGACCTCTTGGATAAGGATGATGTCATAGCGACGCACGATCTGGGGGTAGGGTCACAACAGCTTAGCAAGGCAGGCTAGGTGGACAGTCCTGCCACCAGCAGCCCAGGGCTGTAGCTTGCACTCTTGTCAGATATGCGCCGTCTACAGATAGTGATCTGGGCTGACAACCCGGGGACTGGTAAGGCCTGAGCTTCACTGGCTTCTGTGGCCCTTAGCAAAGCTACCACCTCCCCTGGGGGTCTGTCTGCTCTCGGGCATGGCCCACCCTGAACTTACTTCCACAATGTAGCCAGAGATAGTAGCATTGGACATCTTAGTGTTTCCAAAAGACCGGATGTTGAAAGCTGCGATGTTTAGAGTCACAGCCAGCTGCAACAGGCTGAGCAGGGTGAACAACACCCCCATCAGCCCTGCGCATCTCATCCTGTGAGATTGTAGGTGGTCAGGACAAAGAAGCAGTGTCCTTGTCACCCTTTTGTAAAGCTGTGCTGGCTCCAGCGGGGAGCCATCAGTCCTCTCCCCTTTGCCCCCCCCCCAGCTGGGAGCCATCAGGCCTACCCCCATCACTCCTCCCCCCCCCCCTCCGCACCTGTACCACAGGAGAGACCCTGGGTTCCTCATTCACTCACCTGGAAGCCTGGCTTGGATGGGTACAGTGCACTCTGAAGTGACTGGTCTAGCCAGAACAGATCTGCTCTGCTGCTGGGGTGAGTCCCTGAGTCCACTCTAGGACTGGCTGATGAACGAGGGAGCTTGCTCCACCGATGACCAAGCCTGGTACAGAGATGCCTGTAGAAATTCTGACAAAAACCTGCAATATTCTGATACTAATTTCTCCTTTTACTTTTAAAGTAAAAGCAGCGTGCAATTGCAGAGCGGCTACCTCTCCAGGTCGCTGCTCAGGCAATGCCAGCCTGCCCTGCCCTGCCCTGCCAGTTTTAAAGGCTCAGGCAGTTATGACCTCCCCAGGGCACATGTGTGCCCTTCACCCAAGAGCACAGAACAATGGGGCTGCCTATGTGGCCATCCCACTGGGGCCCGGAGCAGGCCAACAACACGCACTAACTTCAACAGACATAGAGCCTCCTTGCTGCTGTACAAACAGTGTCTGATAATGTTTGTGCGTGGTTATAAAATGTCTGATAGTGTCCTTTGTCCATCCGGTCTTCACCACCAGGGATGGGCAGTAAGTATGCTGGCTTATCTACTTGTGTCTGGGACACCTTAAAGTCACCTTATAGCCAGAGGCTAATTTCCAGATGTGTTGTACATGGACAGGACAGCTGCTCTGCTCTGTGGCTTAGGATGACCCCTTACCTCCCAAGCTGGTAAGCTGCTAAAGGCTCTGGGTGGGAATTCTTCCTCGGGGAACAAGCTCTGAGGAACCCCAAGTGCCTACATCACAAGACAACATAACTCAGGGCTGGGTCTTACATCTTTGTCTTCCTGTTCTGGGGCTTCTGGAACAAAATACCCCGATCCATGAAAACTATAGCTAGCACCTGGCGGTCATGTGCGCCCAACTCTAGGGGAAGGTTGCTGTTACTCAAGCCCCTCACCTTCAGATAAGTCAGGATACTGTCCCATCTCACCGCCCTGATCACATCTCTGCCCTCCCCCCAACTGTGAGCCTACGTGCACATATGGAGGCCAGAGACTGATAGAGGATATCCTCCTCTGTTGCTCCCCATCCTATCTTATGAAACAGGGTGTCTCACTAGCACCACGTTAGCTAGAGCGGCTGGCCAGCAAACCCGTGCCATACTGATGTTACGTGAACGCTGTGGATCTGACTTGGATCCTCATGCTTCTGGGTGGGTACACACTTTGCCAAGTGAGCCATCTTCCCGGCTCCCAAAGTTCTCTTTTGCCAAGTGTTAGAATGTGAACCTTTTTCTGGGTGCCATCATTTACCCCTCCATCAGAAGCTCTGTGCAGGAGGGGTTGGCTCTCCAAGGGCAGCACTGCCATGTTACAGGGACGGAACCCTCCTTAGGAAAGAAGACCTTGCATCCTCGGGGAGACGTGGAAATAAGATACAGGAGTGAGCAGCTACAGGAGGTTGGGTGAATTCCAGAGCAGGGCGGCCTAGAGGGCAGGAGCCAGAAAGGCTAAGGTCAGCAACGTACGGCAGATCTGCCAGCTGGCCAGGCACCTGGCGTGCAGGACTAGAAGGAATTAATAAGAGTACAAAAGTCAAGACACCTCCAGGAAGCCGGCGTGGCACTGGTGCACATCTCCGTGTCTCACGTGGACAGTCTCAAAGGTAGGGTCACCCACCTGCCTCTTCCGCTGCCAGAAACCCCACCACCATTCTTTTGTTGAAACGGGGTCTCACATACCTCAGGATGTGTTTGTAGCCCAGGACGGTCTTCATCTTCTGATCCTCCTGCCTCCAGCTTGCACTTTCTGGGCTCTGTACTGAGGCTGCAGGCATGCGTGTGCTAGTTATGAAGTGCCGAGGAGCAAACCATGATCCAGCCCCACTCACGTCTTCAAAAGTGTGCCTGGCCGAGCTTCATTTCTCGACCTGAAGCTGGAACAGACTCAAGTGGACCGACACCCCGTTCCCACACACCCAGCGAGGCAACACAACTCCTGTTTCTACCTCGTTCACACATCTGAGAGACTAATGGCAGGAATGGTGCACACCTGGGGCAGCCAATGTGCACAGAAAGGTGGCCTGGGCCAGTAAGATCTGGCACACGTGGCTTTCAGTATAGGGTCCCATCCCACTGGTTCTCAGCAGCTGGTAGGTGGCTGAAGGTAGTGGCTAGCCTGTCACCCGCTCCCTGCTCCTGGGAGCTCCCGGGTACCCTACCGTCCTTCCAGCCAATGAAAAAGTTAGCATAGGCCTTAGGCAGCAGTTGGATCCTGGGCACCAATTAAATGTCATGGCCCCCACAATACGGCTCCCTAAGCAGCTCAGCTTGGGACCACCTGGGCTGAGTCAGGGCCATTCATTTGGAATAAGGGCATCTCTGCCTGCACTATGGTTTGAGGGTCAGTGGACACAACACTAATCAAATGAATTTGCCCCTCTTAGAAGGAAAGAAGCCTCTGGGATGTTACACAGTCTCACTTGCCTTTCCTGTTTTCTATGTCAGCCACAGCTGTGTAGTGAGTCTCAAGTGGCCTCAAGACCCAGCATACACAATAATAGTTGTTTTCTGGTCCATGGGCCAGGTGGGATATCTTTGTCCCTGGGACTAGAAGGACAAAAAGGAAGGAAGTCCACCAGATAAACAGGGTGTGTGGTGCTCTCTCATCTGTATCTGTCTCTGCCATGCCCACATCGGCAGGAAGACATCCAGAACCCACTTTGGAGATGTACCGTGGCAGGCAGAAGCGTCTCGGTGCTTCTGGAATTTTCAGTCCTATCAACAAGGAAGTATGTGTTGACAGCCAGTAGCTATGAGGAAAGCTGGCTGCTTTCTCAGATCAGGTGAGCTTTCTTTAAGGTCATCTCTTAATCTACAGTCTTCTCTTTTCAAATTACTCTTGTCACTGATACTGAACGGGGAAACAGCGAATGACAATGGTTTACTGGAGTGGGAGCCAAGTCAAAGGATATGGAACAAATCCTCTTAAGCACCGTGACCAGAAACAAACAACCCCAGTGGGGCAGGCCAGGTAGGGCTCTGTGCCACAGCCGGTGTGCAGGCCCTCACTGGAGGAGCCCAGGGGAACTGCAGTGAGGTCGCAGGCCGGACGTGTGAAGGAAGCGGTGTTAACAACATTGCTGCGCACCATGCTCAGTGCAGGGCTGACCCGTGATGGCTGCTTTAGTCCTTCCTAGTGGTCTGTGTCTGTCTGCAGGCCTCAGCTGCGGAAGCTACAGGTGGTACTATCTCTGGCGAGTGGATGGATCCCAGGAATAATGGTTAAAAATAGAGTTTGTCGCTGGGTAGTGGTGGCACACACCTTTAATGCCAGCACTTGGGAGGCAGAGACAGGTGGATATCTGAGTTCAAGGCCAGCCTGGTCTACAGAATGAGTTCTAGGACATCCAGGACTACACAAGAAACCCTGTCTTAAAAGACAACAACAAAATATCAAGAAAAAATTCATGTTTGCTAACTTTTCCAAATGTTTACTATAAATTGTGAGGTCCTAAGTACTGTTTGGGTTTGCCTGCCTAATAAAAACACATCTGACAGTGTTCCTTTGACCTAAGGGCCTCTTAAAGAGTTAATACTGAATCTTCACTAAGTGTCGTCTACACTAGAGGAAGTCTAGGAAGCTCTGATGTAGTGAGCTGGGTCTGGCCTGAGCAGGGGTCATACAGCCTGCCTTCCTGATACTTCATTTCTCAGTTGTATCATTTATAAGAGCTTATTCCATGAACTGTGCCTAAGAACCTAATGCCACACATTAAGTGTTTTATTTGCTTTTAGATACATGCGTTTGTATTGATATAAGATCAGCAGTGGGCGGTGAGACAGACCACACCAACCTGACAACCAGAGCTGTCTCTGGAACCCACATAAACGTTTAGGAAAGAAATGACTCTCAGAGGTTGTGCTCACACACATTATAAGGGGGAAAGATATTAGCAACCTCTGCAGAGTGCTAGGGAATGAATGTTTCTCCAAGACAAGATCCAAGACTCAGCAGCTGGCCCTGCCGTTCTCCTAAGTGGGGCCACTGAGTATCACTACAGGGAAAAGTCTCCCACAGATAAGGGCATGGAGGGAGAAGACTTTGAACCTGGGTTCTACAGTCCCCAGTAAGGGCCAAGAGCCAGGGGCCACTGATATCACAGAAGGCAACCACGATTCTCAGCTTCCTTATTAAGGAACAGAGTGGCATACGGGAGGGGTTCATACCCAGACAACCTTGGGTCTGATGGGACCTCTGTCGGGAGGGTCTACCCTGTGACACTGGCATGTGTTGGGCTGCATGCATAGCTGTCCTGGGATGCGTGTAGGTCACATCTGTGCCTGTATCTAATGCCAACCTACAACAAAGAGAGGAGAGGGGGTGGAGTGGCCATCAGTACCCCCATGAACACACACAGCTGAACCAGACGGAATAGCACCCGCTAAGGACAGTATCGCCAATAAATTTCATCCAAGAGAAGAGAGACAGCACTGGAAAGAGAAACTGGAAATAAGCTGGAGACCGCAGTGGTGCTGCCTATTCAGAGCCGTAAAGCAGGGGTCTGTTGATCGTTTTTGTTTGTTTGTTTGTTTGTTTTTCGAGACAGGGTTTCTCTGTGGTTTTGGAGCCTGTCCTGGAACTAGCTCTTGTAGACCAGGCTGGTCTCGAACTCACAGAGATCCGCCTGCCTCTGCCTCCGAGTGCTGGGATTAAAGGTGTGCATCACCACCGCCTGGCTGGGTCTGTTGATCTTATAAACATGTGGCAGACCTGCAGGTACAGGCACACAGTCCAGAAACTCAGGAGGCTGACACAGGAGTATCAGATTCCAGCTTTGCTTGGGCTGCACTGTGAGGTCAGCGCCAGCCTGAGACTGTGACTTAGAGCCTGTCTCAAAAGTTAGCCCAGTGGTAGAGTTCTTGCCAGCATGTTCACGGTTGTAGGTACCCTCAACACATACCGAAGAGGCAATCAAGTAGTTCTAAATTTAAGGCCCCCTTGTATTCAAAGTTATAACTTTCCAAAGAATGGGGAGCTAGTGAGGGACGAGCAAGCATGTGGGCTCCAGATTTGGTTAACGGCACTGGGGCTGCACAACAGCCATGAGCCGCAGTGTGGCAGGGTGAGGTTGGCAGGGTGTGCCCCGAGCCTGGGTGACAGAGATACAGAAGGTCCTTGATTTCTATGGTCTGGATATATCTGGATATATTGACATTTTCCATGATTAATTTTTAAATTTTATACATCAAACGAACAAACAAAACCCCCAAGGAACCCAAATCTGTGTCCCTGGGATGTGATCACCCATATTTTATTCAAAATAAATGTTTTTATTTCCATAAAAAGGAAAAACATTGAGTCATACAAGCAGATACAGTGTGGCATCCAAAAATAGACTTGAAAATGAAAGCTCAAAATTGTCTAACCCTGAGGGTTTGCATCTCAGAGTGCTCCTTGGATAGGGAGAGGTATCTGGCACACAGTGAGAAGGTGGCCTCCGGGCAGATGGTGGGAGGGTAAGAGGTGACAGGCACTAGTGGCGAAGTCATGTGGACCATGAGGAAGGGAATTTCTTAGTCAGCTGCTGTCAGGTTGGGGTTTTGCCTGCGCAGGAACTACTCTTGGGGTTTCCTGAGGCAGGGACCTCATCTCAGACCTTACTGGGCTGGGAATGCCACCCCTAAACTCTGATGGGCACCCTAACCTTCCAGCCATTATGGACCCTAAGTGGTACTCCTGTTGTCTTCAGTCATGGTGGCCCCACCCACCCAGGTTTTCAGCCCCTAGCACAGTCCCCTCAGCTTCTCCAGATGCGCCCAGCTTCTCTGCTTCTCCCTCAGTGTGTAGTCAGTACACCCTATTACCAGTGGCATCAGGGTCTCCCCTCTCATCTGGACTCACCACACATCCGCGGGCTCCCAGGACACCTCATAAATTTGTAACCAGATCCTTGGTCACGTTATTCTCCTCCTCAAAATCTGTCATCAGGTTCTCATTGTCCCTCCTGTGAAACCCAGTGCTGACCATGACCTGCGGGATTCGAGCTTTCCATTCACCCTTAGAGTGGCCCCTTCTCGTTGTCCCAGGTTTGGGGTAAATGTGGCCTCTTCTGGAGAAGCTTCTCTCCCTGAAGCCCCAGCCCCAACAGCCCTGCTCTCATTTTCTCATAGCCCGGGTAACCTTCTTATTTTAAGGTGCTCGGCAGTATTTGCTCCTGTTTCCAGCCAGCTTCTTGGGCACACCAGCTTCCTGAGGCAGAGACCATGTCTCTCCTAGCTGTGGAAATCTCTAGCGCCTTCAGCCAATCATACAGGCAAAGCTGCGGGATGGCTGAGAACAGGCTCACCCCCCTGTTCCTTCCAGACCTTTGTCTAGGGATCCTCCAGAGAAGCCCAGCAGAGAGCAATAGGGGTACCAAATAGCACTTGCCACCTAGGTGGCACTGGCCAGAAGCTCCCAGGGGGTTGGTAAGTTGCTATAGCCACATTACCACTTCCTCTCAGCCACTGAGTGCTCCTCGGGGTCAGTGTGCACTGGTTCCATAGACATAGCATCCTGGGGACAAAGGCAGCAGCCATGTCTTTGCAGCGACATTGCTCTGTTCCCAGAACAGGCCCCAGGTACTCCTCAGTTTAGCAAGCTGCTCTTGGCCTGCCCCAGTATGGGCTCACCAACCCTGCCACTGGAAAGATGCCATTAACCCAGAGTGGAAAATTCCTCAGAACAACAGCACCTGGTTTGCCGAGTCCCACAGCTGCTACACAGTCGCGCTTGGCCAGTCATGCTGAGCCCCGTGGACCAGTGAGCAAATTCAACTGTACGGCATATGAGACCAATGGCACTCCCGGGCCTGCTGCGTCCTTGCTGCCACCACCACTGCCCTTTCTGCCCTCTGTGATCAGGGGACATGTGAATGGAGATGTCCAAGAAGGCTTCAGAAGCCAGCGTCCTGGTGGCCTTGGCAAGAAGAGAGCTGTGTTCAATAAGCACATGACAAAAAGCTTACCTCTAGCATACAGAGGAGTCTGGCTGCTAATGTCACATTTACACCAGCCGATGTGCATTGCATATCTGGTCCCATTTCTATTCCCTCTCCATTAATTGTAAAAGGAGAGAGGGTCTGCTTGTTTGTCCCGGCCTCCCGGCTAGCTTACACCTGAAATAACCACACAGAAACTGTATTAATTAAAACACTGCTTGGTCCATTAGCTCTAACTTCTTATCGGCTAACTCTCACATCTTGATTTAACCCATTTCTATTAATCTGTATATCACCATGTGGCAGTGACTTACTGGGTAAAATTCTAAGCATCTGTCTCCAGTGGATCCATGGCATCTCTCTGACTCTGCCTTCTTCCTCCCAGCATTCTGTTTAATTCTCCCCACCTACCTAAGTTCTGCCCTATCAAGGGCCCAAAGCAGTTTCTTTATTAACCAATGAAAGCAACACAAAGACAGAAGGACCTCCTACACCAGCTAATGGCATCTGACACACACACTTGTGACTGATCAGTCTGGTCCTCAGAGGGGTGCGGTGGTTTGAATAGGAAGGGCCCCCATAGACTCATAGATTTGAATGCTTAGTCCTCAGGGAGTAGGGATTGTGTGAAAGGATTAGAAGGATTAGGGGGTGTGGCCTTGCTGGAGGAGGTGTGGCCTTGCTGGAGGAAGTGTGTTACTGGAGGTGGGCTTTGAGGTTTCCAAAGCCCATGCCAGGCCCAGACTCTCCCAATCTGTGGATCAGGATGTAACTCTCAACTTCTTCAGTACCATGTCTGCATGCCACGGTGCTTCACTGTGATGGTGAGGGACTCAGCCTCTGAAACTGTAAGCAAGCCTCCAATTAAATGCTTTCTTTATACTAATGTCTTGGTCCTGGTGTCTCTTCACAGCAATAGGATAGTGACTAAGACAGAGTAATGTAAACTCTTAAGAGCTAGGACATGGTTAGTGCACCTGGAACACCACATAACACCAGAACCCACTCCCGGGTGAGACAGCAGTGCTCCGGCACAGACTACAGCGTAAGCACCTGACCTCAGGCATGCTGGCTCAGTCCTCTGTTCTTAGGCTTCCATATCCACAGTCCAGCTGGGTGACAAGTGACCCAGGGTAACTGCGGAACTAGGAGTACTGAGTGCTGTTATGACCAAGACAAGGTAAAGGAGGCCCTCGGGGCACTGCTCAGATGAAGATACTTTGAGAAAGCAGAGAACCTGACATGGTGTGCTTGCTGGGCAAACAACAGACTGCAGGGCAACGCCCCATCAAGGGGCCATGTGCCCATCTCTGAACTGAGGGAGGCTTCCTGCACCCAAACGTGAGTCTTGTACTGGCCAGCACCCTGGAGGCTAATGCCAGGGCTGACAGTGCCCCTCGAATAACCACCACCCACACTCTAGCCACGGACCCTCAGACTAGCACGTGCCGCCTTCTGTCTAGCTCTGCTCACTCCTTCCTGGGAGAGGCAGTTGGTCTCTTCCCCACCCTGGCCCTATCCCTGGCTCTGCTGATCTCTGCTCTTGTTTTTTGTTCTGTTTGGTTGGTTTTTTTTTTTTTAAAGAAAAAGTTTCCCAATGTTTCTCTCGATGGCCTGGAATTTGCTATGTAGACCAAGCTGGCTTTGAACTCACAAAGATCCACCTGCCTCTGCTTTCCAAATGTTGAGATTAAAAGCATATGCCACCACACTTAGGCACTCTCTGCTCTTTGCAACAACAGAGAGGCAATGTAGCCCCTGCACAGACGATCCTGTCTCAGAGACCATGGCTCCCCAGGTCTCCAGAGTGCTTCTCCCACATTCCTTGCCCATGACCTGCCCCCCCTCAGATTTATTTATTTATTTTGTTGCTTTTTTTTGTTTGTTTGTTTTTGTTTTTTTGTTTTTTTTCGAGACAGGGTTTCTCTGTAGCTTTGGAGCCTGTCCTGGAACTAGCTCTTGTAGACCATGCTGGCTTTGAACTCACAAAGATCCGCCTGCCTCTGCCTCCCAAGTGCTGGGATTAAAGGCGTGCGCCACCACTGCCCGGCTATTTATTTATTTTGTATACAATATTCTGACTGTGTGTATGCCTACACACCAGAAGAGGACACCAGATCTCATTACAGATGGTTGTGAGCCACATGTAGTTGCTGGGAATTGAACTCAGGACCTCTGAAAAAGCAGTCAGTGCTCTTAACCTCTGAGCCATCTCTCCAACCCCCATGTTGTCTCTCTTAACTGATCTTATCTCTGGCTTGGAGATGTGCACACAAGACATATTTTCCAGGTGAGCTTATGGGAGATTCATCTTCTCACAAGACCACAGTGATAGCCTTCAGGACATTTGTCTCCCAAGACTTGCAAACAGGAAGTGGTCCCAACTCCCTCCCATCACTGAGGTGGCCTAGGAACACAGACATAGCCTCATGCTCCAGCCACAGGTCAGACGGAGCTGAAGCATGGAGTCCTGGCTATGGAACAGGAAGGCACCCCTGGAGGAAAATGGGAAAGGCAGCTGTCCCGTGTCAGCTCCAGATGGAGTCACAGTACTCTGAGCAGCGTATTCTCGCCATGCATCCATGTCCGCTCACCTTGCAAGGGTGGCGTTCTGGACTTCAGCCCTTCTCCAGCTTAGGCAGGAACAGCAAGAGTGCCTGGGAGCTGGGCTAGGTCCAGCTTTTGTCTTCTGCTCAGGCCAAAGCTAGACATGTAGATTTGTTGGGCCTGTGGGGCTCCTGGGGCAAGGCAGTAGCTCTGCCTTCAAGAACAGCTTTTTTCCTTGCTTCGGCTCCTGGGAGGAGGCATGAATCTACAGAGGCGCCTCACCAATGGCCCAGCAGCAGCAAGCTGGGAAGCTGGCTGGCCGGGAGGCCACCACCACTCTACAAACATTTACATGGTAGCTGGTTATGAAGGAAGAAACAGAGTATTAGCGGGGTCAGTTATCTTAGCCGCTAAGCACTACCTGCTTTTTGATGCTTATCACAGTCCTGAGACACCGGCTCCTTGGTTCCGTCCGCATTCGAGAGCCTGGATAACTGGACAGAGGCGGAGGTGGTGCAGCAGTTCTTCCCAGACCAGGACAGGAAGCTCCGTGACGGCAAATGAGCAAAGTGGACCTAAGACTTCAGCAGCTCCAGCTGGAGGGAGGTTCCAGACGTGGAAAGGGGGCCCTTGAGTTCAGAAGACAGGCTACACTTAGCAGGGTAAAGGGCTGGAGAGGAGGCTGGTGCACAAGTTAGCGCTCCAGGGTCAGGGTCTGCAGAGGGCTCCCTCAGCCACAGCTGGGATTTAACCAGTGAAACTACACAGGAGTAAAGAAAACATCAAAAAAGGGAGGGTTGGTTGGTTTGTTTTTGTAAAGCAACAGATGAACACTCTCCAGAGTCGAAGCAGAATAAGGACACTGGGTACCCACAGCCACCTTACCAGCTCACAGACACTGGGTAGACTACCCAGAGGGCATCACCTAAGAATACATGGATTGAAGGCAGCTCTGGCCTACTTGACCTAAGCTTATGGGGCTGGAGAGATGGCTCAGGGGTTAAGAGCACTGACTGCTCTTCCAAAGGTCCTGCGTTTAATTCCCAGCAACCACATGATGGCTCACAACCATCTGTAACAGGGTCTGGTGCCCTCTGCTGGCTTGCAGGCATACATACAGACCTAAGCTTAGAAGCAAGCCGCTGAAGTCCAAGGAGTTCTGCCTGCCAAGCCAAAATCCAACACGGTTTCAAGGAATACAACAAACTTCATCACCAACAATTTAAAATTCTGACACCCATAAAAGGAGCAGATCATTAGTGGGGTCCTCTCGGAAACGCAGGAGACCATGCAGTGAATTGAACACCAGAGGCTTCGCAGGGAGGACCATTCAACGTGGACAGAAAATGCATCCAGCAGACACGAAGATGCCGTGGAACACCTCAGGATGGAGCCAGGTGCCAAGGGAAGGAATCAGATCTGGCATCACTCCCCACGGGATGGTGAAGACCCTCAACAGCCATAGGCCATAGCTGGTGGCCAAGTATCCCCTACAAAGATGCTGACAAAATCAGCGAGAAGGTAGTTAATAGACGTGGTGGGAAGACAAAGACACCCTGGTGTGGGTGGGGTTTACTTACAGGAATCCCATGTGAGATGACTGTAGCCATTTTGGCTGTTACTCCCCTCATGCCTACCATGACTCTGCCCCTCAACCTACCCCGTATAGGATGCACACAGTCGTTAAGATAGTCATTCACCAACATCCAAACTGGTTCTTCTCTTTTTTCTTAATCTTAATTTACTCATTCAGTGCACACACGTGTTTGCATGAGGGCATGCACACACAGGTGCCTTCAGAGGCCACAGAAAGGCACCAGACACCTGGAACTGGAGGTACGGCAGTGAGTACCGGACATTGGGCTGGGCACCACATAGACCTTCTGGAAGCAGTAAGCTCTCTTACCTACTGAGCCGTTTCTCTAACCCCCTTAGAAATTTAAAATATTGATGATTATTGTGTATAGAATGTGTGTATGGGCGTCAGAGTACAATTCACAGGAATTGTTCTCTCCCTTCATTATGTGAGTCCCAGGAACTTAATCAGGTCGCTAGACTGACAGCAAGTGTCTTTACCCACTGAACCGTCTAACTGGCCCTAGACTGTTTAACTGACCTTTGAATATGTCAAGAGTCTTTGAGAAAGCCAAGAGTATTCCAGTTGGCTGCAGCTCCTTTGTCTAGCTTGGCATATAAGCTCCTCTTCCTGCCTTAGGGTACGGGGACATTTGTCTTTCCACTGTCCAGGGCACACTTCTGCTTACTAAAGTCTCCAGCAGAGTGGCTTTTTGGCTTTCGGAAGCTGGGTACAGTGGTACCAAACTATGACCCCAGCACCCGCGAGGGTGAGGACGCCACAAGCCGAGGCCATCCCAGGCTGCATAGTGAGTATCGGGCTGGCCGTAGCCCCAAATCTAGGCCCTGTCTCAAAACAAATAAATAAATAAGACATCATACGGTACTGAATTCGCCTCTTCCGTCTTTGTCAGCTAGTTCTTACATGCTAGGACCAGGGTTTCCAAAACACAGGGCTACCAGCAGCCAGCTGGGTTGTATGAACTGAGGCAACCTCTGGACTCCACATGCCAGTCCAGATCAGAGGACAGCATTAACAGAGCGCACAGAACCAAAGACAGCCTTTCTCCTCAAGCACGCTCCACAGCTAAAGATTAGCATCAGCACGAGAGAAAGGCTCATGTCCCCAGCAAGCCATGCAGGGAGCATTCAGAGCTGACAGGTGACAAACTAAGAATTTAATTTATCATAAATTTTCAGAGGAAACACAACCTAGAAGCAAATATAACTATGCTTCATACCCGAGATGGTAGGAGAATGTGGGAAAGTGTGAGAGGCCTAACCTGACTCTCTCAGAGGAAGACTAATATCTGAAGTGGAAAAATAAGGCATGGGGGCTTAGAGATCGCTCAGTCGCCAAGAGCACTGGCTGCTCTTGCAGAAGACCTGGGTTTGATTCCTGGTACCCACACAGTGGTTCACAGCAGCCCATAACTCCTGTCCACGGGATCTGACCTCTTCAGACTGCCATGGTGACCAGGTGCACATGTGAACAGACATATGTAAGGCATACGTATCATATTCATATGATAAAAATAAAGGTTTATTTTTAAAAAGGTACTCCAGGTGGGATTAACAGCAGATAAACATGGAAAAGTAAGAGGCCAACAGTGTTTGAAGACACAGCAGCATAAACTATTCAAATATGCACAGAGAGAAAGAGTCATTCAGTATCATGCAGCCTACTGTGTGCACAATGGGCGATCCCAGACAAATGAGTTTGAATGCATCTGAGGAAACAGCCGAAAACTTTATTAAATATGAATACTACAAACACACACACCTGAGCTCAGTAAAATTCAAGCAGACAAACCTCTAAGAACTGCTCTGTGCTGGTTCTTAGAAACCTCTACACAAGGGCCAAACTGAGAACCAAGTGCTCAGGCCAAACCACAGGAGCAAGATAAGGTGGAGGCGGAGTAAGCCAAGAAGTAAATCTGTGTGCGTGAGGAAGGACCACAGGAGGCAGGGATGTGGACACGGCTGTTGTCTACTTCGCGTCTCTGCAGGTCTGCATCTTCCCTCACCACCCCTGACTGGCCCATCTTGCCCATGCCAGAACAAGCTACGTATGCAATAAATCACCTCTTCTACTCAAACCTACAGCCAATATTATATTAAATGGTGAAAGTTGCAAGTTACCTTTTCTAAAGTTATTAACAAAACAGGCTATTCACTCGCTCCACTCTTACTAGATATAGTAGAATTCTTAACCAGAGCAACAAAGCAAGAGACCAGGAAAAAAATATCTCTACTAACACAAGATGACGATTTTGATGGAGCCTAAACACTCCACTAGAAAACACTTAGATCCGGTAACCTCTTCAGTAGAGCAGTGGGATACAACAGTAGCATAGAGCAATCGGTAACTTTTTCCCACATCATAACAGGCATACTGAGGAAGAACTCAGGAAAACAGTCAGACATAGCGGTGCACACCTTTAATCCCAGCACTCAGGAGGCACAGGTGGATCTCTGTGAGCCCAGCCTGGTCTATAGAGTGAGTTCCAGGACAGGCAGGGCTACACAGAGAAACCCTGTCTCAAAATCAGGAAAACAATCCCATTCACAATAGCTTCAGAAATAAAATAAAATAAAACGAAACAAGTGCCTAGGAACAAACCACGAAGGTAGAAGAGCTCTATAATGAAAATTTCCACACTAAAGAATGGAAGACCGTCCATGTTAATGGATCACAGAACCGATATTGTGGAAGTGGATGCATTCCTGAAAGTGACCTGTAGATTCAGTGCAATTCCCTTCCAAATTCTAATGATATCCTTCACAGAAATAGGAAAAAATTCTCAAAAATTCATCCAGAAGCACAGAAGATCTTGAACAGACAATGCAGTCGTGAGCAGAAAGAACAAACAGGAGGTACCACACTGACTGATGTCAAAGTATATTCTAAAGCCATGTAAATACACACATGTGCATGCACACACACATGTGCATACACACAATGTGCATGCACACACACATGTGCATACACACACGTGCATGCATGCAGTACTGGCACAAGAAGAGGCACGGAGAAAAACACAGCCTGTTGTGGGATATTTTATCACACTGTGTGAGATGTCTCTGCTTTACCTCATTGGTTTAATAAAGAGCTGAATGGCCAGTAGATGGGCAGGAAAGGACTAGCGGGACTCTGGGGAGAGAGAGGAACTCAGGAGAAGAATCTGAGAGGTGAGGACGTGGGACATAAGGTACTGAGCAGAGGCAGTGAGTCGTGGCAGAACACATATAAATGGGTGGCAGAACTCATATAAATGGGTTAATCTAAGTTTTAAGAGTTAGTTGGGAACAAGCCTAATCTAAGGCCAGGCTTTCATAATTAATAAAAAGTCCCTGTGTCATTATTTGGGAGCTGGCTATCAATCCAAAGAAAGACCCGATACAACAGCCTCTTCAGTAACAGTGCTGGTCAACTGGGTTTCCATGTAGAAGAAAGGAAGAAACCAGTTTCCTATCTCTCGTCTCATACAAAAATTAGTTCAAGCTTGGCATGGTGGCTCAGGCCTTTATCCCAGCACTTGGGAGACCAGGCAGGTGGTGGAGCTCTGAGTTGGAGTCCAGTCTGGCCTATAGAGTAAGTTCCAGGACACCAGGGCTATACAGAGAAACCCTGTCCCTGAAAACCTAAATAAATAAATAAATAAATAAAGCAACTCTGCATGGGTTGGGGAAACTGTTTTGGGTTAAGTATTTGTCACACAACTATAAGGACTTGAATTTGAACCCTCAGGACACACATAAAAGCCAGTAATGTAAGCATCTTGAATCCCAGAATCCTTCAGTAAAGACAGAACACACCCCAGGAAACCCAGGAGTGGAAAAATACTAAAGAAACCCTGCTTCAACGTGGAAGACAAGACCAACACCTGAGGTGATCTGATTTCCACACATGGTGCTTCACACATGCCTGAATTCACACTCAGGTGCACACACACACACTTGCATTTGCACAGTGTGGATCTCTGTGAGTCCAAGAACAACCTGGTCTACAGAGCGAGTTCTAGGACAGTCAGGACTGTGTAGAGAAACCCTGTCTTGAAATGCATCCCCATAGCATGCCTTTATTATCTGAATTTCCTCAGAATGTCATGATGCCTCTTCCCTTTCATCTCTGGCATTATTAGTATAGGTTCCCACTCTCTTTCTTTTCATTATTTTGATTAAATGTCTGTCAATCTTGCTAAGTTTTTAAAGAACCAAATCTGTGTATTCTTTTTTTTTTAATTTCACCCTTGACTGATTATTTCTTTTTGTCTACTCTTTTTTAAGATTTATTTATTTATTATGTATACAGTGTTCTGCATGCATGTATGCCTGCATGCTAGAAGAGAGCAGCAGATCTCATTACAGATGGGTGTCTGCCACTGTGTGGCTGCTGGGAATTGAACTCTGGTCCTCTGGAAGAGCAGTCAGTGCTCTTAACTGCTGAGCCATCTCTTCAGTCCATTGTCTACGCTCTTGGGGTATTGTTTGTTCTTGTTTTGTCAAGACCTCTAGGTGCATCATTAAATTACACTAAATATCTTGGGACACAAAGGCAGTCTTGTAGTTGGACTTTTTCTGTCCCACCAGCCAGCTCCCAAATAACCATATGGAGGCTGATTATTAATTATAAAAGTGTGGCTGGTAGCTTAGGCTTCCTACTAACTAGCTCTTACAACTTAACTCATTTTTATCTGTTGTAGGGAGAGTGGGCCCTTTGTTTTGTCGTGGCTGCCTGGCTAGCTTACACCCGAAATAATCACACAGAAACTGTATTAATTAAATCACTGCCTGGCCCATTAGCTCTAACTTCTTATTTGCTAATTCTTACATCTTAATTTAACCCATTTCCGTTAATGTATATTGCCACGTGACTGTGGCTTACCAGCAAGATTCTAACCAGGGTCCATCTCAGGCAGGAGAACCATGGTGTCTGCCACTCTGCCCTTCTTCCCAGCATTCAGTTCTGTCTACTCTGCCTATCTAAGTTCTGCCCTATCAAAAGGTCCAGGCAGTTTCTTTATTCAACCAATGAAAGCAACACAAAAAAACAGAAGGAACTCCCACACCATTTATCAATATACTTTTATCTTGTGGCCGTCTTACTATTTCTGCACTGCCCATGCTGCTTCTGCTCCATCTTGCTGGCTACTCCTCCCTTCTTCCCAGCATCCTGTGGAACTGAAAATCCTGCCTTGCTATTGGCCATTCAGCTTTTTACTGAAACAATCCGAGTGACAAATCTTCACAGTGTACAGAAAGTTATTCCATAACACAGTCCTAAGAGGCAAGTTTACAGCACTGGCTACATCTAAAGACTGGAGGGGCCTCATGTTAGTAAGTTAAGAAGGCATCTGGAGGCCTGCTCAAAAGCAGGGCTGAGAAAGAGGAGGTAATTGAACACCTCTATTTCACTGAACTAGGAAATCTAAACGAAATTGACTAATTTCTAGATACATATGACCGACCAAAATTAAATCAAAATGAAGTAAATCATTTAAGTGGAGATGGTGTGTGAGAGCTGTCTCCTCCCATTTTATATTTCTCTCTAGGACTGGAATTAAAGTTCTCCATCACTGTGATTAAAGACATGCACCACTGGGATTAAAGGCATGCACCATCAGTTTCTATGGCAAACCAGTGCGGCTACTGGGATTAAAGGTGTATGTTACCATTACCTGGTCCATAAGGCTGACCAGTGGGGCTGTTTTACTCTCAGATCTTCAAGCAATCTTTATTTATTAAAACACAATGGAAATGTCATTACACTGTACCTAGCAGCACTGCGGAGGCTAAGGGAACGTCAGAGGTGACATACACTGGCGAGGCCATATACTGGCAAGGCCAGTCTACCTGTAACCACATCATGGATCTGACTTGCCACCCGGGGAAAGCTGCCAAATACGATGACTGTCCTATTAGGGTTTCTATTGCTGTGAGGAGACACCATGAGCACTTCAACCCCTATAAAGGAAAACATTAAATTAAGGCTGGCCTACAGGTTCAGAGGTTTAGTCCATTATCATCATGGCGGGAAGCATGGCAGCACGCGAGCAGACATGGTGCTGGGGAAGGAGTCAAGAATCCTCCAGCTGAATCAGCAGGCAGCAGAAGAGAAAGTGGCACTGGGCTTGGCTTGAGCATTTGAAAACTCAAAGCCTTCCCGTAATGATGCACTTCCTCCCACCACACCACACCTACTCCAGCAAGGCCACACCTCCTAATAGTGTCACTCCCTGTGAATCTCTAAGGTCAATGCTCATTCAAACCACAGTGGCATCAAGAAGGTAGTGACACAGTCATGAGAGGACTAACAGACACCCACTCGATGCTGGATGTAGCGAGCTACGTGGTGTCACACCTGATGGAGATGTATAATCAACTCCTGAGATGGCTTATGTCTGACCTATGCTATGATCACGCAATGATTATCAGCTGCCTGCATATGCGTGAACCTATGGGCAGTGCCCACCTGGCAGTTCGGGGTTGGCAGCCCATGCCTACTTAAGGGCTGGGAGAGATTTGCCCGGAGAGAGAGGGTAAAGAGAGAGGGAAAGAGAGAAGAAGGAGAAAGATTATTGTGAATAAAGTCCTGAAAACTGCTGCAAGAAGAGCTCCGGGTGTTGCGTTTTTCCTTGCGGGACGAGGGTGGACGCAACAGCTGGAGCTGGTGTTGTTCACAACAACGATTTTGTCAAGCTCATTTCCTGGTAATGAAAACAAATCTGACTATGGCAGTAGTATAGTGAAACCTCAGCGTCCACATGGACTCCAAGGAGTAAAATCTCTGAAACCTCTACCCCAGAAAGACAGAACAGTGAGGCCCTCGACTGCTGAGGAGTCTGCGCCCCAACTCAAAACCCAACACAACTAGCAGTTTCCATTCCGGACCTGTAGAAAAAGGGGAAGGACTTAAGAGAGCCCTGTCCTCCAGAGTATCGCCAGTATAGTTAAAGGTGTGTGTGTGTGTGTGTGTGTGTGTGTGTGTGTGTGTGTGTGGCAGTGCTATTAACAGCAAACAAGTAAAGCAGACCATATTAACAAAGAAAATCACCAGTAATAGAAGGACATTACAAGATATATGGGACATTTTCTCAATGAAAGAAGTGTAAAACCAAACCGAAAGACCAATTTTTACTATTCAAATAGTCAAAAAGTGAAAGGTTTCACAATCCATTCTGTGTCAAAGCAAAATATGAATAAAACAGCATATCAATCATTGTCAACAGAATAGAAATGATTCAGCCTCTTGAGGGGGTAAAATCTAGTAACAACTGAAGGGGGTTGGTGCTCCAACTTGTCACACCAGTCTGTGCCACTGCAAGGTCAAGCAGGCTTGCGCTAGGAAATCTTGGGAGAGGCTCCAGCTCACTACCAATGTAGCCACTGCTGTGGACAAACTGAGAAGTCAGTGGATTTGGTGAGACACCTGGGAAGTCCTTAAGGAGGGAGAGAGTTAAATAATATTAAAAAAATCTTTCCCATGTTAAGGATGTGAATAATAATAGCATAGAGAGTTAGGACCCTGTATAGGGCTACTATGGATGGCTTACAATAAATAAAAGGATAAATGACTGAGCAGGGATTAGCAATGCTGATTTTAGAAGTACTATCAGCCTAGTCATTCCTATTTTAACCGTCATAGCCACAGTGGTTTGATCGTTGTGTCAAACATGAAAAGCTGACTGACAGGACACAAGCTTTAGAATGACATACTAATGAAAATAAGAAGAATGCTCAGACACAGACAGAGGAATTTAGACAAGAACCTACTGCGCCACCACACAGTGAAACTGAAGAGGGGTGGCCAAGGTTGTTAGAAAACCAACCTTAGTTTATCCAGACACTACACACAAATAACCAGCAGATGATAAGCATCCCCAAGGTTATGAGTAAATTAAATGGAATCCTATAGAAATATTTAGATCTGAGGATATTTAAGGAAGCAGCCATTTCATATGCCATGCCCTATGTGAAGCAGGTGTCAAATTCATGGGTGACTCAGAAAGAGTTATTCCTCAAGACTGGAAAGATTTGGAGACAGCAATATTGGAAGCTGATTCTCAGTTACAATGGTGAACATGGTGGAGAGAGGAAGCCCACGCCATAAACAATGAACTAGGGTTAAAGGTACTGATATTTCCCAACATTCAGTCACCAAGTGAGGGTCAATATTGCACAGGTAGCTTGAATTTGAAAACCACATTTTGGTCCTATGTCATTTAACGTCTATAAATGCTTGGGACAAGGTTAAAGAATCAGGAAGGAAGTTTGAGTCATTTACTAAAATTATACAAGGCACAAAAGAAGCCTTTAGTGATTTTTTTGAAAGATTGACTTCAGCTGTAAATAAAATAGTATAAGATCCAGAAGTCAGACAAATATTATTTAAATCTTTGGCTTTTGAAAAGACTAATTTAGGGTGATCAGGCCTTTAAAGACAAGATCAGCACCAATAGGTGAATGGATCAGAAATATGACTAATACTGCTCACATGCTTATGAGGCTGTTGTCATAGGAGAAGTGACTTCTAGAAATTTTAAGAAAAATCAAAATATCAGATGTTTTAATTGTGGGAAAAGGTCGTTTGAAATGGGATCGTAGGTAAGGTATTCCTAGAAACAATTTTTTTCTTTTTTCAGAAATAATCTAAATAGAGCTCACCGGCTTTCTGGAGTATGTAGAAGGTGAGGCAAAGGTTGGCATTGGACTAATGAATGCAGCTCAACAAGGGACACACAAGGTAACCATTTGCCATTGGGAAATACCTTAGGGGGCTTCCTGCAGGCCCCAGTATCAAATGTGGCTCAATCATTCCCTGCCAGCATCAGAGAAACTCATCCACAGAACAATTAAAAGACTTAAAGACTGTTGTTAAAAACCACCCTGCTCTGGATGTGATCAGGACAGAACAGCTTTAGTAGATAAAGCACATTTTTCAGAAGAGATCAAAAATCAACTATTTTGGCAAACTGCTATGAATGTCAGAGACCAAAACTAAAAATACAAATAGCATTGAAATTGAAGGATTATTAGACACAAGTACAGATGCAACAACAATATCACCAAAATCTTGGTGTCAAAATAGGCCTCTTTAGGAGGTAAATATTCAACTTCTAGGGATTGAAGCCAAACTCTATCTGAGGTAAAACAAAGTACAAGATGGATCGAGTGTATAGGACATAGGGCCATATTATACAGGCCCATATTTCTACATTGTATGGCGCAGAATTTCAGGGCACAGTTTCCACCTGCCACATGAAAGATGGTCACCTAGCCTTCTGAGACAAACTGACGCCATCCTAAACAAAGGGTCAGGATATGCTAATGAAGCTATCTCCTTTGTAATTTGGGAGGTCGCCTGGGTAAGAGGTGTTAATTCAGTCTACATGACAGAGCAGGCATACAGAGCAGGCATAGATGGGAAGACGTGACAAAATGGGTATAGGAAGGTATGGACATGACCACAGTCAATCTCCTGGTTACCTAGGAAACCGAATGCTAATGGACTTCCCCCTCAGTTCACGTTTTGGTATAAAAGCTCTTTGGAGAATAAACATGGGTGAATTTTTAGGATGGGAATTCAGGATTTCATGGGGGATCCCTGAAAACTCCATCCTGATAAAGTCATGTGAGTTGTATCTTTATTCTCATACCTCCACTCTGGTTCAAGAAATAATTTATGTCAGGACTGGACCCCGACAATAGGGCCAGAAAAACAGGAAAATTAAAGGCTTATGTGGCTAACATAGCCATGAATATGGGGATGTGACTTGTTGCATCAATAGAAAACATAGATTAACATTCTTCCTTCAGTCTGGAGAGATGGCTCAGAGGTTAAGAGCACTGGCTGATCTTTTAGAGGTCCTGAGTTCAATTCCAAGCAAACACATGTTAGCTTACAATGATCTGTGGTGAGATCTGATGCCTTCTTCTGGTGTGCAGGCAAACATGCAGGCAGAACACTGTAAACATAATAAGTAAATCTTAAAAACATAGTCAGGGGTGGTGTCATATGCCTTTAATCTCAGTACTTGAGAGGCAGAAGCAGGTGGATCTCCATGAGTTTGAGGCCAGCCTGGTGTACAGAGTGAGTTCCAGGAGAGATTCCAAAGCTACACAAAGAAACCCTGTCTCAAAAAACAAAACCAACCAAACAAACAAAAGAACCCCACAGCCCTGATGATGGAAGTTACAAAATAATCTCACACCATTTTAGAATTATGAATAATAAAAGGGTTATTTATTTAAAAGAGACTCACAGATCACTGTCCTAGATAACAGTCCTCTGGGCACACAGGAACAGAGTCTAGCAGCCAGAAGCAAGAGCAGGAAGCAAGAGAGAGTGGGCACACACTTTACTACTGCTTTTAGAGTATCAGTGACCATGCCCACGTGGGCAGGTATCTTAAAGGCTATTGGCTGAAGGAGCAGAATGTGCTCCCACAGCACCTCCCACTTTTATTTACATAAGAGAATTTCAAACCCAATACAAAACTATATACACTAGGAACAGCTATTAAGTATAATTAGAATTACAATCAGTATAAGCAATATTAAGCAAGGAATGTATGCTAAATGTTTTAATAAACATTCTATCCTAAGGAGTCTAAGTCTTGTATAGGAAATGGCTTGGCTAGATCATAAGCAGGTGATAACTATAACTATCTAATCTTCAACCCCATTGAAGGCCTGAGAAGGGAGATAATATTGCTTGAGCAGGCAGGAAGTGCAATCAAGCAGTTTCAAAGGAAGAATTATATGACAGGGACAATTAGCTACCTGAGCAATCACCTAAAGTCTCATTTTGCAACATTGAAACAACCAACTTTGGCTAAGGCCTAGCATAACTGACAGCATTTTTAGAGGCAGGAAATCTTTTATAACTGTCTTACCCTGTCTTGGAAGATCCTGCTTATCTGTTTCCAGCTACAATGTACTTTGCCAGTGGTTGAGGTATGGGCAGTTCCTTATCCAAAGGCCAATGGTGCCAAGAAGAAAACAAACTCTGAGTAGAGTGTCTTTGGTGCTCAACATTTGGTGTGAGAATTCTATATGAACAGATGGCTCTGAGGACAGGCCGTGGCGGAGGTGTGTGGAGCAGAGTGCATTCCAAGCCTGGTGGTGTGTAGCAGAGCTGGGGTTTCTAAAACCAAATGGTGATGAAAGCCAGATGATGATGGAAGTCACAAAATAATCCTACACCAGTTTAGAATTATGAATAATAAAAAGGTTATTTAAGGGAAATTTACAGATCACTGTCCTAGATAACAGTCCTCTGCATGATCAGGAACAGAGTCTAGCAGCCGGAAGCGGGAGCCAGAAGCAAGAGAGAGCGGGCACACCATTTACAACTACTTTTAGAGTATCAGAGACTACGCCCACATGGGCTGGTATCTTAAAGACTATTGGCTGAAGGAGTGGAATGTGCTCCCACAGCACAGCCCCACCCTGTATCAATATTTTGTACAACAGCTGTTATAAATAATACGTAAGCAGCTTCCTCGATCTATAATTTACCACTACAGGGATGATTTCTTACTGGCTGATTCAGAAGCAGACACATTAGAAAAAGCTTGATAAATTAAAGAGAATTTTGCCTTGTTAGGAATTACAAATTGCTCCTGAAAAATACAAAGAGGAGACTGTATTCATTATCTAGGATATAAGATAGGTTTTCAGAAATTTCAACCACATAGAGTACAAATCAGGAGAGATCAATTACAAACTTGATGATTTTCAAAATTGCTGGGAGGTATTAACTGGCTACAGCCCAAAATTAGATTAGTTACTCAAGAGCTAAGTCATTTATTTTAAACCTTACAAGGTGATAAGGTCTTAAACTAGTCCAATATAATTATCATCTGAGACGGAGAGAGAATTGACTCTGGTAGAAAACAAATGACAGGATGCATATGTGGATCGCTTGAATCCAATGCTTGACTGGAATTTAGTCATTCTACCTTCTACTCACTTTCCCACAGTAAGTCTTTCTGTTTGTTTGTTTGTTTGTTTTGTTTGTTTGTTTGTTTGGAACAGGGTTTCTCTGTGTAACAGTCCTGGCTGTCCTGGAACTTGCTTTGTAGACCAGGATGGCCTTGAACTCACAGAAATCTGCCTGCTTCTGCCTCCTGAGTGTTGGGATTAAAGGTGTATGGCCCCACGGCCCAGCTTCTCCCACAGTCATCTTTTATGCAGAGAGAAGATTATGTCTTAGAATAAATATTTTTAGCACACAAACAGTAAAAAAATGAAAGACCTATGTAGAAAAGGTTTCTGAATTGATTCTTAAAGGAAAATTGACTTTATCAATTAGCAGAAATAGACCCAGGAGAAATTGTGGAAATTTTACTAATTCTGAAATTGCCTCATTATGGACAGAAAGTGAACATTGGTAAAGAGATTGCAATAATTTTTAGGAGAGATTAACAACAAATGTTCCAAAAGCAAGAAACTTCAGTTTATCAAAAGAACCAATTAGATTCTCCCTCATATAATAAAAGTGCTGTGGGAGCTCCTTCAGCCAATAGCCTTTAAGATACCAGGTCACTTGGATGTGGTCTCTTATACTATAATTGCCAAGGTAAAGTGAGCTTGTGTTCTCACTTCTGGCTGCAGGATTCAGTTTCTGTTTCCTGTTCGTGCAGAGGACTGTGATTTAGCACTGTGATCTATGAGTCTACCCCTAAATAAATAACCCTTATTATATGTAATTCTGAGCTAGTGTGAGATTATTTTGTAATTTCTGTCATCATCTGGTGCCCAAATGTGGTGACCAGTCCACCCTTTTGGGGATCAGTTTGGCAGCCATGTGGTGTATTGGGCACTGACTCTCCTGCCCACGGCTCCAGCTGGCACTCAGATGCAGCACACTGCTGCTCAGTGCTCCCCTGCTCGTGACCCATGTGCTGCTGCCTGGCACGTTACACACTGGCCCACACTGGAGCACACAGTCCATGACTCACACTGACAGGAAGCTCTGGTCACCAACTCTTGGAATCGCTTTGATCACACAGCATCTTTATCAGTACCTAAGTAAGCATACTTACGCTGTTCACCACTGCTAGTCTCTCTCTGCCACATGACTACAACTATGACACCTGATGGCCAATAACAATTATTACACTACTCCAGTTCACTGTAATTGCCTTACAACAGGTAAGATCTGAAAAATTACAAAAATTACCAATAATATAACTATCAAGGAGTTTAATAATTATTTTGCTTATGCTGTGCATGGTATTCTGCAAGGCTTATGTGATTTTCCTTCCACATCCCTTTATTTGATTCTAGGGATTAGTTTTGTTTTTCATATTATCTCAGTAAGAAAATGGTTTGATAACAGGGCCAAGGATGAGGCACTTTTAGAAATGATACCGTCTTTACAGACTAATAATGGACAGCTAATTGAGAAGATCAATACTATGGAGAGGGATATCATCAATTTGATAGAATTATCTGAAAGAATTTGTGCTGTTGAATTTAACAATTGGAATCTGTTGAAAAGTTAAGATAGATTAATGGATAACATATCTTTCCAGGAAGGTAATATGCACACCATCAAAATTATGTCCAAGAATGAAACGTTATCTTTATTGGATGATTTTAATACCTTGGAATCCCCAATGAGGGTATTAGAACAGAAAATTGGACAGTAGATTCAGATTTTTTTTTTTTTTGGTTTTTTTGAGACAGGGTTTCGCTGTAGTTTTACAAAAGGAAGTAGTAAAAAGATTTGAAAAGATTGAGGAATTTATTGAAACTGATGAGCAGGGACAAAAGGTACAAGGACAGGATTCAGCTTCATCAGTATGTGCCAGACCCCAGGTTGACTTACCCAGAGTTTTAACTGCTTATCTGGTAATTTCCTCGGAAAGACCATCTTGCATGAAGTACCCTAAGGAGGTCAAAGAATATACATGGGAACTAATATGTATGAGCCATCTAAAAGAAATTAAACACACAATAGTTCTTATGGACTACATTCACCTTTTGTTAGGTCAATGGTGAAAATGTGTGCTTCAAGCAATAAGGCTACCTCACACGATTGGCTTCAATTAATCTCAGCAGTCCTATAAAACAGACCTCGGTTGCTTTGGAAGTGTTATTGGAGAGAAGAGGCAAAAAGTTTAGAACAACAGGGGAAAGCAAAAGGATTTGAGACTTCCCAAGATCAAATTCTTGGTGAGGGTCTTTACTCTGATTATCAGGACCAGGCTCTCTATTATGAACACACCTTGTCACTATGTAGCACAGCAGCTTCAAATTATTGAAACAGGATTCAGAAACTAGGAAAGGGAATTGAATCACATATCAGGGTTAAACAGGGCCAGAGAGAACCTTTTAGTGACTTTTTACAAAGATTAACTAAGGCTATACAAGTAACAGACTCAGAAGCTAGACATGTATTTATTGAATATTTGGCTTTTAAAAATGCCAACTTAGAATGCAAGGAGATCCTTGCACCTTTAAATGTCAGATCAGCATCAATAGATGAATGGATCTTGCATACAATGAATGTTATGACATTTGACTATAGTACTGAGGGTTAGGTAGGAGAAGCAATTTCCAATGTTATGGGGAGACACCAAAATGCAAAATCTTTTAATTGTGGTAAAATAGAACATCTGAAAAGGAACTGTAGACAAGGAATTCCTAGGAATAATGTCTCCTCTAGGAATGGCAAGAATAGGAGGACTCAGCCTTCTGCTATATGTAGGAGGTGTGGCAAAGGTCGAAATTGGACTAATGAATGTAGGTCAACAAGAGACAGACAAGGCAACCCGATACCACCAGGAAACTCCTTAGGGGGCCTCTTGCAGGCCCCCATGTAAAACAAGGTCCAGTCATTCCCAGTCACTGTGGAAAACATGACTCATCAAGAAATTTAAACAATCCAGTACCTACTATAAGAAACCATACTGTTCTGAATGATAGAATGATATGGAGGATGAATCAAAAACTGCAATAGAAAGTAGCAAATGTGTATTTTGGCAGGCTTCTATAAATGACCAAAGACCAAAACTAAGAGTGTGTATAAATGACATTGTAATTGAGGAATTACTAGAAATAGGAGTGGATGTGAGTACCATTACTCCAGAATCCTAACATCTGAATTGGCTTCTTCAAGGGGCAAATATTCAATCCCTAGGAACTAGAACCCTACCTCAAATGAAAGAAAGCATAAGACCGGTTGAATGCATAGGGCTAGAAGGACAGAAAGGAACTCTGAGGCCATATGTAGCTAATATTGCACTGAATTTATGGGGTTGTGACCTATTGTAGCAATGGAATACCCAGATTAACATTCCTGCAGTCCCAAAAACTCATGTTTCTGGAAAGGATATTATAAGATATTATAATCAAAGATCACCAGCCATTCAGGCTGTATAAGAACACAAAGAAACTAGCAAATCTTCAGAGGTACTATCTTGCCTTTAAAATGGTTAACTGAGAAATCAATAGGGATTATACAATGGCCTTTAACAGAAGAAAACCTACAGGCTTTAAAACAGCTGATATAGGAGCAACTAGATGCTTGCCATATTGAATAATCTACCAGCCCTTGGAATTCTCCTATATCTGTTGTTATAAAGAAATCTGGAAAATGGAGAATGGTGGCAGATCTAAAGGCTGTCAAGAAGGTAATTCAACCTATGGGTCCTCTACAATCTGGAATTCCTCTGCCTTTTTTATTATCAAAAGGATGGCCTCTTATAGTAATTGATTTAAAAGATTGTTTCTTAACTATACTTTACAAGAAAAGGACAGAGAAAAATTTGCCTTCACAGTGCCTACTTATAATAATTCTCAGCCTAGTAGGAGATACCAGTGGACTTTCCTCCCACAGGGAAAACTCAATAGCCCCATCTTGTGCCAATACTTTGTAAGTCAGTCACTGGAAATAATATGTAAACAATGTCCTAAGTCTATAATTTACCATTACACGAATGATAATTTGTTATCTGACTCAAATGCAAATACTTTAAAAAGAATGTTTGAAGAAGTAAAGAAAGTTTTGCCTAAATGGGGATTACAAATTGCTCCTGAAAAAATACAAAGAGGAGATTCTGTCAATTACCTAGGTTACAAAATAGTCTACAGAAAATTAGAACACAAAAGGCACAAATTAGGAGAGACTGACTGCAGACTCTTAATGACACTTCCAGTTTATGACCGGCTGTTGGATAATACCTGATCTAATAATTCATCTAAACAAAGCCTTATATGGTTACAAAGACTTAAATAGTCCCAGGGAATTAACAGCTGAAGCAAAAAAGAATTGATGGTCATTGAAGAGAAATTATAGGAGGCACATGTGGATAGGGTGAATCCAAATCTTAATTGTATTCTAGTCGTACTGCTTTCCAGAATTTCCCCTACAAGAAAATGCAGAGGGAAGATATTATCTTAAAATGGATCTTTTTACAACACAAACCAAGTAAAAAGTTTAAAACTTATATGGAAAATGTCTCTGAATTAATTATAAAAGGAAAGTTGATACTTTATCAACTAGCAGGTATAGACCCAGCAGAGATTATAGTGCCTTTTACTACTGATGAAATTAAAAAAAAATATGGGAAGACAATGAACCATGGCAAAGACCTTGTACTAATTTTGGGGAGAGAAATTAATAGCAATTACTCCAATAGTGAATAGAATTAATCTTATACAGAGAACTACTTGGATTCTTCCCCGAATTGTACATGACACACCAATAATTGGAGCCCATGCTTTTTATACAAATCAGGGAAGGCAGGTTACAAATCAGAAGAATTAAGTAAGATGAAACAAAGCCCTTGTAATTCTGTCCAATAAGCAGAATTACATGCTATTCTCATGGTACTAAGAAATTTTAAAGAACCTCTCGATATAGTTACTGATTTGCAATATGCAGAAAGAGTTGTCTTGCATATTGAAAATGATGAATTTATAACAGATGATACAGAATTGTGTTCATTATTCATTAAGATTCAAGACATAGTCAGGAATAGGCTTTGTCTCATATACATAACACACATCTGATTCCATACGGGTTTGTCAGGTCCCCTAGCTCAAGGTAACACATAAATTGATTGATTATTGATTGGAAGTGTGCTGAAGGCCTCAGAATTTCATAAGAAACATCTTGTCAACAGCAAAGGCTTAAAGAGTTTTCTATTACATGGCAACAAACTAAGGAGATTATAAAGCGATGTTCTACTTGCTTTTTCTTCAACCAAATACTGTTACCTGCAGGGAGTAACCAAAAGGGTACTCAAAGGAATGAAATCTGGCAGATGGATGTGTTCCACTTTATAGAATTTGGAAAATTAAAATATGTACATCACATCATTCACATTTATTAAAGTTTTCAGTGGGCAACTACCTTGAGCTCAGAAAAGGCTGATTCAGTAATCATGCATTTATTAGAAGTTATGGCCATCATAGGTATACCTGCACAAATAAATGCAGACAATGGTCCAGCATATGTGCCTAAGAAAATAAAACAGTTTTTTTGCTTATTATAATATTAAGCATTTTACAGGTATTCCAAACAGGCAGGCAGTTATAGAAAGATCAAATCGAACTATAAAGGCTATGCTAAACAAACAGAAAGGCATAGAAAATACCAACTAGAAATAGATTGCATAATGCTTTATTAACCTTGAGTTTTCTTAACACTAATGAGAAAGGAATAACGGCATCAGAGAGACATTTGGTAAAAGAAAAAACTTCTGAGTTAAATCAGCCGGTGTATCTCAAGGATGTGTTGACCTCACAATGAAAACTAGGAGATGTGCTGTGTTGGGGAAGGGGTCACGCTCTTGTTTCCATAGGAGAAGAAAACCTATGGATACCATGAAAATTAATAAAGGTTCAGTTTGAAAAAGAGAAACCTCTTGAGAAAGAGAAACGATAGCTCATCCATAGAGGTGACAATCATACAGGTGGTAAGAAAACCTCAGAAGGGTTGGGGCAGGATTCTGTTCTTGTCTTTGCAGAAAAATACTCACCTTCAGAGTCGAGAGACCTTGGACATCTAGATGCCTAAAGATGAAAAGATAGTTATCCAGAAAGAACCAACAAGCAAAGATAAATCTTACTTATGATGCTGTATTATCTGCATGGTAAATTTGATTAACTGGACATGTATACATCTCTACTTAAAAATCAGATCTGGCTTTAGAGATGGACCATGGCTATTCTTCTCTAAATCTAAGCATGTTGTTGAAAGAAAAATTCAGAACTTCTGTTTCATGTCAGGAGCTGTCTGGTATCGGACAGAAAGAAGGTAGATTTTTAAGGAAATACTTTATTTTCTCCATGCCCATTTTGTCTATATTGTATCTTTCATTGAATATACAATTATATGAATAATGTTTAAGTTTCCACAATAAACAGTAGATTTTTTTTGCAGTAACCTTTGAAGTTTCCAGGAAGAAGATGGGGCCCCACAACAACAACTCCACCTGGTCAATATGACATCATGATAGCACTAATATGAGACTGGTTTGGGGTACCAGATATGGAAATGGCGCACTTTCTTACAACATTCTGGCCAGGACTCCAAATAAGAACTTCAGAAAAACCTATTGACTACTCAGAAACCATTTGCAATCATTCAAACCAGCAATCTTAAAACTTAATCATCATTTTACTTTTAAAGGATTCCATTAAAAAGAACATTGTCCCCATGACAGCTGGAAGCAATTCTAGAAGATGATGTCCCCTCTCCCAACAAAGTTTGTCCTCAGGGTTAGGTACACCATTTAGGGTTTATTACTCATATAGGGTTAGGGTTGGGTTGGAAATTATATAGGCCCAGCGATCTCATAAAAAGAAAAGTGAGAAAACTAAATGGGACAATAGGTAGATTAATGTGAATAATAGTGCATAATAGAGTGAATAATTGTGAGCTATTATTTATGTTTAGTTTACATTGGTATAGATTTTTATATATTGATAAAGTTCAAATTATATTGAATATGCTCCTATTTCTGTTTACAATATTTGTACACCTATGCAAAGTTATTTTGTCAGATTGTATGTATGTACATTTCTTCCTCTGTTTAAGACATTTTGTATATTGATACAATTTTAGGATATATTCATCATATTGCATTATATATTTCTACTTCTGATGAAGATATTTACACATTGTTTATATTTTGAGGTCATTATCCTCCTTTACTGCACAGTTGTTTAAAGATTGTTTAATATTCTGATATGAAGTCTTAATCTTTAAATTATATAGGTATTAAGTATTACAGGTCAATAGTCATCCATGTTTGTTATATTTTTTAGTCAGACTAATTAGGTTATTTAGATACATAGAAATTATATTCTGCATAGATAAGTAACCTTTAACCACTTCAAAGATCTGTAGAACATGGTATTTAAATAATTCTGTTGACATGAGACATAATTTCCTGGCAGCACTGATCTATTGTGTACCGAGAGAGTATTGACCACCAAAGACACTTCACTTGGAGTTTGTTTTCTTCTTGGCACAACTGGCCTTTGGGCAAGAAATTGCCCATGCTTTGACCACTGACAAATTGCATGGTGTCCAGACCAGACAAGCAGGATACAAGAAAAAGACTGCCAAATCTTGCCAAGACAGAATAAAACAATTCTGAAAAGTTTTCTGCCTCTGAAAACTATCTTCTTCCTAGAGAATGTTGAGCACCAAAGACACTCCACTTGGAGCTTGTTTTCTTCTTGGCACATCTGGTCTTTGGGCAAGGAACTGCCCATGCCTTGACAACAGACAAAATGCATGGTGTCTGGACTGGACAAGTAGGATACAAACAAACAAGCAAAAATGGCTGCCAAACCTTGCCAAGACATGGTAAGATGGTTTTAAAAAATTTCCCTGCCTCTAAAAATGGTCTGTCAATTACTCTAGGCCTTAGCTAAAATTGGTTACTTCAACATTGCAAATGAGACTTAGGGTGATTTCTTGGGTAGCCAGTTGTCTCTGTTATGTACTACGTATTTTAGAAGCTACTTGGTTGCACTTTCTGCCTACTCAAGTAATATTATCTCCCATCTCAGGCCTTCGACAAGGCTGAAGATTAGATAGTCATAGTTACTTTCCTCTTAAGGTTTAGCCAAGCCATTTCTGATATAAGACCTAAACTCCTTAAGATAAAATAATTATTAAAACATTTAGCATTTGTTCCTTGCTTAATATTGTTTATGCTGGTTGTTGTTGCGGGAGGTCCTTCCACCCCTCCAACCAATATCTGCTGAGATACCAGCACATTGGGGCGTGGTTTCTCTCCCTTGAAAAAAAACGGCTACTTCCTCCGCTCACTCTCTTCACTTCCTGCCCCGCCAGCGACCAGACTCCCTTCCTGGTTGCGCAGAGGGCTATTGTCTGGGACGGTGATCTGTAAGTTTTTTCCTCTTTAAATAAATACCACCCTTTTAATCATAATTCCAAACTGGTGTGGCATTGTTCGTGACTTACGCCTTCATCTGGCACCCGAACGTTTGGCTTTTAGGACCTCTCCTTCCCCTGCTCGGCTGCCGGCCGCGAGTTCAGCTTGGCGCGAGCCCTCCCTTCCTCAGTGGTGGCTTATGCCTTGCGGCAGCCTTGTGGCCTGTGCCTTGTGTGTGGAGCCAGCAGTGTAATATAAATTATCACGCAGTGGCTTTTCTTTTTATTTTATTTTATTTATTTATTATGCATACAATATTCTGTCTGTATGTATGCCTGCAGGCCAGAAGAGGGCACTA
>NW_026067891.1:5790875-5837489 GCF_014885135.2 Alexandromys fortis | reverse complement strand
TCTTCGATGGGGTTGAAGACTATATAAATGTAGTTACTTTTCTCTCACGACTTGGCCAAGTTATTTATTATACAAGACCTAAGCTAGTTAGAATAGGATATTTGTACTTATTGTATATAATTTCATAGTAGGTTTAGAACTCTTTTACTTAAACAAAAGGGGGAGGTGTTGCGGGAGGTCCTTCCACCCCTCCAACCAATAGCTGCTGAGATACCAGCCCATTGGGGCGTGGTTTCTCTCCCTTTAAAAAAACGGCTACTTCCTCCGCTCGCTCTCTTCACTTCCTGCTCCGCCGGTGACTAGACTCCCTTCCTGATTGTGCAGAGGGCTGTTGTCTGGGACGGTGATCTTAAGTTTTTTCCTCTTTAAATAAATACCACCCTTTTAATCATAATTCCAAACTGGTGTGGCATTGTTCGTGACTTACGCATTCAGGTTGTAATTCTAATTTTTTTTAATTTTATTTATTTATTTATTATGGATACAATGTTCTGTCTGTATACATGCAGGCCAGAAGAGGGCACCAGACCTCATTACAGATGGTTGTGAGCCACCATGTGGTTGCTGGGAATTGAACTCAGGACCTTTGGAAGAGCAGGCAATGCTCTTAACCACTGAGCCATCTCTCCAGCCCTGTAATTCTAATTTTTATACTTGATTTCTGTTCTTATTGTATATAGCTTTGTATTGGGTTTAAAACTCTCTTAGTTAGACAAAAGGGGGAGGTGATGGGGAACATCCTTCAACCAATGGCCTTTGAGAGGCTGCACCAGGTGGGGCATGGCTTTGGATACTAAAAAGCTGCTGTCCTGCCTGTTTGCCCCTTTTCTTCCTGCACACCACACCTGGATGTTAGACCCCATTCCTATTTCCTCATTGTGATCTGTAGTTTCCCTTTTCATAAAGAAAAACCTTAGTATATCCTCTCCAGAGCTAGTGTGGGATTATTTGATTCACATTTCCCCCATTTGATGCATTCTGCTTCAAGAAATAGAAATCATCCATTGTATATAGCACATCTCAGATCCCATATAGGTCTGAGAGGCCCTCTAGCACAAGGCAATGAGGAAATTGATCAGTTATTAATAGGAAATATGCTAGAAGCCTCAGCCTTTTATAAGAAATACAATGTTAATAGCAACAAGGCCAAGAAAATTATAAGGAAATGTCCTACTTGTTCTTTATATAACCAAATTCTATTACCTGCAGGAAGTAGCCCAAATGGTACTCAAAGAAATGAAATTTGGCAAATCAATGTGTTTTATTTTGCAGAGTTTGGAAGAGTAAAGTATGTACACCATACTATAGAAACATATTCAGGAACTCAATGGGCAACTGCTTTAAATTCTGAAAGGTGGATTTTGTAATTACACATTTATTTATAGGGATACCTATACAAATTAAGATTGACAATGCTCTAGCATATATCTCTAGTAAAATGAAAGTTTTTTTCATATTACAAGATAAAGCATATTATAGGCATACCACTGAATTCTACAGGACAAGCAGTCATAGAGAAATGTAATCATACTTTAAAAGAAATGCTTAATAAATAGAAAGGGCTAATAATAGATTATACAGTGGTTTATTAACTTTAAGTTTTTAAAATGTTAATGAAAAAGGAACAACAGTTGTGGAAAGACACTAGATAGCAGAAAAAACTGCTGAATTAAATCAGCCTATATACTTTAAGAATGTGTTGACCTCAGAATGGAAACCAGGATATGTGTTACACGAGGAAGAGGTTTGGCTTTTGTTTCCAGAGGAGAAGAAAAGCTATGGATACCATCAAATTTGATAAAGATTAGATTCAAACAGGAGAAACTTCTTGAATAGGAGAGGTGATTGTTCATAAAACAGCTTGGTCATTCAGTCCAAACTAACTTATAATGACCAACAAATGTCTTTCATTTGATCAGGTATGAATGATAACTTACCTTACTGGCATGAAAGGAAAAAAGGGTTTTCTTAAACCACATCTTAATTTCATATTAGAATGTTAGACAGCATATTGTCATGTGGCCCACACCATGCTGGACATCATCTTTTAAGTTTCCATCTTAAATAAAAAAGATATGTTTGTTGCTTGTCATTAAACACACAGTTAAGAGATTTAAAGTGTTTAAGTAAATTCAAAGGGTTACTACTACAGTTGAAGCTGATTTTCTAAATATCTAAGAGGTAGAATGATTGGGAGCTGAGAAAAAATACTTGAGCAGGTTAATGTTAGCTCATGCCTTTAATCACAGTAAAGACAGACAAATCTCTCTAATAAGTTGGTTATTTTCTAAATCCTAGCATTACAGTAAAAAAGGTGGTGGTGGCGCACATCATTAACACCATCATCTAGAGACAAAGTTCAGATACAGCTCCTAATTGGTATGTTTGCATACTAGAGAAATCACATACCATATTTACAGACGATTACAAAACCCTCTCCGGGGTTACTAGAAAGATGGGCTATAATTCAGAATGAATTTCCTTTGTGATCTAAAAATAAATATGCTTTAACCTTGAATTCATATATACAAAGAGAAAGGGGAATATAGGTATTTTTATCCACACATAGCAAGGTATATTTAATTTCAAATTTTCAAAAANTAGAAAGGGGAATCATGGGTATATCTATACACACATACCAAGGTACATTTAATTTCAAGATTAAAAAAATAAGCAAATAAAAATAAAACTTTTAATTAAAAGAAAATACTTTTTTGTTGCCAAAATTTTTTCCTTAACAAAGATAGCCTGCCAAAAAGGGAACTCCCCAAAGTTAGGGTTGGGACAGGACTTTTTGTCTTTCCAGGAGAATAAAAGCATCTAACTAAGGAATGTGAAGACCCCCTGAAGAAGTACAAATCATCTAGAGAAAACTGTCCCAAGAAAAAGAGTAAATTGGTCTAATGGTATAGCATACCTTCAACAGGGTAGAATTTCATACATCTTCCCAAATGCTTGTTTTTGTTGCTTTCTACAAACATAAAAGGCAAATGGTCTTTTTGTGGTCCCAATTCAATTAGTAATCAAAGCTGGCTTTGGAGTTGGAGCATGGCTCTTTCTTTCTCTAAACTCATGCATCCTTGTTAAAGGAAAATCCAAAATCTCTGTTCCAGAGCCACCTGGTCTGTTCTGGGACAGAAGAAAATTAAAATCAAGAGACTATTCTATCATCACTAATCTCATAAATGACTCTTTAAAATTTTTCTTAAGGTACAAATATTCTCTCAAAATCTATAAGATTATTATGTATATATAAATTTTCTGTCATGATATTAATGGTTATATAAAGTACTAATTCTAGAAATAAGTTTCATCTAGCTTTCTGTATATGTTTTCAGGTTTGAGTCTGAAGCAGGCAACTAGGAACTAAGTGTGTATACCCCAGGTGTATTTAATAGATTGCAGATGTACCAGTGCTCCAATGCTGCAGAACCTTGGGCTACTGTCCAGCCAGCCAGTTGTCTCTTGTCATTCCTACACTTTTGGAAGTTGCTTTCTGTTTATTCAAGTAATATTTTATCATTCTCATGTCTCTGATAGGGTTGAAGACTAGATAGTTATAGTTTTACAGTTTTCTTTGCTACCAAATCCAAAAAGAAACTTACAAAAAATATGTAAAGTTTATAAATGTTGAGAGATACAAAAACTTAAGTTGTTTATCTGAGAAAATGTTTTAAGGTTTAAAAAGATATTTCTAGGTTGGTAATACAAATTATGAGAGGAAATGATTTAGGTACAAAACTTTGGATTCACCAAGATAGGACAAACAATAGAGTACTTTCTCCAAAGTTGCCAATACAAATGGACTGGACACTATGAGTGTAATTTATGCTGATAATTGTTTTTATTGTACATAGTTTTGCTGTGGAAGAGTTAAAAACCTTTTCTTTTTATTTAGACAAAAAGAGGGAAATGTTGCAGGATATTCAATCACACTGTGAACTCGGAGACTATGTTAATTAAATATAATCAGTCTTGGGTCAGGAAGTGGAGCCAGCAACCAGCTGACAGAAAGTAGTGATAGAGAGTTCGAGGGAGTCCTGAAGATGGAGAGAGAGGAGTGCAGAAGTAGGAGGGTAAGACTTTGAGTGTGGCAGTCTTTTCTGTTTGGGGCGGTGGAAGGCCACTCTTGCTGGGTCTCCAGCCACAGAGGAAGGTCAGCTGGTTGCCTCTCAGCCTCTCTGAGCTAGCAGGTTTTCACTCCAGCATCTGATTCCTGAGTCTTTATTGGTAAATAGAATGATAGGATTTAGTTACAAACTGTCTTTGGCTGCAGTGGCAAGAGGTGGTTCCAGCTGATCCAAATCTTCTGCGGGGCTTCTGTCTGCGGGTGAGCAGTGATGGCGGAGCTGCAGTCAGCAGCTGAAACAGCAGCAGAGTCAGGTGCACCCCTCTTTTCATCTGTCCTCAGGGTCCAGAAAAGCCTCGGATGGACTTAGAAACTTAGGCAGAAAAGATAACTGACAATACCCGGTGAGGTTTCTGATAAGGGGCTCCATGTACCAAACCTCCTGATATCCACCACTTCCAGACTGGGAGGAACTGACCTTTACTGTCCTATAAATTTCTAAGCATTTAGTCTCTACTCCCTCAGAGAGACTGTGGCCCTTTTGTTCTGCTGACTAAAGAACAGCTCTGCTTCTGGAGAGGCCTGTCTTCTTTCTATTATTTCCGTCTCCTCAGTCAATCCCAACCTAACAGTTTTAGATAGGTGTAATGGAGCACACCTTTAATCCCAGCACTCAGGAGTCAGAGGCAGGTGGATTTCTATAAATTCCACCATTCAGAACTAGGGCTGAGGATGTAGTTCACTGTAGAGGGTGTGCTTGGAATGTATGAAGCCCCAGGTTTCACCCCTAACTCCATCAAACAAATATCAGAATAAAATGCAGTGTTACTCAGCAATTCAAAACCTAGGGTACAAAAACATGCATGAATATTCACAAACATTATTTATAATAGCCAAAAAACAAAAACAGGGTTTAGAGAGATGGCTCAGTGGTTAAGAGCACTGGCTATCTTCCAGAGGACCTGGGTTCAATTCCCAGAATCTATGTGGCAGCTCACAACCATCTTAACTGGTTTCATAGGATCCAACTCCCCCTTTCTGGCCTCCTTGAGCACCAGGTATACACACGATGAAGACATACATGGGGGCAAAACATCCATACACATAACATAAAAAACTAATAGTAAATATTAAAACCCTGCATGGCCATACACAGAGAAGCAACATGAAGTACAGGCTCCAACAGATTACTCAACCATGAAAATAAATGAAACGTCCACTCATGCAAGCCATACAGAAGAGGCCACATGTTTTACAATCCCATTTATATAAACACACAAGAATACAAACTTAGAACAGAACGGGGGTGGGCGGGAAATGGAGGACATTGATGTCTAGAAACTGAGTGCTAATGAGAGCTGACTACTATCCGAGACTACAGGATGCTCTAGAGTTCAGTAGTGACGGCAGTACAGTCTTGTGGATACAGAGCTACTGAAGCACACATTTGAAAAGAATTGTACACTGGGTGGTGATGGCACACGCCTTTAATCCCAGAACTTGGGAGGCAGAGGCAGGCGGATCTCTTGAGATCGAGGCTAGCCTGGTCTACAGAGTGAGTTTCAGGACAGCCAGAGTTACACAGAGAAACCCATGCTTCGAAAACAAAACAAAACAAAAGATTTTACAATACGTTTTTCGAGGTAGGGTTTCTCTGTGTAGCTTTGTAGCCTATCTTGGAACTTGCTATGTAGATCTCGAACTCACAGAGATCCGCCTGCCTCTGCCTCTCAAATGCTGGGATTAAAGGCGTGCGCCACCACCGCCCACCTCTTCAATTATAATCTCTAAGACAATTTTATAACTTCTCTCCTGTTCTCCTCCTTCAAATGTTTCCTGTGTGATTTCAGGGCCTGGATCACAATCTAATCAAATGCTCAGCTCAGAAACCTACGAATTCTAACCATCCAGTCACGACAAATCTATCACGTAATCTGTCTCCATTCTCTTTACTGCGCACCTTTCTGACTCCCGGTTTAAGGTGCTGCCTCTTTCACCCCGTTCACAATCTTCAGGCACAAGCGAGGACCTCCACCTCCGGGTGAAGCTGAAACCCTTCACACGACTTCACCGGGGCTTCTCAAGACTGCGCTGCACTAGCAGGCACTCTGCCTGCACCTGGCGCTTCTCCACCTGCGTGTCCCATGAGGGGATGTCACCGCATTTTGTTTTTCTTTTTTTAAGATCTATCTATTTACGTACTTTATGTGCATGAGTGTTTTGTCTGCATGTGCATTTGCATACCAGAAGAGGGCATAGGATCCCATGGGACCACAGTTACAGATGGTTGCGAGCCACCAAGCGACTGCTGGGAACCGTTAAGCCCCGCCACCGCACTTTAAACACGACAGTCACTACCCTCAACCCGAGGCTCCACAGCACTTAGTAGAATTCACGCAGCGCGCGATGTCACCGTGCAGCCAGCAAGACGTCACCCCCGGCTGGCCCCGCCTCACGCTGTCCGGAAACGCTTGCAGCTGCACAGGAACACCGGAAAAGGACCCTCGCTCGCTCTTCAAACCCAACACTACACACAGTGTTGCGCGCGCGCAGGCTCTGCGCCTGCGCACTCGTCCTGCTCAACTCACAAGCCTCAGCGCGCAGGCGCAGTCCGACGGCTCTCGGTTGAGAAGGTGCGGCCGCTGCGCGGGAGGTAGGAGGAGCCGGGCATCGGGCTGGTGACCCGGCGGGGGTGTGGGGCCTGACAGTTCCCGCGGTTTCCCCTCTCGTGCGAGCCCGGTCGGCGTCTGTCTCTTCCGTCGGCGCCCCCGGCCACGGAGTGGCAGGAGCTGTGCTCGGTAGACAGGGGCAGCGCCCCGGAGGGAGGTGGGGACAGCGCCCCGGAGGGAGGTGGGGACAGTGCTGTGGCCACCGGACAGCCCAGCGCTCCGAACGGTCTGTCTGGCTTTAGGACCGCCAGGACGTTTTCCCCGGCAGTCCTTCACTTGGGTCTCCAGTAAAGGTACGCGGGGAGGCTCTGCCCCGCCCCCCATCCATTCATTCCCGCGTCGCCTGCAGGGAGCTGGCAGTCAGGTAGGGTGCCCAGGAGGCCGAGTGCTCTGCCCTCTGGAAGCTGGCGGCCTGGTGGGGTCCGTTATGTCGTTTAGTATATATTGGTGGAGCACCTACCGGAGGAGAGGGACGTCTTATTACTCGGTTGTCAGCGGAGATGTGGGGCCTCAACACTGATGGAGTGTGAAGTCTGCATATCTAGCATGATAAAATTCAGTTTGCTTTTGCCTGATGTCCCGGGCCCTTGTGCCTGAGCTCTCTCTCCCAGCAGACCTTTCCCTCTCCCATTGCTCTTCGCTCCCACTGTATCAAACCCTTTGTAGTTTGTGGATTCAACAGATAATTGGGTACCCGACAAGCCACAGAGATTATAAAGTAAATAAAATCTGTATCTAACTGAGGGGTTGAACTTCATTAACAGATAATTCAGTGAATAAAAACGTAGGATCGTAGGACCTGAACCGCACTGCCTAGAATCCCTGCCCTGCCACTTCAAGACTGTTCCTCACTTTGCTTGTGCCTGATTCCTCGATCTAAAGAAAAGATGATGGTAGATTGTATTACATAGGATTGCTGTAAGGATTAAATGAGTTAAAGATTTAAACAGCACTTGGTGTAGCGTCTGGTACACAAGCAATCAAGAAGTGTTATGCACCGCAAGTGATTATAAGCCTTGACAGATGTCGCTGTGACAACCATGTGGACAGTACAGAATGAGGAGGGGGACAGGGCCCATTGAAGGAATAGGGAAACCCCCAAGATTATTGCATTACTAGATTTGGAATGAATAGATTTCTGCCATTGGGTTATTTAGGGTGGTGTGTGTGTATGTATGTATGTGTGTGTGTACACACTCATGCACGCATGTACACGGTCGCGTGTGCAGCCAAGGTCAGATGAGAATGTTGGGTATACCGCTCTATCACTGTCGGCCTTATCCCCTCAAGATAGGGTCTCTCAGGGAGGAAACCTGGAGCTTGGAATTTTCCAGTGGGCTGGCTAACCATCAAGTTTTGGCAATCCTGTCTCCATCTCCGCTACCCTCTACCCAGCACTGGCCTTTTGACATGGGTCCTGGATAGTTAAACTTGGGTCCTGTGCTTGTGCAGGAGGCACACTTACCCACTGAACCATCTCCCCAAATCCAGATTATTCAGTCTTGATTTCTGAACCCCAGTGCACTGTGTGCCCAGGAAACACTCACGCCCACTGGCCCAACCTTTGCATGCAGGCGGTGTAGCGAGCCCCTGTGGACTAAGGACAGAAAAGAGTGGCCTCTGTGCTCTCCTGGGTATACAAGGACACACCCTTTATCTCTTTATTCCAGTCATTTTGCAACATTTGGTGACAGCCTCATCATCTGAGAAAACAATAGCTGGGGTCTGAGGCCACTGTAGGGAGATGAGCTCCCTGTAATTGGGGGACATTTATTTAGTGGCAGCTGGCCTTTATGTTTTTCTCCAAATTTCAATAAAAAAAAACATACTCTCAAGATACACATTTTTTTTTCCTGCCTGGAGATTTTGTATTGGCAGGATTCTAGGTGTGCATTCGTGTGTGTGTGTGTGTGTGTGTCATGTGCTCTGTGCTGGGTCATACTGTGGGACTTCTATCCAGGCTGTGCCTTGGAGATTTTCCCCATACCTTACATGCTCTTGTACCTTCCTGGAAGAAATGACATAAAATAGCAATAGCTGTCTAATTATACTTAGATGCTTTTGGTTTTCCACAGATACGAAATTAAATGCACCCATACCCTTTATCACCATGGAGATCGTGGAGGATCAGTTCCCATGTGTTCTGTCTCAGAGGCAGCAGTTGGACAGCAGCATACTCTCTCCCTTGTGAACGTTAACAGGGAATTTTTAAAACATGTTTAACTATGGGTTCAAATTGAAGAACGATATTTAAGTCATTATGGAGAGGAAAGCAGTTGTGCAAAGTCTCCAAGTAAATCAGAGAGAAGAGGAGCCCTAGTGTGGTAAGACCGAAGCAGGCTTATTCATGAGTGTCTCCTCTGTGGACATGTTTCCAGATCGCTCTTCACTCCCCTAAAGACAAACCTGAAAACCTCAAAGCGGGTGGAACGATGGAGGAGTCAGATGATGATTTCAAAGAACTCTGTGCCAGCTTTTTCCAAAGGGTGAGAAAAAATGCAACCAAAGAAGTGTCTGGAGAAAGGAAGAAGCCGAAGGCCGCCGGTAGCTCTCAGAAGAGAGGCACACTGAAAGAAACCAGTCAAGCTGCCACCAGGAGCAAAAGCCTTCAAGGCCCTTCAGAGAAGAAACCTCGATCAGGCAGCCAGGCCTCTAGGACTAAAAAGCAAGGGGCACCCAAATCCCAAGAAGGGGACCCAGCCCTCCCTGTGCATGGAAAGGGCGGTGTCCTTGCTCCTGCCCCACAGCCTGTGTTGTGTGAGAAAGCACAGAGCATTCAGACAGGTAACCAGCAGGGCCACTGGGACCCACTGCCAGATCTGGTTCTGGAGAGCGAATCACACGTGATGTGTGCTCCTGTAAACCGAGGCTCAGAAAACTTGCTGTAAAAGGCCAGGTGGTGTATACCTCTAATCCCAGCATTCAGGAGGCAGGGGCTGAGTGAGGCCAGCCTGGTCTACATACTGAGTTCTGGGACAGCCATGGCTATGTAAAGAGATCCTATCTCAAACAAAACAAAAAGTCAGAGAATAAATACTTTGTTTTTACAGATCATATAGTTTGTGCAGCAACTGCAGTTGGCTCTCTTCGTCTATGGGTTCACCCTCTGTCACATGGCCAACATTTGAGGAAAGAAATAGGCTGTGCTTAATGTCTATTTTTCCTCTCTCTTTTTTTTTGTTTGTCTTTATTCCCTAGCAATAGAGTGTAGCGACTATTTGTGCAGCATTTACTGTGTAGTGGATGTTATATTAATCTGTAGCTGAATTAAAGCATACTAGGTGTACACAGGTTAAATGCAGATAGTGTACTTTGTTTTTGTCTTTATGGTTTTTTTGTTTTTGATTTTCGAGACAGGGTTTCTCTGTATAACAGCCCTGGCCCCCTTAGAATTAGCTCTGTAGACCAGGCTGGCCTTGAACTCACAGAGATCCTCCTGCCTCTGTGACCTGAGTGCTGGAATTCCATAGGGATTCCTAGACTTATCTCCCCTAGGCACAGAGGCAGCTGTTCTTACTGGCTGCTGTAGTACGAGGCCAGCTATTGATGATGTGGATGGTTGTGGCACTTGTGACCACAGTTTGTGTGTCCCTTTGTGAGATCCTGTGAGTGTGTTTAGGAGCTCTGTGCTCCGTTTGCCGTAGATGTTTATGAAGTTGACAGTAGTCATGTCAGCCTAAAAATAATGATGCTTTTTGTATTTTTGTGAATTAATTCTAAGGTAGGTGGGTTGGCATGGGTAGCCAATTTGGTTCGCTGAGGAGGCTTTCAGAGGGTGCACTACAGGTTCAGGTTCCCTGCCCTGTCACCCTCGGCATCCTCAGCCGTGTGCTTGCTATAACTACCCTCTTCACACAGAACTGAAACCAGCCTCGTACGCATGATGTGTTCTTCAGGCTTCTGACTTCTGTTTCTGATTCCCTCACCTTCTCTGTGTCCTCAAAAACATTTTTCTAGTGTGTGTGCAGAGTCTTTCAGCAGTGGTGGTAAAGTCTGAGCCACTGGAGACCGCTGAACGCCTGCGGAAAGCTGCCCAGTACTCTGGGCACTCGTACTCCCTTTGTGCAGCTGGTGAAAGCGCCACGTGATTTGCACCTACATACGTGCGAAATTGGCTCGTAGCTTCGGGGGTTCCTGAATCCCCACAGAAGGCCATAGATGAATCTCAAGTTAAAGAATTGGCCTAGAAAGAGACAAACACTTGTCATTAGTATTTCTTTAATAAGAGCTTTATTGAGGTATTGCTCAGATTCCATAATTTTACTCTTAAAGTGTACAGCTTAGTGTTTTTGTTCATTCAGAGTGTGCAACCGCCACTACTGCCACCTAGCTTGAGAGTATTTGCATCCCCCCCCCCCAGCTCATCAGCAGTCACTGGACCCAGTCTCCCGCCACTGCTGGGTCTCTTGCCATAGTGTGCGGGCAAGTGAGCAGCTCCTACTCCCGCGAGTCAGGTGAAGCCTGAACTGGCTGGTAAAGGCGTTTTGGATTTGAGTCTGACCTGAAGGACAAATGCTGTGCATATTTTCCTCCTGCCAGAGAGTGCTCCCAATGGCGGCTCCCAGCCCCTTCCGTCCTGCTTCACCACGACTGCCGTGCCAAGTCCCTCCAAACCCAGAGCCTCGGAGCTGGTTCTCCAACGGATGAAGAAGTTCAAGAGAGCAGACCCTGAGCGCTTGCGGCATGCTTCAGAAGACTCCTCCCTAAAGCCCACACTGGAAGAAAATGTCCCGAGGAGCCCTCAGGCGGAGACGGTGGCAGAAAACGGTATGGTGAGCGTGTTCTGCTTCCTAAGACAAGACTGTAAGAAAGGGAGACAGAAGGAGCCTAGTGGCTTCATTTCTGTACACAGGTTTCCTGTGTGTTTATCTCACCCCTCACTGGAGCTAGCTGAAGAACGAATGTCCCTGTAAAAACTATTACTTTTAATTATGTGTATGTATGTGTCTGTGTGGGGGTATGTACACGGGAGTGCAGTATCTGTGGAGATCAGAAGTGTAGGCGGGGTTTTCCTGTGTGGGCAGCTGCTTCCCAATAACCACTCAGAAACTTAATATTAATTGCAAATGCTCGGCCGATAGCTGAGGCTTGTTATTAGTTAACTCTTACATTTAAATTAACCCATATTTCTTATCTATGTTTTGCCACATGACTTGGTTCCATTTCCCAGTATGGCACGCCCATCTTGCTTCTCTTTATGTCTGCTGGTGACTCCCCAGCTCCACCCTTCTTCCTCCCAGCATCCTCAGTTGGCTCTCCCACCTAACCTTATCCTGTTCAGCTTCTTTATTAAACCACTCTGAGTGACAAATCTCCACAGTGCACAAAAGGATTACTCTACAGCACAGAAGAAGAGTATGTTGGATCCCCTGGAGCTGGAGTTACAGGCAGTTGTGAGCTGTCTGACATGGGTACTGGGCGGCAAACTCTGGTTCTGCAAGAGCACTATGCACCCATCACCGCTGAACTCTCTTTAGCTCCTAGTTTCTTACATGGTTTCACTCCCTCTTTTCCTTCCTCCCTTCTCATTCCCATTTCCCTCCTTTTATTATGAAATTATTCTTTTACAGGAAGGTTTTTTATTCTTTTTTTTAACCACAGTAGGGGCTGAGGAAATGGCTGAGTGTGTAAAATGTAAACACAAGGACTTGAATTCAAATCCCCAGCATCTATGGCTGGGTGTGGTGGTGTACACTATTCCCTAAAACTGGAGAGATATACAGGATCCCTGGAAAAGTAGAGGGCAATAGAAGACACCTAATGTTGGCTCTGGCCCCCCCCCCCACAATCAAAGCAAAGCCAGGTGTTGGTGATTCATGCCTTTAATCCCAGCACTCAGGAGGCAGGTGGATCTCTGTGAATTCCAGGCCAATCTGCTCTACAAAGTAAGTTCTAGGACAGCCAGTACTTTCACATAGAAACCCTATCTCAAAAAAATCAAAAAAAAAAGAAGAAAAAAAAAATCAAAACCCAATAACAAACCCTAAATGCCAATACTCAACCTTTCTAGCATTGTGACCCTTTAATACATTTCCTCATGTTGTGTTGACCTCAACCATAAAATTATTTTATTTCTATTTTATAATTAATTTTACTACTGTTACAAATTGTAATGTAAATATATGATCTGCCACCCCAAGGGGTCACGACCCCTAGGTTGAGAAAGGAAAGATAGCTTTATGCACTCTACCTAGATTTAACAGCTGTAACACTTAGCCACAGACATACTTTTTTGTTTTTTCACATCATTTTTTTGGTCTCTTGAGGCAGGGTTTCTCTGTAACAGTCCTGGAACTCACTATGTAGACCAGGCTGGCCTCGAACTCACAGAGATCCACCTGCCTCTGTCTCCCTAGTGCTAGGATTAAAGGCGTGTGCCACCACTGCCCAGGTCGTTTTTCTCATCTTAATTAGCTTTGTTCATGGTTCTGGACTTGGGCAGCAGACTAGACCCAGAAGGTTGCAGATGCTCCTGCCGTACGTATTTCTCTATACTTACCATTGATGTCAGTGGTGGCGTGACATCGTTGACACGCCACCCTTAGATTTTCTCGCATAAGCACAATACCATCATTACACCTAAATTCATAACAGTTCCCTAGTTGTCCAAGCTATCTTTTGTAGCTTGTTTTTTTCCTGAACAAAGTTCACATGCTGTGTATTGCTTTAGCTCCAATAGTTTTTTTTTTTTTTTTTTGGGTGGGGGGTGGGATTCAGACAAGATTTTGCTAGTAGCTCTAGAATTCACTATGTAAACCAAGCTGGCCTTGAACTCAGGGTTAATCCTTATACCTCTAACCCCATCTCCAGTATTAGTATTATAGGCTCAAGTGTCATACCCAGCTCTGAATAAAATCTTTTTAGTTTAGATTGTAGAATAGTTCCCAACTTTTTTTTACATTAACTTTTGAAAAGTCTAGACTAATTAATTGGCTCATAATTTGCCACATTTGGGTTTGCTTGATTATTTGTTTATGCCATCGTTTTGTCTCTTCCCCGTCCCTTGTATTTTAGGTATACTGTGAGTGAGTCAGAGGTCTGACCAGCTCGGGGTTAAACGGCCTGGCCTCCACTTTTCAAAGGGGCTGTGAGCTCTGTATTCCTAGAGGCTCATACTGTCAGGTGATCCTCTAAGCAGCATGGCTCTCATCTCTGCTGAGTATGTACAGAAGGTTTAGGTAAAAGGCTCACTGGATAGAGTGCCTACCACATCAGCATGAGGGCCAGAGTTGGGTCCTCAGCACCCACAGCATAGCTGAGCACATATGGGCCCTCCTGAAATCCCAGGCCTTGGGAGACCGATACAGGACATCACTGGGGCCGACTGGACAGCTAGACTAGCTGAGCTGATGAGCCCAGGTATAGAAAACATCCTGCTGCACTAAGTTAAGAATGATCAAGTGACCAATATCACCTGTGGCCCACACACATGTACACATACGCACATCAACATACACACATGTGCACATGCTTGTGTGCTCGCTTTAAAGTAAAGGAGCAGCTAGATACACTACTGGAGGATCCATAGCTAACAACAACGGGGTCTCTGGGTGCTGTATTTGCTGTCTTGACTTTGAGAGCTCAAAGGATTCTCAACCTGCAATGATTGGACATCTTGTTGAGTCTTCAGTCCTTTTGGCATGTGGTGGCAGGAAGTAATATACACCATCCCTCTGTTTAGGAAAAGAGGAGCTGGGTGTGGGCTGTACTTCAGTGGTACAGTTTATCATATGTGAAGTCCTGGGCTTCATCTCTAATACCACAAAAGAAAGAAGGCACCAAATGAAGCTGTGCTGTTTTTGAACTTGTGGAAGGAGTGGTAGACTGAAGTAATGGTTATGACCTGGCAGAGCTCATCTGTGAGACACCGCATGTAAGCAGAGACTGCTGTTTCGTTCCTGGCCTCCCAGACTGAATAATCACACAAAAACTATGTTCGTTACAACAGTCTTTGGCCAACAACTCAGGCATCTTTCTAGCTATCTTATATCTTAAATTAACCCATTCTATTAATCTGTATATCGCCATGAGGCTATGATTTATCAGCAAAGGTTCTTGGTATCTTTCTCCTTTGGCAGCTACGTGATGCCAAAGCATGCATTTTAACAAGCTTCGGGTAATCTGTATGCATGCTGAAGTGGGAAAGAGCTGTTCCAAGAGTCCCCCGCCCAGTGCCCACTCTCCCTAGGCTGCGCCTCTAAACAGGAGTGCAGAGTGGTGCTAGGTTTTAGTTTCTTGTATTTGCCTAGTGCCCATGATACTCGAGCTGTAGATAAGACAAAGGGGTAAAGGTCACGGTGCCTGTCTGTTCTCATGGATCTGGATGCTTACCCACTCCACAGAGTCTAAGGCAAGGCTCCATGCCACAGACAGCGATGCTGCTATGGCCCTGGCCTTACAGCAGGAGTTCAGAAAGGAGGAAGCATCTTCACGTCATGACAGCTTGGAGGAGAAGGGGTTGTTCTTCTGCCAGATGTGTCAGAAAAACCTCTCTGCGATGAATGTGACCCGGAGGGAGCAGCATGTGAACAGGTAGGAGCAGCAGGGCTGTCCCAACTCCAGGACACCGGATAGCATCTTTGGGAGTGTTGACACCTTTCATGAGGACAGCACCTCAGTTTCGTTTATGTACCCCTCTTCCTAAGCACCCACTGAGATACAAGCCCCATGCTGTCTTTCATCCACTTGAAGGGCACAAGTCCTTGGCTTCTGTGCACGTCTCGCCTCCGTCTGTTTTGGGTTACTTCATCACCTCCAAAGGGAGCGTCCTCCCCCTTGGAAGTCACTGTGCTGCCCCCTCCCTCATTCTTCTAACAGCTGCTTCCTGTGCACTCATGTGTGGAACCCACAGTGTCTGTCCTGTGTCTATCCTGCACTTAGCTATGTTTGCAGAGCCTATCTCTGTGTCAGAGTGTCGCCCTCCAGCACCACTCTGTCTATGGCTGAGCAGTGAGCCATGGTGTGGACAGACACAGTTACTTCATCCATGCCAGACCCGTGGGTTTCCACCTCGTGGCTTTTACAGGAGTGCTGCTGTGAACACACGGTTCATGGATTTGTTTGAACACTTGTTTTCATTTCCTTGGGACTTTTACTTGAGAGTGAAATTGTTGGATTGTAAGGTAAGTCCTCAGTTTCTTGAGGCACCTTTGCTCACACACATCTAAAGCTTATGTCTGAGGCTGACTTCCAGGAGACATGCAGCACCAGCCCTGGGGAACGATGATGTAGATGAAGCATTTGCTGTAGTCCATGTTACTTGAGGGTTTTGTATTTACTGACTTCCTGCAGATGCCTTGATGAGGCAGAAAAGGCTCTGAGACCTGCTCCACCTCAGATCCCTGATTGTCCAATATGTGGTAAACCATTCCTCACCTCTAAGAGCCGAATGAGTCACTTGAAGCAGTGTGCAGTGAAGATGGAGGTGGGTCCCCAGCTCCTGCTCCAGGCTGTGAGGCTACAGACCGCTCAGCCCGACGGGGGCAGCAGCCCTCCAGTACCCAGGTAAGGCAGATGAAGGAGCCAAATAACGGTCTTTTCACTCCAGTTAGACTTTCCCTGAAAAGCTGCTTACAGTGTTAGGGAGAACCAGCTCTCTTTTGGAATCTGGAATGAAACAATTCAGGAAATTGAGCATGGTCAAAAAAGGATTAAGGAGCACAAGGATTTTGCAATCATGTGGAATCACCCATGCAAAGAATTGCTACTGCTCTCTTGATCCTTTCTCCAGTGTTGCCAGTCCCATAATCCTACAGTGACCACTCCAGAGCTTATAAGAGTTTGGTATTTGCTTTACTTCCCTGTTTTGGTTGTACAGCATGTTTCTGTCTTAGTGTAGCTGCATTTTCATACTGTTAATCAGACTGTTCAGCCCCATCCAGAGCTGACTAGGCAGAACCTCAAGACTATCTGTTATTCTGTGAGAATCCAATAGAATGGTTTTTGTTTATATTCACCCCACTCTCCCCTAGAAATGTATTTTTTTAATTGCACGAATTGATGCTTATGTATTAAGATAGGAGACTCCCCTAGCAGCTGGGAAGCCATCCTCAACATGCAGATGCCAGGGATGCAAGCAGCAGAGGATCAGCTCTGTCCCCTGTTCCTGAGCCGAGTACATCTAAGTTGACCCCTAACTTTACAGACTTTTGTGGGAAGTTTTTTATCCTAGTCACTACCATGCACATGGGTTATCAGCTGCTGGGCTGGGCCACAGCTGAGATCACAGTGGGCGGAGGGGGTTCTCCAAGCCAGGGAGTCTACCTACATTTAGTATATCCATACTAGCACTGTAGGGCAGAAAGACTTGAGGCCTTAGAATCTAATCTATTGCTTGTATCACAGATTAAACTTACATGCTTTTAAAATACCTCCAAATAGTGAAACTAGATGTACATGGGTCCTTCTAGAAGGCTGGTGAGTAGAAAGTTATGAGAATTGAACATACTCAGGGGACTTTGGACCTTTCCTAAGGGGGCTTTGAATGTTCCTGTGCTGAGATCAAGCCAAGGTATTTGGATTTTGGAATAGCCAGCATTTCATGGCTAGAGAACCATGCTGGTCCGAGTATCTTCTTGCCTTCCTCACTCCTTCCTTGATTTCCCCAAGCCCGAGCCCTGTACAGGTACAGACAGCATCAGGGCTGCTCTTCATGCCTACTTCTTGGCAGCTGGCTGGTGCCCTCTATCTTGCCTGTGGTTAGCTGAGTTAGGAATTGTTTACGCCTTCCAAGACCACACCTAAGAATCTCTGACTTGCCCAGTGTCCAATGAGCTTTTGCAAAAGCCTGAGTTATGTCGCCCGCAGCAGGGCAGGCTCTCCAGAGCTGCTCCCTAGCACACCTCCTCCTTGCCCAGTTGCTGGGGCTCACTCAGACAGTAGGTTTTTCTTTCCAGCCAAAGAAGCCTTCACACAAGCCTTCTGCAAGATAGAGAGGGGTCAGCTCTTAGGGCAGCTGCTTCGTGGCAGCAGAGTCTGGAGGCCTTGTCGTTTGGCCTTGGATAGAGGTGCTGCTGTCCTTCTCCTGAAGGAGGGACAGGATCCGTCCAACCAGGACTGTCCTGGGAGCATCTGAAGTTTCAGTGGGCAGAACTTGTTCACTACAGAGAGCCTACTTGGACCTATAGACCACAAGGGTTTAGCTACATCTAGGTGTTCGGGTACCATTGATGGTCAAGAAAGAGCCCGGGCCCTCCAGTGTATGGAGTGTGCTAAATTTCTAGGTTAGGGTCGAATGAGCTCACAACAAATAAAATCAGCACAGTGAAAGCCCAAGCAATTGTTGGCTCATTGCAATGGGGCAGACACATCCATCTTTTGTTTCCTGTAAGATTGAAGAGGCCCAGAATCAGAGGCACTCCCTGACCTTTGTCTGTGGTTATCTTTTAACTTCAGCAACCATGTTGGAAGTTTGAAACGGAAAGGAGCCACCGTCAAGAAGGAGCCACAGAAGAGGCGGAAAGCCAATATGCCCGAGGCTCCATCTGAAGATCTGCTGGTGGCCATGGCTCTGTCTCGCTCTGAGATGGAGCAGTGTCCAGTTGTGCCCCCACTCAGACTAGAAAATGCTTTTTCTCAGAAGATAGGGCTAGGAGCAGGTACATGTGGCTGGGCAAAGGCCTGGGGAGAGCTTGGTGCCCGGGTGCTGGGTGAGAGTTAGGGCAGCTGCTGGGTGAACGGTCAGAGCCATTTCTGACCCAGCCGCTTCTGTGTCTCTCTAGAGAAGAAAAGCCGCAGAAAGAAGCCCCCAGTGTGTCCCCCGCAGTTGTTAACTCAGGACTTTGAGACCACAAGTAGACAGATTGAGGATCGCGTCGCCCAGCTCCTTTCAGAGGAAGTGGACCTAGCCTGTACCCCGCCACTTCCTGCCAGCAGGATTTTAAAGGAAGAATTGGGGCATGCAGGCCGGCGTCTGCAGCTGCCTGCAGGAAAGCGGAATTTTCTGTGGGAGTGCAGTGCCCTCACAGGGGCCTGGGCTGAGGAGTCTTTCTATGCAGCAGGCCTGGTCCCTCCAGTGGTGTCCCCACGGCCTCCCAAGGTGAGCCTGCTCCTCATAACACCATGGGTGGGCTTTGGAGAGAGGCGGATAGTCTAGAAATGCAGCCAGATACTGGGGCTGGATGAGAAGTCCAGTAGATAGAATGGGGAGGAAGCAGCAGAGCATTGGCTATGCCTCATGTCTCTCAGTAGCAGCTCGGCAGCGCTTCTGCCGAAAAAAAGGACTTTGGTTCCCTTCATTTAAAACATTGCTAGAAAGCTTGTTTAAAATGTGAAGTCCAGGTCCACCCATGTCCAGGTTTTAACTCTGAGACAGAGCCTTGGAACCTAGGTCCTGAACACATACTTGAGACGGTTCTGCTGAAGGCGGTCCTGCATAGGTCCAGCCTTGGCCATGTAAAGGACATGAAGTGGGCTGCCAGTTTCTGCCGACCCTTCTTCTGTACACTTGGAGGCACCAGGTAGACCTGAGCCATGACAAAAGCTGCCAACACTGCAGGTTCCTGGCTGTGACTGGCTGTGACTGGCTGTGACTGGTCTCCCTTGAGGGCCCTGTCCTATCTGCAACTTTAGATGTAGCTGTGCATGTGTAGGGTGGCTGCAGCAGAACGTGTCCGGGACAATAACCAGTCACTTTCAACTTCCTTCAGGAATGTGAGGTGTCACTGGAGCTGCCTAAGCAGCGAGAGCCAAGTACCCAAGGGCCCCCTGCTTCCCACAGCAGCCCTCCCATAAGCCCCAGCCCCAAGAGCCAGCCGCTGTCCTCCACTCAGAGGGAGCACCAAGCTCTTCAGGATCTTGTGGACTTGGCAGAGGAGGGGATGAGCACCAGCCCGTGGTCCAGCAGTCTGGGAGCACCCACAGGTGAGACGCTGGGTGGGGTGCTGGGTGGCACTGGCGTGTGGGCTGCCGCGAGGTTCTGCTCATCCCAGCTCAGTGTCTGCCCTCGGACGTGGGTGGGATGCAGAGCGGTCGTGAGTCTCACCATCTTTCCTAAACTCCAGCCAAAGACAGAGCTGCTTGGGCCAGTCTTGTCTGTTTTACAATCCTTCCACTTCTCTGTCAGGGAGATGGGTAGAAATAATTGGGGGAGGGTTACTTTAAGTGAAGATGTCCTCAAATAATGTGTCCAGCCAAGCCTTGGACTGACACTGCTTGCTTGGGAGGTGACAAAATCCCTTTAATCTGTAAATCTGTCTCTCAGGGTTGGACTTGGAACCCAACAGTCTTCCACTGACTGGGTTTGTCCTGCCATCTAAGAAGACCCTTCAGAGGAGTGACCACGCCTCCGTAAGTATGAAGACTTCTTTGTTGCAAGTTAACCTGTCAGTTCAGTCCTGGCTCTGTGGTCTAGTTCCCAAATAATATACCTTGACAACCCTTGGTGGGGCTGAGTCCCAGGCCTCCTCTGCTTGGACACTGTGGGTGTCCTCAGCAGCCAGTTCTCAGAGCCAGCTTTGTTGAGGAGTCCAGAGATCATTGGCTCCCTAAGTGACTGCCTCAATCAGACATCTGTTCTGTATGTTTGCTTTTTAGTGATTTCCTTCATTCATTAAAAACTCACTGTGCCTCTTCTGTATGGATTATGAGGTGGACTCCAACTAACAACCCAGTATATTTTTGTTGGTAATGAATGGCATTGGAAGATGGGTATTTCATCAGGACCTTTTTTCTTTTCTAAATTTTTTTAATTTTATTTATTTATTTTTTTGAGACAGGGTTTCTTGTAGCTTTGGAGTCTGTCCTGGAACTCACTCTGTAGACCAGGCTGGCCTCAGACTCATAGAGACCCACCTACCTCTGCCTCCTGAGTGCTGTGCTTAAAGGTGTGCATCACCGCCACGGTCATAGGACCTTCTTATGCAGAGGACCACCTTGGTGATGTCCCTGCATGTAGCTAGGAAGTATTGGGTACCAGAACAGATTGGGCTCAGGGTCCTGGTCCTTTACGTCAGGCTACTCTGAGAACCAGGGATCTTGGTGTGTACATGATTATGAGCTCTAAAAATGTCTGTCTATCACTGTTCCTCCTATCATAGGTCAGGGAACACACCGTAATAGAGAACCTGAGAAAGAAACTAGCAGTTGCCATTCTGGTTAGATGAGGTCCTTAATGTAGCCTAGAGATAGAGCCTCATACCTCATGTGCACATCCTGGAGAGGAAAGCATGGCCAGGCCCTTGGTCTTCCCTGACACACCTCTCAGTGTGTGAGCTCACTTAGCAAGCAGTGAGTGAGCTAACAACTCTCTTTTCCTCCTGTTCCAGCTCTGCTCCCTTGGGTTGCTGGTGTCTGACTTTGGGACAATGGTCAATAACCCACACCTGAGTGATATCCAGTTCCAGATTGACAGCGGAGAGGTGTTTTATGCCCACAAGTTCGTTCTCTATGCCCGATGCCCACTTCTTATTCAACATGTAAGTACATAGGGTGCTGACAGCCTGCTTCCTCTCCCTCTTTTTTTTTTTTTTTTTTTTTTCAGAAAGAAGGTTTTCCTTCTTCCTTTACTAGTATTTGCATCGTTGTAGAATCTCCCAATCGTGTTCTCTCTCTCTCTCTCTCTCTCTCTCTCTCTCTCTCTCTCTCTCTCTCTCTCTGTTGGAACTTGGGACCCTTTGCCTCAGTCTCCCAAATGCTGAGATTATGAGCTTGAGCCCCCACATGGGAATCCAGCAGACCACTCAGTCTTCGTCAGAAAGTTCTAGACACAGGAGTGTCCAACCTTTAGTACTGCAGTATGATATTATTGTCTGCAAATGCATTGGGCCATATTCATCTTTATCCTGGGACTCATGCAACCCACAGGCCCAAGTCAGACATGCTTAGAGTATATGATACATCTGTCAAGGGGAAACTAAAATGTTCCTTAGACATCCATCCTCATATGATTTTGGAAACATAGGTCCAGACTATAGAAAATACATAAGACTGCCCCCCACCCCCAGGATCTCAGGCTGTCACTCCAGGCTATAATAAACCTCTGTGTTCCCCTGCCTGCAGGTAAATGCTGAAGGCTTCTGTGCTGTGGAGGACGGGGATCTGACCCAGCGCATCCTGCTGAATGATGTGAGCTCTGAGGCTGCCCTGGCATTTCTGAACTATCTCTACATGGCAGACACTGACATGCCTCCCAGCCTGGCCCATGAACTGCGTGCCCTGGCCCTCAGGTTGGGATTGTACTTTGCACACACTCCACAGCCTTTAGGGTTGGTGACATGAATTGGGAGACTGACAGCTCATGCATGGCAGGGTTATCAAAATGCCAGGGCTGAGCCTATAAAACTTCCATCATATCTTTTAATCCCAAGTTTACCCCAGCCACAACCCTGAGCAGTACATGATGGTTGGTTAGAGTGGACGCTTGCAGGGGAAATTATACTTGGCATGGTAGATGGAGCTCTGGCCTCAGCACCCTTAGACACACGCATAGCATGCAGCTCCTTGATTGTCCCCCGTAAGAGTTTCCCAGCATCAGGCACACATCCTTCCTTCTAACAGAGCTGAAAACCTCTGGGTAAAGCCTCACCCCTCCCAGGCTGTGTGAATCCCTGGGTGCCTTTTGGAGAAGGAACAACAGCTCAGTGATGGGGTCTGAGATGCGCTGACTGGGTTTCGGAGCCTTCTGATAGGCGGTCAGCTGGCCTGCCAACAGTTCTGTCTGCTGTGGTTGGGTCTTGAGTGACTCTCAGTGCTGCCTGATTTTGTAGCCATAGCAGCTCAGCCTGACACCCCTCCACTTTGTCACCAGTGGAGTTAAGGTACCATAGGTGCTATTTAGAGCTATAACCAAGTGACCAAGTGTGATCCTGCACAAGGGGAAAGGCCACGAGAGAAACATCCTGGTACCTCCTCATGAGAGCTGCTCCGGCTACCAGTCCAGGTGCCAGCAAGGCGCCTCTGTACAGAGCGGTGATAATCCAGTGTCTCCTCTTGCAGGTTTGGTGTGAGTGACCTTGTTCACCTGTGTGAACAAGTGCCTGTCATGGCAGACTTGGAGGGAGAGCAACAGGAGGAGGAGGAACACGAGAACTGTAAAAGCAGAGCCGAGAATTTCCAAGAACTCTTGAGGTCAGTGTGGGCAGATGAGGAGGAGGAAGCAGAGACTTTGGTGAAGCCTGAGCTCTGTGAAGAAGATGGAGAAAAAGTGAATGAGGCAGAAATGGAAGAAATTTATGAATTCGCAGCCACTCAGAGAAAGCTGCTCCAGGCGGGAAGCGCGGCAGACACAGATGAGGACACAATCCGGCTCGGAGAGGACAGTCCAGGTTCTGAGCCTTCCCTGGCAGGTGCTCAGAGTAGCAGGCAGACAGGACAGATGGAGTCATCTGGGCCAATCAACTGGGAAAAGGAAAGAGATTCCCTTCTACCCCAGGACCAGTGCTCGGCCTGGGCAGGGAAAGCAGGGACCCAGGAGGCACTAAAGGAGGCAGCTGGCCAGCCTAGCTCCTGTAGCCCTTCTGAGAGCCAGCAGGTGAGGACTAAAGAGTGCTCACCTTTGCTCCCAACCAAGGCCTGTGATGACAAACAGCCCTTTGCATCAACTCAGAGAGACCCATCTGAGCTGTCCAGAATGACCGCTGGTCACGAAGAGCCGAGTGGCAGTGCTAGGGAGAGGCAGGCAGAAGTGGCCCGTTCCCCCTGCTTCCTCCTGTCACAGTCTCCTGTAGGTGGAAGTCCCAGCCGGTCACGGCTTCTCTCATATCCCACAAGCAATTTATCCCCATCGGTGCCCCAGCCACGCAGTAGCATTTCCAAGGCGTCATCCCCAAGCTCACTGTCTCCAGTTACACCATCTAAGCAGAAAAGGGACAGTACCATTCTCACACTACTGGGAGAACCCGGCCACCAGAAGGGTAAACGAGATAGCTCCATGTTGGGACGCAGAAATAGGGGCATCCTGATTTCCCCGGCAAAGTCTCCTCCCATTGACTTGACCCAGTCAGCTCCTGATCCCTTGAGTCCCAGGACCCAGGATCCTCCATGTCATGTGAAGAAAGAGGATGAGGTTATCCTTTTACTGGATTCGGACGAAGAGCTGGAACTAGAGCACAGCAAGACAGAGTTAATTTCTAAGGAGTCTCCAGGAGGAAGGACAGTTCTAGACGTTAGCCCCAAATCCTCTGAACTGTTTTCAGTCATCGATGTCGATGAAGATCAAGAACATTCCCAAAGCCCACCAAAGAGAGAAGCCGGGCTCCGCAGGGAAGAGGAGGGACGGCGGGAGAATCAGTCTGCTCTGGGAAGCAGAGACATCCCCTGGCTGTTCTGCAGTCAGAAGAACAGCCTGGACGAGGGCAGCTCCACAGACACCTCCTGGCTGGTGCCTGCTACTCCGGGGGCCTGCAGGAGTCGTGATCGCTCATCACAGACCCAAATCCTAAGCCTTAAGACCAGGAGCCCGCCAGATGAGACTGCTCAGCACACCCCCAGGCCTTCTGTAGACCGCAGGCCTGTGCAGGAAGCAGTGCAGAAGCTCTCCGTGATCGTGCCCTATAAACTGCCTGTTACTCAGGGAACTCCTGAGAGTGGGCGGCAGGGCTGCAGAAGCCCTTCCCATCCATACTCCAGGTGCCACAAGCCTTCTTTACAGCCATCGTGTCCCGCCCCTGATCTTACCAAGTGGCCCCAGAAACACTCGTCACCGCGGCCATGCCTGCCAAACCAGGCCACAGCTGATGAAGTGGTGGAAGTTGGGGACAGTGACGATGAACAGGAGGTGGCTTCCCATCAAGGAAACAGCAGCCCTGTGCTAGATGGTGACCCCCCGGTTCCCATGGGTGACTACTGTTGGCATGATGAGCCTCTCTCACCCATTCCAATTGACCACTTGAATCTGGAGCGGACTGGCCCCCTGACCACAAGCAGTCCCAACCATCAGTCCCAGGAGGCGCTGCGTGGTGATGACTGCCACTCCCCAGAACTCCTGGGCAGCACCCCCGTTCGAGGAAGCTCTGGGGCCCTGAGAGAGTCTCAAGAGCAGTCTTCACAGGCTGCCTCTCCAGGGAGCAGCAAACTGAGTTTCATGAGCCCAGCTCTGTGGGACGACTGGGACGAGGAAGAGCAACACTCTCCAGAGGCCTCGCCGGTGGCCCAAATGCTGAGTGCCGGAGCTCTGAAGCCAGACAGTCCGGAGACACCAAGTGAGTGGCTGTGAGGCCCGAGAGATCTTGTCCTTTCCTCTTTACTCATGGAGGCGTGGAAGTCTGGGGAGGAAAGCTGGGCTAGCAGTGCTCATCTGGGCAAGACCTCTCCTTTGATTCCCAGACTCTCCCACAGAGTAGAAGTGACTGTTCCCTAGGATAGACTTCACAGTCAGCAAGTCAGCATCCCCAAGCCTGCCCTTATCTCCTGTGAGCTCACTTCCAGGACCAGCAGCCAGAGGCGATTGGGCGAGGTGTGGTTCCCTAAAAAGTTCAGTCATGGGATAAGGCTACAGCTCAGTGGTAGCGGGCAGGGGTCTCTTAAATTCAGTCCTGTCTCAGCTCGTGAGCAGGTGGAGTTGTTTGCACCAGGCTGTCTTGGGAGCTGAAGCAATACTTTTACCTAAACCTCTCAGTTTTGCACCACCTGGCATCTCCATTAATTTTTTTAAATTTTTTATTTTATGGTCTTTCAAGACAGGGTCTCTTGTAGCCTTAGTTGTCCTGGAACTCGTTCTGTAGACCAGGATGATCTCAAACTCACAGAGATCTGCCTGTCTCTGCCTTCTGAGTGCTGGGATTAAAAACATGCAATACCACTGCCTCGTCCCCCAAAGCATTTTTTTTCAATGTAGAAGATATTCTTTTTTTTTTTTTTACATTTTTTTACTGATATTTATTGAGCTCTACATTTTCTCTGTTCTCCTCCCTGCCTCTCCCCTCCCCCCTTTAATCCTCCCCCAAGGTCCCCATGCTTCCAGTTTACTCAGGAGATCTTGTCTTTTTCTACTTTCTACTTCCCATGTAGTTTAGATCTATGTAAGTCTCTCTTAGTGTCCACATTGTTGTCTAAGTTCTCTGGGATTGTGGTTTGTAGGCTGGCTTTCTTTATGTTTAAAAACCACCTATGAGTGAGTACATGTGATAATTGTCTTTCTGTGTCTGGGTTACCTCACACAAAATAATGTTTTCTAGCTCCATCCATTTTCCTGCAAAATTCAAGATGTCATTATTTTTTTTCTGCTGTGTGGTACTCCATTGTGTAAATGTAGCACATTTTCCTTATCCATTCTTCGGTCGAGGGGCATTTAGGTTGTTTCCAGGTTCTGGCTATGACAAACAAAGCCGCTATGAACACAGCTGAGCACAAGTCCTTGTGGAATGATTGAGCATCCTTTGGATAGATACCCAAAAGCGGTATTACTGGGTCTTGAGGAAAGTTGTTTTCTAATTTTCTGAGAAATCACCACACTGACATCCAAAGGGGTTGTACCAGCTTGCATTCCCACCAGCAGTGCAGGAGTATTCCCTTTTCCCCAACTTCTCCAGCATAAGTTGTCATCAGTGTTTTTGATCTTGGCCATTCTTACAGGTGTAAGATGGAATCTCAGAGTTGTTTTGATTTGCATTTCTCTGATGACTTAGGATATTGAACATTTCCTTAAGTGTCTTTCAGCCATTTTAGATTCCTCTGTTGAGAGTTCTCTGTTTAGGTCTGCACTCCATTTTTTTTTTTAATTGGATTATGTGATCTTTTGGTGTCCAATTTCTTGAGTTCTTTGTATATTTTGGAGATCAGACCTCTGTCTGATGTGGGGTTAGTGAAGATCTTTTCCCATTCTGTAGGCTGTCGTTTTGTCTTGTTGACCGTGTCCTTTGCTTTACAGAAGCTTTTCAGTTTCAGGAGGTCCCATTTATTAATTGTTTCTCTCAGTGTCTGTGCTGCTCCCTTAAAGCATTTTTATCTTTTTTTTTGATTATTTAATTTTATTTTATGTTCATTGGCGTGAAGGTATCAGATCCCCTGGAACTGGAGTTACAAATAGTTGTGAGCTGCCATGTGGGTGCTGGGAATTGAACCTGTGTCCGCTGGAGAAACAGCCAGTGCTCTTAGCTGCTGAGCCGGCTCTCACCTACCCCACCCCCGAAGGCATTTTTAAGGGGATTCGTACAATGTATGGTCTTTCATAACTGGCTTCTTAGCACAAGTTTTTCGAGATTCTGCTGCGCTTCATTTATTGCATCTGAATACTGTATCCATCCACCATTAGTGGACATTTGAGTTGTTAGAGTAATCCTGCTTTGTGCAGACAGAATTTCATTTCTGGTAGTTAGGTCCAGGACTGCTGGATCACAGGGTAGCTGTGGTTAGCATTTTGAGGAACTGCCACACAATTTTCCCCAAGATGCTGCTTCATTGTATTCCCCTACCAAGACATGTGTGAGGTGGGTGCGCCAGCTCTCCCTGTCCCCGCCAGCACCGCCCGTGCTTCCTTCCTAGGGGCTGTTAAGTGCATTTGTACTGATGGCTCGTGATGCTGGGCATCTTTTATGTATTTAGTGGATATTTGTGTATCTTCTTTGGAGAGTCGCTTGCCCCAATATTTGTTTATTTATAATTATATTGTACTGTGTGTGTGCACGTGCATGCAGAGGTTAGGAGATGGCCCTGGTGTTAGTCCTCTCCTTTCAGTGTGGCATCCGGGATGAACTCAGGTCGTCAGGCTGGGGGTGGGCCCCACTGTCCACTCACTGAGCCATCGCAGCATCCTGCATGGTCTTTTCCTTGTTGATCAGGAGGTTCTGATGTCTAAGCGTGAGAGCTGTCGGTGCTGCTGGTCATCCGCTGCCGTCACTGTTCGGCAGGCTGCTCTTTCCCAGTGGTTAGAGCGTGTGCTGGGCTGTTGTTCCAAGAGGCCCAGAGCCTGCTCCCCGACATTAGTGTTGCAGACATGGCATGCTTCCTCACAATTGCTGTGTGCCCCTCCCAATGGGAAGATACAGCTCCAAATGGTGATGGTGCCATTAAGGCTGTCCTGGGGCACGGTGTCGATTGGGGTCTGTCATTTCCCATGTGACACTTCCAGGGCAAGAAGTGGTAGCAAATCCATGCCTGTCACGCTAATACCTGTGCTTCTCGTGTTTTATCCAGAAGGTGCTAATCGGAAAAAGAACTTGCCCCCCAAAGTGCCTATAACTCCAATGCCAAGGTATTCAATCATGGAGACCCCAGTGCTGAAGAAGGAGCTGGACAGGTTGGTAGTGTTCCTCCAGGCTTCTGCTTCCATGGTCTCCTGTGAGTAACCAGGCCCAGGAAGTAGAATAACGCAGCACCCCTTCAGGTCTGGGAGATGAGGTGGCCCTAAGCTGAGAGGGACGTCCTGCAGGCCGCTCTGCAGAGGGCATGGTTGCTTGAGTGGGTGGGTGCTGGGCCTTTCTTCTCTCCCACCAGCTCTGAGCTCAAGAAACTAACACCTGAGGGTTGTCCTAGGAAATATGTCTCCATGGTCCATACTGGTAGGCGTGGGCCCTAGCCATGCCATCCAAGTAAGGAGACTTCGTTTTCTAAGATAATGTGAAAAATACTGCTCTTCAGCGTGGTGCCTGGTGAAGTGGCTGCTTCCACCACTGCTGAGAACACTCTGGGACTCTCCAGCGTGGATGTCCTTTAGAGCAAGCTCAGCTGGCGTGAACACTCCTGAAAGTCAGGCTGTAAGGTTTCTGTCCAATGGAGCCATGCCTTGCTCTGCAGAAATGGCTGCACCGTTGGACCCTGAAGCCCACCTGTTCCCACATGCAGGTTTGGAGTCCGTGCTCTGCCCAAACGCCAGATGGTTCTAAAACTGAAGGAGATTTTCCAGTACACTCACCAGACGCTGGAGTCAGACTCAGAGCATGAAATCCAGTCTTCCCAGCTACCTTGCAGCCCGGAGGTACCTGGTAGCCAGGTGTCTACCGCTGAGACCTACAAGCCTTCAAGGTCAGGAGGCTACACCCAGATCAAAGCCACTGCAGGTCTGGGGGCTCCAAGAGCCAAGGGTCCCACTAAGAGCAAGAACCCTCGGCATCGAGAGAAACAGCGCAGTGAAAGTGTTTCCCACCCGAGCAGGTTGCCAGCTGGGGAGCCGCCTGTAGGCCCTGTTGGGGACGCCCTGCTCCCAGCCTCCCAGGAGTCCGTGGCCACCTCTGTGGATGGCAGTGACAACTCCTTCAGCTCTCACAGGTAATGGTCATACATGTGTCCTCTGAACGGTGGGTGTGAGAGGGCATTGGGGACACATAATGGCCAGTGTCCAAAATCCCATTGATTTCTGGGCCTCTGCAGGAAGCCCACGTGGTTTAAAGGTTCACTCCTTGAGTCCCTACAGGCCTTTGAAACTCTGAAACTTCCTTTTTATGCTAGAGCTTTCTGGCTAAGAGGGGATCCCAGCCAGGAATCCTGAAACCACAGACCCGTGGAACCATCAGGACTCCTGTCACATGCGAGGCTCAGCAGAGCCCTGAAACTCTCTTCCCCTCAAAGGGGCTCCGGGTCTTAGGGCCATAGAGGGAGGGTGCCCAGACCATCATCTGTTCTTTTCAGTTCCTCCTGTGGGTTTGGAGCTGCCTTGGAGTCTGCAGGTGAAGACAAGGACGACGAGGAGGGGGTCAGTGCATCACAGGTTGCCCGCCGGGCGGCAGACACAGAGGAGGCAGTGAGACGCTACATCTGCTCCACGCCTGCCCTGTACAGGAAGGTGCTGACATACCAGCCTCTCGAGCTGGCTGAACTCCAGGCTGAGCTGAAGCAGGAGGGCATTCCTGTGGCCATGGGCAAGCTGCTGGACATCCTCGATGCCCAGTGCATCACCTTCACAACTGCTGCAGCCCGAAAGGAGAAGCTCAAACAGAGGAGACGGCAGCCGCTGGGCAGGAAGAAAAAGGACCAGAAATGACAGGCTTCCACCTCAGTAGCTAGCTGCCAGAGGGCCTCACCGGGTGTGTCTCAGGACAGCAGCCCGTGTCTCTGGAAGTGACGTCCCCAGCATACTCTCTGCTCTGTGTCGCCCCTGGATTTAGAGCCAGGTCCTCTCTTCCCCCGTCAGTCAGGCTCAAGCAGGATCCCCATCTTATGTGTTCCTGAGAGCAGTGGGCCATACCAGCTGACCAGGCAAGACCCACGCCTTCTTCTCTTGCCGTTCTGTGTCTACTACACCCAAGCACAGCTGTCCTGGTAACATATTCTGGGATGAGCATCAGGCCCAGCCTGCCTTCTCAGCATTCAGACCAACCTAGACACCCCAGGGCGGCCTGTACCACCACACCACAGGTGCTCTTCTGACCTGATGCCTACCCAGACCCTTGTCAGTGTCACCAGCATTCTCTAAGCAGGACTTTGAATAGGGCCCAGCACAACTGTGAAGACCCCCAAAGTAAGCATGTTGTTTGTGGGTTCCTCCCATGTGTGTTAAACCTCTGACCCAGAAGCAGTGTGGACCCTGGGGAGGCAAAAAAGCCAGACGTTTGGGTTCCCATAGCCTGTGAATGTCCTTGTCTGTTTTAATTACCGTGAAGTTGTTTTATATGAGTGCAATAAAAACAAGGCTTTATTTAAAATAAATACTAAGTAAATAAACCTAGATGTTCCTCTCTGTGAAATTTATGAGGACACGGCGACTTGAGCCCGACTGCCCTGCTGCCCCCAGCGCCTTTGCACACACTCTTACCCCGGGTGCCAGGCTGCTCATTGCCCGATTATCTCTGGTCCTAGGTAACAGGCATAGGACTCGGTTCTTGCTCGTCCATCCACTGTCTCTCTGTTCACACTGGCGGTGCCCTCACAGGCACTCAACTGCAGCTGCTCAGGGAAGCAGACCAGGGATACACGCAAGTGGCAGGCTGGTCCTGACAGACTTACTGGTCAGCTTTGCCTTGTCAGCACAATGCATGTACAGTGCTGATCTACAGCTATGCTGGACCACAGGGAAGACCAGCCAGCGTCCTTTAGGAGCTGGGACGTGGCTCGGCGATGGAGCATCTGCCTGGCATGCCTAAGGCTCTGGGCTCAGTTCTCAGCCCTGCAACAAGGAGGTGAAGCACCCTTGGGCCCCTAGGCTGACATCAGGACCTGGAAAAGGTCTCTGAGCTGACTTTAGAGGCCAGCAGTTTAGGGAGGTGAAAAATGAAGCTTTGTGTTGTAAGATGTTTTACTCTGGGCTTTTTGAAGGGCCCACCACCCTGCTCCCAAATAGACCACACACAGAGGCTTATTCTTGGTTATAATGTCTGGCCTTAGCTTGACTTGTTTTTTGACAGCTTTTCTTAAATTATACCAACTTGCCGGGCAGTGGTGGTGAACACCTTTAATCCCAGCACTCAGGAGGCAGAGGCAGGTGGATCTCAATAAGTTTGAGGCTAACCTGGGCTACAGAGTGAGTTCCAGGGCAGGCTCCAAAGTTACAAAGAAACCCTGTCTCAAAAAACCAAAAAAAAAAAAAAAAACCAACAACAACAAAAACCAAAAAAAAAAAAAATGAAGAGGTCAGGTTGTCCATCTTGAGGGAAAGCAGGAGACAAGCCAGTGGTTGCGTCAGCCTCACTCCGTTCCCAGGCTGGGTCCACTTGGCTCCTGGCAGCCCACAGTGCTGAGCAGCAGGCTCAGGCTGCACATGCATGTGCCGTGGGTAGCAGTCTGGAACCACTAAAGCTGTGTATTCGGCATCACCCACTTGTTCTAAAACATCCAGTGAGCAGTCACTGCTTCTGGAGGGAGGTTAAAACGAACCACTACGTGAAGGTGTGGCCACCATCCAGAACTAGAAGAGGTGAACAGGGACTTGGGGAAAAATCCCTCAACCTTCCCACAAAAACGCTGGCTCCAGCATCACAGCCCTGGGCCAGCCACTCAAAGAGGAAACCAAGACAGGACTGCCTCTCACCTCCAAAGAAGCTGAAACCACATGGGCACAGGGACCCCTTGATCAATAAAGGTTCCGTCCCAGAAACCACCTGCCTTCATAGGATTAGCACAAAAAGAAAGCATTTAGCCACGCAACAATGCTCGCTGAACACAAGTGAACCATGCAGCCACAGCAGTGTGACCAGACCTCCAGTTTGCTCACTTCCCATGCTCCAGCCCTTGCCGTGTCCTAGGCTTGTCGACTTAAAAGCAGCCTGTGTTGAGCCACAGTCCAGCTTGGATAGATGACCACTGGCCCCGGTAAGGAATCTCACAGGGAAGAGGCAGATGGAGCTCTGTGAGTTGGAGGCCAGCGTGGTCTACAGAGCTAGGGCTGTTACAGAGAGAAACCCTGCCTTGGAAAAAAAGAAAGAAAAGGAAGGAAGGAAGGAAGGAAGGAAGGAAGGAAGGAAGGAAGGAAGGGAGGGAGGGAGGGAGGGAGGGAGGGAGGGAGGGAGGGAAAGAAAGAAAGGAAAGAAAGAAAGAAAGAAAGAAAGAAAGAAAGAAAGCAAGCAAGCTAGCTCACAGGGGGAATGCCATTGGCCTGCAGGTAGGAAACCTCACACTCCCCAAGTTAAGACCAAAAGTCTTAACTTTTGTTAAGTGAGGATGATCCTGGAGGAATGTATACAAAGTGGGAGGCGGGGGAGAAGGAGAGAGAGAGAGAGAGAGAGAGAGAGAGAGAGAGAGAGAGAGAGAGCACAGAATAGCCCGTGTTTGGGCTGGTGAGCAGCACGGGGAGGTGAGGAGGTGAGGAGGTGAGCAGGGCATTAGATTAGCACTGGGATGCTCTCCTGCCAAATCCCTGGAGCAGGCAGCTGAGCTCTTGGGCCTCTAAAGTCTACTAGGCCCACAAGGCCCCTGTGTTTTCCAACATGCTGTAGGTACCTGGTTCAGGCATCTTAGCTGCCCCACCTTGCAGCCACCAATTCTAGGCTCTGCCTGGAGCCTCACCACTGTGTCCTCCAGTGTAGTGCCTGTTCCTGTGTGCTCAGAAAGGAAGAAGATGGGCATTTCTAACCTACCACCAAAGTCCCTCCCCTCTCAATGCAGATGGACACATAACAATCACCGGGGCCTTGCAGGTTCCTGGCATCCCTGCACGCAGGCTCCCTAACTCACCCCAGTGGCTTCATGTTAAGTGGCTTGCTGCCTGTCACTAGATGTTCTAAACAGCTCAGTTACTGAGGCTTTTCTCCTTTGTTCACTCTGAGCCACGCCCTTACCCTACCTTTCCTGCCAGAGCAGGACACCTACTGAGGCAAAGTGACCTTCCTGCTGTGAATGGATGCATTCTGCTGGGTCAGGATCGAGGTGACTGTCTTTGGGGTCCATTGACTCTAGACATAGACTAGAGCTAGGCCAGAAGGACCTTGGGCGGAAAGGAAGAGGTCTAGTAAAAGAGTCACACGATATCAAAGCCTGCAAGTGCACAGGCATCGTGGCCCCACAAGCTGTCTCTCAGCAGTGTGACCTAAAGCCAGGTACGGACTTCCTCCTTGCTCACTTGGCTCCCCCACCACCCACCTAAAAGCCACCACCTACTGATGGTGTCTGTCTGCTTTCTCTGGGTGGAGGGCGGCGTGTCTTGGCACTACACCACCTCCCGAACACATGCTGTAGGAATGGATGCTCAGATCCAGAATGGAGACCCAGCATCTTTTCCCCACACTTTAGACTTCTGGAGGCCGTGACAAAACCATCGAGGTAAGCCTGGGGCCGAGCCGCTCACTGATTTGTCAGCAAGGCTGTTGGCTTTTGAAACTAGACAGGAAGGAGGGTTGAGGTGGAGTCCCGCACAGGAAGAGCTGAGGAGCTGAGCTGCAGTGACAGTGGGTGAGCGCCTGCGGACTGCAGGATGTGGTGGGTCTGTCACTCCTGGCTCTGGTGTGCTCAGTGTGGTAAACTCCCCTGATCCCTTCAGAGAAGGTTCCCTCAGCTCCGGACAGACCAAGGCCCCAGCCTCAGCCGGCCTGCCACTGATTACCCAAGGCGTTCCACCACAACGGCCTCCTGCTCACCAGGGCAGCGCTGAGCCCAGGAGCATGCAGGTGGAACCCTCTGGGCACCCACTTTAGCACCCTGGAGCAGCAACAACGGCAGGGAGGTAAGTAGAGTCCAGAGCACGTCAGTGCGGGAGCAGGGGAGGAGTGGGGACAGAAGCTCTTAAGGCCTGAGCTATTCTGAGCATGGGGAGACTCCAGAACACTGACCCCCTGGGTGCCAGCAGCTGCTGGGGCTGGATGCCTCAGTGTAGAAGAAGCTCACATGTGCCCTAGGATAATGGTCCAGGACAGGTTCTGGGAGAGAAAGCGCAGCTCCCCTTCCTTGGTGATGGCATGGGAGGAGGATGCATTGCAGGTTGCCACAGGTGAACAGCAATGCTCTTGGACCCCTGCCCCTCCCAAGCTGCAGATCCCAAGTAGGCGGCCCTCTTCTTGGCATTCAGTTCCCATCTGTAAGTGGAGTAACAACTTCAGCATCTGCCACAAAGGTTAAGAGAGGTGATACACACAGCTCCAAGGCCCAGGTCCCCTAAGTACCTCCTCCCCGAGGGGCACTCCTAGCCATGCCCTGGGGGACTGATAACCGTGGGAGAGCTTCTGTAAGAGGTGCTGCTGCACAGCCAGCCGAAACCCCATGGCCATAGGGAGTGTTAGCTCTGGTAGCCACCCCATGGCCATAGGGAGTGTTAGCTCTGGTAGCCACCCCATGGCCATAGGGAGTGTTAGCTCTGGTAGCCACCCCACGCAAAGCTCTTAGGCCCTGGGGCTCCACTCAGGCCTAACTCTAAAGGCTCACTTCAGCCATCCCTCAAAGGCTGTATCTACCTTCATGCTGGGACTCCAGGGCAGGGCAGTAAGTGTCTCCTTAGGCTCTGCTTCTGCCTTCAGGATGCTCGTAGTTGCCATGGTGCTAGGTGAGGCCTCGGAAGCGGGATGCGGGTGAGGGCTTGGTAATACGGAAAGCCCGAGGTACTGTGGCCAGAGATCTGAGTATTCCAGGTGGCAGCCATCACAGTAAGTCCCACCCACTTTCTAGGCCAAGGTAGGCAGGGAAAAGCAGCCATTTGAAAGGAAATTTGCAGGTCCAGCCCTGGGAGAAAAGCATGAACAGAACAGGCTCCACCAGCCGTAACGCTCCGCCAGAACCAAGACGCGATAACACAGGCCTTCCCAAAGCATGGTCTCCTCATCCTGTTGGTCAATAGCAGCAGTAAGATATCATCTGTGGGCCTCTTGTTACAGTAAGCAGTGGTCCACGCCTTGACAGCTCCCTACCAGAAAGTATGACAGGGGCCCTCGTATCCTGGCATGGCTCTGTTCGGCCTAACTACGCTAATATTTTTACACAGTTGCCAACTTCAGTTTTAAGTCAAGATATACTTTATACCAAGGGAAGTGAGCTCACTGGCTCTGTGTGCATGTTCTTACGACCACTAACATCAACGGCTGGAAACGTTCCTGACATCTCCTGTGCCCCCCTCAGGTAGAAGCAACCCCCCCCCCAGAGTGATTATTTTAACGTCTATCATTTCAGATCGGTTTGGCCTGGTTTTAAGCTCTCTAGAAGTGGAATCCTAGAACATGTATTTTGTAGCAAGCCATGAGGTCGTCTGTGTGGTAGACTGGGTCAGCAGTTTGCGTCTTTTCGTGTTCCCCAAATTTCCCATGCTGTGGTTGGTGGATACTGGTTGATTTTATTACTTTAGATAACTATGAATAAAGCTGTCAAGAACATTCTAGCACCAGGGCATTGGTGGAAATAGATGCCTATGAACCTAGATTCCTCTGGCAGGCACTTCCTCATCTCCTGAGCTGCTCGATAGTGGCAGCATAGAAGGTGCAGACTTCTTGCTAAGTTCATCCCAAGTAGTTGATTTTTATGATATCTTAACATTTCAGTGTTGATTTGGTTGTGGCTAGTAAGTACAACTAGAACATGCTGCTTGTGAGCACCAGCCCTGTGTCTGGATCCTTGCCAAGCTCATACATCACTTCTAACTGCTTGTTTATAGACGGTTTTGAACTTTCTGTGTACACAATCAACTGTGAATGGTGAGACATAGTTTTTAATCATTGTGATACTTTCTTCTGCATGTTTGTGTACAATATGCCATCTCAAAATTTAATTTAATAACATTTATAATATAATATTCAATATTATATATTATTATGTATATGTGTGTGTATTATGTATATTATGTACACGTGTACATCGTTGCATGCATGTGAAGGTCAGAACACTTTTCAGGAATTGGTTCTCTCCTTTGATCTAGGGATAGAGCTCTGGTTGTCATATTTTTTCGAGACAGGGTTTCTCTGTTGCTTTAGAAACGGTCCTGGAACTAGCTCTATAGATCAGTCTGGCCTCAAACTCACAGAGATCTGCTTGTCGCTGCCTCCCCAGTGCTGGAATTAAAAGTGTGGGCCACCACGGCCTGGCTGTGATCTTAAAATAGCATCTGCCTAAGCTGTGAGAGTGTCAGCATTGTCTTGAATGCAACTTTTGTATCAACTCTGGGCTGCAGTATTTGAAATTACCTGGCGTGAGTGAGAAGGAAACACAGAACACACAACAAACCTGAGGTCAGTGTGCTGAGAGGAGAGAGAGAGAGAAAGGAGGAGGAGGAGGAGGAGGAGGAGGAGGAGGAGGAAAGGAGAGAGGAGAGGGAGAGGGGAGAGAGAGAGCAGAGCAGAGCAGAGGAAAGAGAGGAGAGGAGAGAGGGGAGAGAGGAGAGGAGAGAGGGGAAGAGAGAAAGAGTAGAAGAGAGAGAGAGAGAGAGAGAGAGAGAGAGAGAGAGAGAGAGAGAGAGAGAGATGAAGATGGTGCGTCCAGCTTTTAAGGGAACTGAACTTGGCTCTTCTGTAAGAGCAGCAACGACTGAACCATCTCTCCAGCCTCTGTATTCTGCGCTTTAACTTTTTCAGTATAAAAATGTATTGTATATCCGGGGCTCTTGCTCATTGGTAGAACCCTTGCCTGCCATGATAAATGTATTGTAGATCTGAGCTATAGCTCATTGGTAGAAACCTTGCCTGCCATGATCAAGACTCCAGCTTAACTCCCAGCCACACACAAAAAGAATCCATTTAATGGCACTCAAAACTATCCATTTTTATGTATTATACATTAAAATAAGGTGTTTAAAACCTTTATGGCATTAAAAGATAAAAAGTATATTGTGAAGCTTAGCATGGTGGTGCACACACCTTTAATCCCAGCACTCAGAAGGCAGAGGCAGGCGGATCTCTGTGAGTGCAAAGCCAGCCTGGCCTACTGTTCTAGGGTTATTCAGTGAGACCCTTCTCAAAATAAAGAGTGCACTGTGTGCATTATTCTAGTTTGACACATTGTTGGCCTTACTTTACCCTTTCCAATGTAGAACCAAACCAAATTTATTTTTATAAATATGTTTTATAGTTGCATCTTTGAGTATCTGCTTTATTTATTTAACACCATGTAAAAAGCTGAGTGTGGCTGTGCACACATAGCCCCAGCAAGCACTGTGCTGGGTGGAGAAAGACGGCTGGCATGTTATGTGTGTGATGCATGTCACATGTATGCCACCAGCCTAGTTCCAGATTCAGTGAGAAACCCTGTCTCAGAGGAGTAAGGCAGAGAGAGGTAGACCAACATCCTGCTTTGGCCTCCACACATGCACAGGCATTTGTACTCACACATGCTTGTGCATACATATCACACACACACACACACATACATGGACACTTGCATACACATATACAAAAAAATTAATTCCCATAAGTAGAATTTCTACTGGCAAACTAAAATCTATAATTTGGGCTGGGGATGTGGTCACGGTGGTAGAACTTTCCTGTTATGCACGAGGGGATGCAGCCCCATTGTTACAAAAAATATTCCATCATTTCTATACTAACATGTATGTCCATCACCAATGTGTGGATACTTCTTGGGCTGGAGAGATGGCTCAGCAGTTAAGAACACTTGCTGCTCTTGCTGAGGACTCAGGTTTGTTCCCAGCACCCACATGGGTACAGCTCCCATCCATTTATAACTCCAGTTCCAGGATACCTGACACCCTCTTCTGGCCTCCTCAGGTACTGCACACACATGGTGAATATACATGCAGGAAAAATACTCATAACACATAAAATAAACAGATCTTAAGAGAAAGGTTCCTAATACTGCCATATTCTTGTCAGGACCACACTAAGGTTTCATAGTTGCCAACTGGAAGAAATGAATAGCTCAGTGTTTTTCTTCTTGATTGACAGACTGTTTGTTAGTCACATATTTCTATAAATTATATCCATCTTTATTCTATTTAATTTTATTTATTTATTTTTTTTTTGAGACAGGGTTTCTCTGTGTAGTCCTGGCTGCCCTGGAACTCACTCTGTAGACCAGGATGGCCTTGAACTTAGAGACCTGCCTGCCTCTGCCTCCCAAGTGCTGGGATTAAAGGCATGTGTCACCACCACCCATCTATTTTTTTAATATTTATTTTGAGGCTCGAGATGTGGCTGAGTGGTTAAGAGTGCTGACTGCTCTTCCAGAGGATCCTAGCACCTATATAACAGCTCAAAGCCACCTGTAACTCTAGTTCCAGGGGATCTGAACCCCTTTTCTGGTCTCCATGCATAGCAGACACACATGTGGTGTACAGACATATATGTAGACAAAACACCCCTACACATAAAAATAAATAAAAGTTGAAATTTTTTTGTATTCATGTGTATATGTCTTTGTGAGTGTAGGCATATTGTATGCAAGTATGTGCAGGTGCCCTCAGAGGCCAGCTGGAGTTACAGACAGGTGTGTTCAGATGCCCTCAGAGGCCAGCTGGAGTTACAGACAGGTGTGTGCAGGTGCCCCCAGAGGCCAGCTGGAGTTACAGACATCTGTAAGCTGTCTGATGTGGATACTGGAAACTCTACTCCTCTGGAAGTGCAGCCAGCATTCTTAGGCACTGAGTCCCTTTCTTCTAATTCTATCTAATTATTTCCTTTGTCTATAATGCTCTTATCAACACTGTCTAATTCTAATTTGTGTCTCTGTGTGTTTTTATGCGATGCATGTGTGCAGGTGCACATGCCTGTGTATGCATTATGGAGAACAGAAGTGGACATCACGTATCCTCCTGATCATTTTTCCTTTTGAGACCCTGAGCCTGTTTGGCTGCTGGCCATTGCTAGTCTCTGCTCGAGCACTGGGCCAGGGCACATACCTCTATATCAGCTTTTACACGGCTGCTGGAAATCTGAACTCAGGTCACCATGCTTGGGCAGCAAGCACTTTACGCACTGAGCCATCTTCCCTCCTACTTTTACATAGCTGTCTCACAGAGCTCAGAGATGCCTCCATGGCTAAAGCATCCTCCAGCCCACCACACAGACTGCCGACTTCTGTCACCCTTGCTGACGGTTACATGGGCGTCACCAATCACCTTAGAAATCCTTTCTCCTGTCTCCTTTACTATCGTTATCCCTACTCCTCCTTTCTCACAAGGTGAGAACGTTGTCCAATTTGTTCATTTTCATATTCCCCAAATCTTCAACACACAACACACCCTCTATAAACATTTCCTAGGGAGCTGGAGAGATGGCTCAGTGGTTAAGAGCGTTGCCTGCTCTTCCAAAGGTCCTGAGTTCAATTCCCAGCAACCACATGGTGGCTCACAACCATCTGTAAAGAGGTCTGGCGCCCTCTTCTGGCCTTCAGGCACACAGACAGAATATTGTATACATAATAAATAAATAAATATTAAAAAAAAACATTTCCTGGTAACACCTGCCTGTACTTTCAATACTTGGAAGGACGAGGCAGGAGGACTACATGAGTTCCAGGCCAGTCTGAGCTACAAAGGAGGCACCAGGCCAGACATTTCATAAACAAACAAACAAACAAACAAACGTGCAGACAAATTTTCAGATTAGGGGCTGGGGAGATGAGGCAGTGGGCAAGAACACTTGCTGAACAAACACAGACCTGAGTTCAAATCATTAGAACACACGTAACAACTGGGCATGATCATGTGTGTGTCTATAATCCCAGCACTGTGGTGCGCAGATACAGGAGGCTCTCTGGGGCTTTCTGTCTGCCAGCAGAGGTCCAGGTCATGTCACTGGAGTGATGGAGAATGTGATACAGCAGGACAACTGACATCCTCACTTGGCCTCTGTGTGTGTGTGTAATACCACACACACCTGACAGCATATACCACACACACACACACACACACTCACATACATACTTTAAAATTTCACTGATTGAACCAGGCGGTGGTGGTGCACAGACCTTTAATCCCAGCAGTTGGAAGGCAGGTGGATCTCTGTGAGTTCGAGGCCAGCATGGTTAAAAAGTGAGTTCCAGGACAGCCAGGGCTACACAGAGAAACCCTGTTTCAAAAAAAAAAAATCACTGTTTGAATAAATGAATAAATAAGAAATACTTTTTAGTTAACAGACATCCCTCTATTTTTTTAAGGCAAGGTCTTGCTATGTAGCCCAGGCTCTCCTCAAGATTGCATTCCTTGTGCCCCTGCCTCCAAAGTGCCAGGACTAAAGTCAGTCACCACCACGCCCAGTGACCAAGGTTTTGAACCATGTGTATACCTGTTACAGAGGTAGTAACACATCACAGGTGCTGGGATCAGTGAGGCCTGGGATTCCATTCCAGCTCAACTTCCACGCTTCCCAGCTACACATCCTTAGGACAGTCACCTAACCTCGTGTTCTGGTCTATGTATAAACAAGGCAATGGCAGAGACTCATCCTTATAAGTAAGTTAGATGATGCAAACATGGAGCACAACACAGTGTGCCTTTGGGAGGAGCACAGGAGCTGTGGATGTAGATGCCTTGGGAGGAACATAGGAGGTGTGGGATGCAGTGTGACTTTGGGAGGAGCACAGGAGTTGTGGGATGCAGTGTGACTTCGGGGAAACATCCTGCAACATTAGCTGAATGGCGATAGAAACTCGAAATCTGCCCAGAGCTGCTCCTGGCACACACAGCACAGTGAGGCTGCTAGCCAGCCCTGCTCCAGGGAAAGGTGACTGGTTGCCAAACTGTTGAAAATGAGTGACATTTCAGAAATAGCATGAATTATGAGGCTGGAGAGATGACTCAGGAGTTAAGGGCACTGGCTGCTCTTCCAGAGGCCAAGTTCAATTCCCAGCACCCCCATAGTGGCTCACAACCATCTGGAATCTGATGCCTTCTGGCCTGCAGAACAGCACTCATACACATAAAATAAACAAGTCTTAAAAAAAAGAGTGCATATGATTCCTGCAGAGGAGCCAAGTCTGGTCCCAAATCCTCACCAGAGCCACCTATGGCAGCGCCAGCAGACATGACAGCCTCTCTGGCCTCTGTGGGCACACACACGCATGCGCACAAACGCACAGAGACATGAACACATGTTCACATGAACAAAACATAAATTATTCCCAATGAAAATCTGGCCGGGCGGTAGTGGTGCACGCCTTTAATCCCAGCACTCGAGAGGCAGAGGCAGGTGGATCTCTGTGAGTTCGAGACCAGACTGGTCTACAAGAGCTAGTTCCAGGACAGGCTCCAAAATCACAGAGAAACCCTGTCTCGAAAAAAAAAAAAAAAGAAAATCTGCTTTAGTTTTTAATTCTTCTCTCATATATTACATCCCACCTGCAGCTTCCCCTCCCTCTCTTCTCCTCTCCTCAGTTTCTCCCCTATACCTCTCTTCTCGCCCACACACTCTCTTCTCCCCCAGATCCTCTCTTCTCTTCCTCCCCTCAGAAGAGAGCAGGCCTCCCAGGACATCCACATCTGCCAGACACAGACAGTAAGCTACAACAAGACAGGCACATACCGTCCCATCCAGGCCAGATGAGGCAACCGGGAGGAGAAGGGTCACACCAGTAGGCAAAGGGGTCAGAGACAGCCCCTGCTCCCACCGTTAGGCTCCTACAAGGATGCCAAGCGACACAACCATGACATCTCTAGAGGATCCACTGAAAATGTAAAAGCGTGAAGGAAACTAACAGAACAGTGGTGAGTCGACAAAAATGCCCAATTCACTGAAATATGATTAAATACAAAAATTAATCATCTTTTACACCAATAATATTCACAATGACGACAAAAACTTTTTATTATTAATATTTTATTTTATATACTTTGTCTGAATGTGCACCTGGGTAACACTTTCATGCCTGATGCTTTCAGAGGCCAGAAGAGGGTGTCCCCCTAGAAACTGGAGTTACAGATGGCTGTGAGCCACTGTGTGGGTGCTGGGAATTGAACCCTGGTCTTCTGGAAGAGCAGCCAGTGATCTTAGCCACTGAGCCTTCTCTCCAGGCCAACAAAAACTATCTTACAAATGCTGAGATACAAGTAAGACGCTGTTATTTTCCAAAGTGTAGATGAGAAAAATACAGTTTACTAGGTAATCTAACCACATCTAACCATGAGCACAAGTCCGAAATATCACAGCATCAATTGTTATCCCACTTGCTTTTCCCCTTGGTTTGAACATTTCAAAAATAAAAGAGCAAAGGCGGGCGATGGTGGCGCACGCCTTTAATCCCAGCACTCGGGAGGCAGAGGCAGGCGGATCTCTGGGAGTTCGAGACCAGCCTGGTCTACAGAGCTAGTTCCAGGACAGGCTCCAAAGGCACAGAGAAACCCTGTCTTGAAAAAAAAATAAAAAATAAAAAAAAATAAAAGAGCAAAACCAGAAGGATTGCACAGGAGGGGAGAGTGGCCCTGTCCTACGCTAGCCTCAGCATTCCCAGGTTAGCCCAGAGTGGCCCCATCCTACGCTAGCCTCAGCATTCCCAGGTTAGCCCAGAGTGGCCCCATCCTACACTAGCCTCAGCAATCCCAGGTTAGCCCAGCTCACTGGACTTAACCTTGCTGCTTTTATTGACTGTTCACCATGGCTGTGAGCAGAACGGTTGTTTTTCTTACTGCTACCTTCTTTTAGTATTTTCTGTGTGAAAATATTCATGCCAAGTTAAACTGACACCAATCCCCAATGCAATTTCAAAACCAGGAGTCTATTGACAGCAACCTTTTCTTCAGTTAACCAGCCACTGAACTGGCCAAGCCCAGGGCATCGAGGGCTCGCCAGATTCTTGGCAGCGATGACGACTGATCAACCTTAAACAGGACTGCAGCCAGCAGTGGTGGACCATGACCTCTGCTGACCCCTCCCCCATTGTTTTTTCCTCTTCCAGAACTGTCAACTATGGGTGATAGGTCCATAGGGACTGTGGTGGCCCCTGTGCCCGATGAAGAGGAAGATAGATGGATCGGGTCATAGGAGAGCTTCCAAGAAGCAGTGGCCTTGGCGAAAGGTGTGAGCAGGTGGGATGTGCAGTGGCTTCGCCTCTTGCTGTCTCCAAGTCTCTATCCTCAGCAGCAAAGGGTGCTTCCTGCAGCCCAGAGCCCCCGCACTTCCAGGAAGGCTAGGAAAGCTAAGAGAAGTCACTGTGCTTCTGTTCTGAGAGCTGCCTGCCTGCCTTCCCCTCTCTTTCTTCCCTTTCCTTTTTGAAAAATTAAAAGGCCATGTTTTAGAGAAGTTTAGGTTCACGGGAGAATGGAGATCCCTCACAGCTGTGCCTGCCCCGACAGACTCCGCCACCCACGTCCCCTAGCCCTGCTGCATTGGCTACAGCGAGGGATCTCGGGTTCTTAGCTGACACAGGATCACCAGAAGCCCAGTTTACCCTTGCATACATACAGCGACACCCAGCCACCATTACAGCATCACACAGGGCAGTGTTGCCGCCTCCGTATCCTCAACCCTGGCACCCACCATCCTCACCACCGTCCTTCCGTCTCCAGTCTTTGCTTTCCCAAGGTGCTAAGTAGATGGCCTCATGGACTGCTTCCTCCCCAGGTTGGCCATCTCCCTCCTTCCTCCTTCTGGTTTCCTTGCTCTTAATACCATCCTCATTGCCAGGTCACAGATGAGGAAACCTAGGTGTGGAGAGATGACACAGCCTGCCCAGGGTCACTCAGTAAGTGCCAGAGCGGAGACCAAATCCAGCACCCCAAGTCTTGTCCACTTCGCCCCTGCATCTCCATGATTACTTTCACTGGCCAGGAAACAACGGAGGTCCACCAGGCAGCAGTCTGGGCTCTTCACAGCTCCTGGCTGCAGTCACAGACTCCATGAGGAAGCAAGAGGTGAGGACAGATGGAGAGACATGTCGGGCCTACAATGCTGTCTCTCCAGCTGAGCAGGTGAAGGCCCTTGTGGATCTGCTGGCTAAGAATGGTGGTCAGCTATTACAGGCCCCTAGCAAAATGCCAGACTCCCCGCTAGGATCCCAAAGCAATGGTAAGTCTGCCATGGGGGCGGGGGAGAAGGGGTACCTGAACCCTCTCGCCTTGCCCTGCGATCTTACCTGCTTTTTCCTGCACCCTGCAGACTCAAGGGTACGGAGGCACTGTGAGGCCCTGCTGAGCAGGGTGGGGAATGACCCAGAGCTGGGCAGCCTCTCACACCGTCTGGCCAGCCTCCTGCTGGTTGAGGGCCTGACAGACCTGCAGCTGAAGGAGCACGACTTCACACAGGTGGAGGCCACGCGTGGGGTCTGGCACTCCACCAGGGCCATCACCCTGGATAGGCTCTTCCTGCCTCTGTCCCGGGTGTCCATCCCACCTCGCATCTCTGTCACTGTCGGCGTGGCCGGCATTGGCAAGACTACCCTAGTGAGGCATTTTGTTCGTTGCTGGGCTAGGGGACAGGTGGGCAAGAACTTCTCACTGGTTCTACCCTTGACCTTTCGGGACCTGAACACCTATGAGAAGCTGTCTGCCGACAAACTCATCCACTCCGTCTTCCCAAACGCTGGGGAAGGTAACCTGGAGGTAACGGCCCCAGACAGAGTCCTCCTGGTCCTGGATGGCTTGGATGAGTGCAAGACGCCGCTGGAATTCTCCAACACCATAGCCTGCACAGACCCAAAGAAGGAGATCCAGGTGGACCACCTGATCACTAACATCATCCGAGGCAACCTCTTTCCAGAAATTTCTGTCTGGATCACCTCCCGTCCCAGTGCTGCTGGTCAGGTCCCCGGGGGCCTAGTGGACCGGATGACTGAGATCCGGGGCCTTACTGAGGAAGAGATCAAAGCGTGTCTGGAGCAGATAATTCCTGAGGACCAGAACCTCTTAGGCCGGGTGCTAACTCAGATAAAGGCCAACAAGGCTCTGTATCTGATGTGCACCGTGCCAGCCTTTTGTAGGCTCGTGGGGCTGGCACTGGGTCACCTGTACCACAGCAACCTAGCTGTCCAAGACACAGAGTTGCTCCTGCCCCAGACCCTGTGTGAGCTCTACTCTTGGTACTTTAGGATGGCCTTTGGTGGGGAGGGGCAGGACAAGGGAAAGGTAAGTCCTAGGATTGAGCAGATGGCCCAGGGAGCCCGCAAAATGGTGGGGACACTGGGCCGCCTGGCCTTTCATGGGCTGGTCAAGAAGAAATACGTGTTTTATGAGCAAGACATGAAGGCATTTGGCGTGGACCTCACTTTGCTGCAGAGCGCTCTGTGCGGCTGTCTCCTGCAACGGGAAGAGACTCTGGCCTCCTCGGCAGCCTATTGCTTTACCCACCTGTCTCTGCAAGAATTTGTGGCGGCCACATATTACTACAGCGCATCCAAGAGAGCCATCTTTGACCTCTTCACCGAGAGTGGTATGTCTTGGCCCAGGCTGGGTTTCCTCACGCACTTCAGGTGTGCGGCCCAGAGGGCTACACAAGCTCAGGATGGGAGACTGGATGTGTTTCTGCGCTTCCTCTCTGGCCTCCTGTCTCCAAGGGTTAATACGCTGCTGGCTGGCTCTCTGCTGGCCCAAGGTGAGCACCAGAACTACCGGGCCCAGGCAGCTGAGGTCCTACAAGGTTTGCTACGCCCTGACACGGCGGTTTGTGCACGGGGCATCAATGTCTTGTACTGCCTGCATGAGATGCAGCACACAGAGCTGGCCCGCAGTGTGGAGGAGGCCATGCGGAGCGGGACCTTGGCTGGCCTGACCAGCCCCTCGCATCGCACCGCTCTGGCCTACCTCCTGCAGCTGTCTGATATCTGCTCCCAGGAAGCCAATTTATCCCTGTGCCTCAGCCAGAGTGTCCTTCAGAGCCTGCTGCCCCAGCTGCTCTATTGCCAGAGCCTCAGGCGAGTATGGGGGTCCATGTTGGGAGTAAGGGCAAAGGAGAAAGACTCAAAATGGTTCCTTGTTTCATCACGCTCCCTAGCTGGGTGTGGGACCATCATGGCGACTGATTTAGTTCTGGAAGTCAGAAGTCCGAGTTCAAGGGCATGGGCAGTACTCTCTCTTAAACCTTAGTAGCAGGGCTGTTCCTGCCTCTGGAGCTCCCGAGGGCCAGCAGTCTTTGATGCTCCCTGGTCTCCCCTGTCATATGACCATCTGCCCCTGAGCCTGTTTTCACGTGGCACTCACTTTTCCTACAAAGACATCATCATATTGGGTTATAGGCCCACCTGTGTCAGGGTGGCATCCTCCTATCTGCAATAAGCTCACATCCCTATAAGGCTACATTCTCGAGACAGCACGCTTAGAATTTCAACACAGAAACACGGTACAACTCATGAGGCCCTCTGAGAACCAGGCATTGCAACTCATACCGTGATCCCAGGAATCAGGAGGCTGAAGAAGGAAGATTGCTGAGTTCCGGAACAACCTGGGCTATATAGCAAGATTTTTTTTAAATTGATTTTTTATTTTTATTTTTTTTAAAAAAAGAAAACAAACTATTTTTTTCATCATACATATCAATCCAAGTTCCCACTCCCTCCTCTCCTCCCATTCCCTCCACTCCATCTTCACATCCACTTCTCAGAGAGGGTAAGGCACATTGCTTTGGGGAAGGTCCAAGGCCCTCCCTACTATATCTAGGCTGAGCAAAGTATCCATCCATAGATAATAGGTTCCCAAAAAGCCAGGGCAAGCAGTAGGGATAAATCCTGGTGCCACTGCCAGTGGCCCCTCAGTCTGCCCCAGCCCATAACAAAATTATATATATA
>NW_026067891.1:5768762-5790809 GCF_014885135.2 Alexandromys fortis | reverse complement strand
ATATATTTATACATATATATACACATATATGTATACAAATGTACAACAATGACTGGCTTTGTGTGTTTGTATATATGTATACACACACAAACACACACATATATACAGCTGCAGGAGGTAGGCCAGAGCAGTGTGATGCAAGGGGCTGTATACACACACACACACACACACACACACACACACACACACAGCCAGTCAGTGTTGACAGAAGCTACACCCTCAGCCATACTCTGAACTTAGCAAGCAAAGAGGAAAAGATGCCGGACATGGGTCAATCAGGACCTGAGAGCGGTTTGGGCATCAGAAGGAAAGCTAGCCACAGTGTTCCACACAGTGGTGTCAGAGCTGTTGTGACTCTGTAAGATGCCACGGAGGAGGGACAGTGTAGCTCACAGGAACCGCCTCAGCTGCTCCCACAGGGAAGTCTGGAGTGGACCACAGTGGGGATGGGAGCCCTGCCCTGCTCATTGTCATGGTTTCTCCCGGCCAGGCTGGACAACAACCAGTTCCAGGACCCTGTGATGGAGCTGTTGGGCAGTGTGCTGAGTGGGAAGGACTGTCGCATTCAAAACCTCAGGTAACACAGACCCCAGTGTACCCACCTGTCGCATGGGATGTGGTCTCTTCCCTCTCTACCCAGCTAACCAGCGCACCCCAAGAACACGTATCTTTGCAGTGCTCAGGTTGCCGTCTGCTCTTTTCTCCCCCTTTCAGAAGGTGTCTACGGCTCAGGCACCTGGTCTGTAAGACAAGGGAAACGGTGGCCAAGGCGCACACTCTGTCCTGGACTTGGGGGTGTCCCCAGTGCTCACTCACCTGCAGGCCTGGCTCAGCCATCACCTTCTCACTCTGATAATATTCTGAGCACAGGACTACATCTTAAACTAGGATATTTAAAAGTTTAATTTAAAATTTAACTTTCAATTTAAATATAATTTAAGGTGAAAATTTAAAATTGTTTTCTATTGCTGTGTATGGATGCTTTGCCTGCATGTACAGATGTGCCCGTGGCCTGCTCTTTGTGTCCGCAGATGTCAGAAGGCAGCGTCAGATCCCCTGGAATGGGAGTTAGGGACAGTTGTGAGCCACTATGTGGGTGCTGGGAATGAACCCAGGTCCTCTGCCAGAACAAGTGCTCTTGACAGCTGAGCCTTCTCTCCAGCCTCAATTTTTGTTTTGTTTTTTGGATACGGGGTCTTGTGTAGTCACATTTGCTCAGACTCACTACACAGGCAAGGTGATCCTGAGCGCTGAGCCTCCCAAGAGCTGGAATTGCAGCAGTGTGCCCCTATACCCAGTTTACGCCATGCCGGAGATGGTGCCCAGGGCACCACGCATGTGAGGCAAACACTTTACCTACTTGAGCCGCATCGTCAGCTCCAATCTAAGAAGTTTAAGTTTACAAGTTTGTCTCTGGCTGGGTGTAATGTCCATGCCTACAATCCCAGCACTCTAGAGGCGGATGCAGGAGGAGAGCCTGGCCTACATATGGTGCGATCCCAGCTCAGATAAAACGCGCTGGCACCGAGTACGCTGAGATTAGAGAAGAGCCTGCGTGCTGACATCACAGCGTGCTGATGTTACAACTTCCGAAAGCTCTACACCTGAGGGAGGCAGCCCTTGGGCTTGTAGTGTGCCAACACCAGGAAGGCCGGCAGAACGATGGGATCATTCTGGAGAATGGGGGTAGGGATGAGGTGCAGAGGGGCTCTGCCTGGCTGGGGAAGGATGAACCCCTTTGAAAGGAGATGATCTTGCAGCTTCTCATTGCCAGTTCTATGTCGTGCACAGGCTGCTCTAGCCTTTCTAGCACATGGCAAAAGAATCAATTTAATTTTGCTGCAAATGGGGCTCAAAAATCATTCTGAAGAAAGCCAAACATCTCTCCTACAAGCTTTTCCTCCCTGGCCCTCAGAGACACTTGTTTACAGTGTCCAAGTCATTCTGCTGGAAAACATATAAGGTTGCTCGTGAGATTATTGTTTATATGACATTGTATAAATTCTGTGGTGACAAAAGTGGGCTGCTCTTCGAACATTTTGAGGTGGAGGGCAGGGAAACAAGGTTTTCTGTAGTTCAGACTCAAGATGCCAACCTTCCGAGTTCTATAATAACAGGTGTCTACCACTGCACCTGGCTAGTATTCAAATTTATTTATTTGTGTGTGTGTGTTTGTTTGTTTGTTTATGGGCAGAGTATCACTATGCAGTCCCAGTGGGCCTAGAACTAATGTGTAAGCCAGGCTAGCCTCTGACCCTCAGAGATCCGCCTGCCCCTGTTTCCCAAGTTTTGGGATTAAAGGCATGCACCACTACACCTGGCTCAAGTTTTTAAGCAACAGAATTCATCTGAAAAGCAGTGTGTCAACCAGAACCCCAGGGAATAAAATGGACAGAGGGGGAACCGTTAGTATTAGAAGAGCCTGCTCCCCTTGGTGCCCTTCCTCTTCTGTCAGCCCCGGGTACCAGGATCCCACAGAGCTCTTGGGATATACTTGATCCTAACATCACAGGGATTCTAATACACAGCTCTATCCTAGGGGGGTGATGCTTGCAAAACTAAAGAAGCCTCAAGCACCCCACTTCTGACAGCGACACAGGCAGCAACACTGAGTGGATCCGCCAGCTGCGGAAACCACCTTCCCAGGCACATAAAGATGAGCCTTTGTAAACTTAGTTAATTTTGTGGTAATTCTACCATTTGCTGTTTTGTATTAGAGAAAGGCTAGGATCAATGGTATGCTCAAATTAGTTTGGGCTAGTTTAGGAGCGCTGTGGGTTTTCAGGAATTTCACAAGTAGCGAGTACTTAAAACTCGCTGTGGTTTGGGGCATTTGCACCAAGAAACCAGCAGCAATGTTTCGCTTCCCCTTGAGAGTCACATTATAGACAGGGTCTATATGAAAGAATCCAGTATAGAAATTACTGCATTTATTGTATTTGTGCTAGTGTGTATGTGTGTGTGCATGCTTGTAAATGCACACACCACAGCACGTATGTGGAGGTCAGAGGACCACTTGTATAAGTCAGTTCTCCCGTTCTAACATTTGGGTTCTGGGAATCAAGTTGGGGTTGTCAGGCTTAGCCACAGGTACTTTTACCCTCTGAACCACCTTGCCGGTCCCATGTGAAAGACTTCTACGTCCAACGCACGGCCTCCACATTTGTAAAGTAGCTGTTGTGTGGCATGCTGGGAAAATTTCCTTGGAGCCCTTCATCAGGGCGAAGGTCATCAGGCCCACTCTGACTCCACGTTCCAGGTTCAGGGGTCTCCTATCCCTGCCTTCTGCTCCCTGGTCACTGTATAGTCTCACGGGTGATGTTGGGAAAACAAAGACTAACCATGAGCCCAATATCACAGAAGAGGCAATGAGAGGCGCAGACTTGCGATAAACACTTTCCCTTGTCTTGGCAGCCTGGCTGAGAACCAGATTGGTAACAAAGGGGCCAAAGCTCTGGCCAGATCCCTCCTGGTCAACAGAAGTCTCACCACACTAGAGTAAGTCGGACACCACGGCCCCTGGATAAAGAGAATTTTAACTATCTCCCTGTCTGTGAAATGTCTTGAGCGTTCCCTGACCTTTCTCCAGCTCCCAGAGCCCCATCTACAGCATGTTGAGCTCTGAGCTCCTGCCGACTACACGTCCTTCTGACTGGTGGGAAGGACAGCTGGGCAGGCAATGTCACCACTACTTTTATCCCTTAAACTTCATTTCAGAAAACACTTGATTTTTGACCCTGACCTAGATTCATTGTTGTCATTTCCACAGTTAGCTCACTAGACCACATCCTGTTCCCTTGCCCTCACCAAGGCGGGCTGCTTTGGGGAACTCCTTTATTCATACATACGTACATTCATACACACACATACACAATACATACACATACATATATACACACACACATATATACACACATACACATACATACACACACATATACATACACACATATATACACATATACATACATACACACATGATTTCTGCCATATATCAAACATGAAATCCCTAACCCCAGTTCCTTCCCTTTAAGAATTGTAGACTTAAAATGTCAGTGCTATTTTGATTTTTCTTCCCACACCGGTCATCTTTTTTTTCCCTCTTGTTTCTACCAGCCTCCGGAGCAACACCATTGGACCCCAGGGAGCTAAGGCCCTGGGAGATGCTCTGAAGATAAACCGAACTCTAACCTCTTTAAGGTATGTGGCTCCACTCCTGACTCTAAACCTTGGCTACAGGAGAGACTGTGGAGTGGGAGAGGATTTAAAATGGAGACTTTGGGGTGCCAGCAGGCTTCAGGTTCCAGATGGCCCTAACTCTGTGTGCTTCCGTAAGCCCCAAGATTTCTCTGGACAATAACAAGTCTGCCTTCCAGAAGATGACAGTGCTTAGGTATGGCTTGCTGTGTCCCTTTTAGGAGCCTGTGGCTGTGTCCATCTAGTTGAGGGTATACTATTGTTCTGGTTTTCTAATTTTATTATTCAAATGAAATTTTCATTGTTACTGTTTTGAGACAGGGTCTGGCTATGTAGGTCTCGATGAGTTCAAGGCCAGCCTGGCCTTCAAAGCGAGCTCCAGGCCAGGGTGTCCTGGAACTCACAAAGATCCACCTGTCTCTGCCTCCTAAGTGCTGGGGTTAAAGATATGCACCACTACTGCCTAGCACCAGATGAAATTTAATGATATAAAATTTATCACTTTGAAGCTTTATAGTTCTTTGGCATTTATTTTATTTTTGTTCTTTTCGAGACAGGGTTCCTCTGTGTATCCCTGGCTGTCCTGAAACTCGCTCTGTAGATCAGGCTAGCCTTGAACTCAGAGATCCACCTGCCTCTGCCTCCTGAGTGCTGGAATGAAAGGCAAGTACCACCACAGCCTAGCGTCATTGGCATTTTGTACACTCACAATATTGTACAGCTACCACCTCTGTCAAAATGTTTTCAGAATGTTTTTGACCATTAGTTTTTGCTTATTCCTTTTCTCTGGACATTTCATACAAATGTAATTATACAATAAGAACTTTGGGCCCTGCGGCAGTGGTGACTCACACCTTTAATCCCAGCACTCGGGAGGCAGAGGCAGGCAGATCTCTGTGAGTTCGAGGCCAGCCTGGTCTTCGAGAGCGAGTTCCAGGATAGGGTACAAAGCTACAGAGAAACCCTGTCTTGAAAAACCACACACACACACACACACACACACACACACACACACACACACGGACTTCGTGTCTGTCTTCTCTACTAGCATGTTTTCAGGTTCATCTACTCTGTAGCATATTGTTTTCTTACACTTCGTAGCTGACTCGTGTTCCACTGTATGGGTGGAGAAGTCTGCTTACACAGCCAGGCACAGACTGTCCATGCAATCATGCATTCAGTGTGCTTCTGCCTTTTAGCTACATGCTGCTAGCAACATTTGTGTAGAAGTATTCAAGTATCTACCTGTCTTTAATTACTTGGGGAATACACCTAGGAATGGATTTGCATTTTAACTGATGTAGACACCTTGTTCCTAGTTGGTAGGCGGCTACTTAGAAACTCAATACAGGAGGGCTAAGTCTTTCCTGGGTGATGAACCATAATGCTGCTTCCTGTCTTGGGCCTCTGAGGCAGGTGTCCCCACTGCAGAGAGAGGCTGGGCCACTGGTGACACACCTCTTCTTACCTCTGTAGCCTCCAGAGCAACGTGATCAAGGATGATGGTGTCATGTGCATGGCAGAGGCCCTCGTCTCCAATCAGACCATCGTCATACTACAGTGAGTGACAAGGTCTTGCTTCTCCTCTCTCCTCCTGAGCCTCTGCCCTGCCCCTGACAGAGAGAAAGGAGGCGGTCCTAAGGCTGTCTGCTCCACCTGTTTCTTCAGAGAAAATAAAAACTCTTGCCAGCCCAGGAAATCATGCCCACAGCCACAGGAAAAGGACACTGCTCTCCTCTCTAAATGAGCACTGCCTGTAATCGGCCAGCGAGGCTACAAAGACAGAGGTCCTGCCCTTCATTCCATGCACGTCCCAAAGGTCAATGAGGATTTGTTGTCAAGCGTGAGGAGCTGGCAGCTGATCCTGAGCTTGCCAGACAGGGAGAGAGGCCACTGTGCCCCTGAACTGCTTTGCCCAGATGAAACTGCTCCTACCTTTATGGCGATCTGGTACAGCACAACTTGGAGCTGTGTCCCAGGCTAATTCCCACAGTGACAGGGGGACAGGAGCACCTCCTTGTTTGATGTTTGTCCTGGAACTGAAGGCCTCAAGTCCCTTAGAAAGACCCCAGGAGGCCTGGTGTGGTGGCAAATGGCTTTAATCCCAGCACTTAGGAGGCAGAGGCAGGCAGATCTCTGGGAGTTTGGGACCAGCCTGAGCTACATAAAGAGACCATCTCAAAACCCAAACCAAACACACTCCTGGGCTGTGAAGCCAGAGGCAGCTGACTGAGCTTGCAAGCAGAGAGAGTATGGATTTGCAACCTATAGTTTCCTAAGAAAACACTGTACAAAGAGGGAGATGACTTTCTCCTTTAAAAAAAAAAAAGGTGTCTGGACACGTACAGTATAGATACATTTTTTTATGTTTTATTTCTGTGTGTGTATGTGTGTGTGTGTGCACATACACACATACATGCTATGGCACAAGTATGGGGGTTAGAAGACAGCTTCCAGGAGTCATTTTTCTCTTCCCATCACGTGGGTCCTAGGGACTGAATTCTGGTCTCCAGGCTTGGTGGCAAGCACCTTTACCTGCTGAGCCATCCTTAGGCCCCCCCCATGTCTTTCTTTATATGGAGGGTGTTTTACACAGGTGAGGTCCTTCCCCATCTGTCCCCTATACCTCTTCCCACAGACGTTTCTGCAGGTGGGAGGCGGCGTGCTGGTCCAGATGTGTGCTTTGTTAGCTGCAGACTTGAGTGCGGAAGTCTCGCATACAGGAGGCTGCTGAGCCCATCAGCCCCTATTCCTGGCTGCCCCTTTCCTCTAACTCCCCCAGCTAGATCCTTTGTGAGACCCCTTTCCACTGCCCTGTGAAGGAGATGGCACCCTATCTGTCCCTGACCTCTCACCCAAAACTCAGACTGGCGTTGACTTGGGAGTGTGGCTGGCTTTGCTGATGGACCCCTCTTGTCTCCCACAGGCTACAGAAGAACCTAATTGGGCCCAAGGGAGCCCAGCAGCTGGCAGATGCCCTGAAGCAGAACAAGAGTCTAAAGGAACTCATGTGAGAAAGGCCGAAGGGCCAAACTGGTGTTCTCTGTGCCAAGCAGAAGGCCTGTGCACACTGCGTATTGTGAACAGGGGAGTGGATGACAGGATAGAGGGATGGATGGAGGGAGGGATGAGAAGATGCACGTGTGGATGGATGGTCTTTGGATGAACAGGAGGATGAGTGGGTGGACTGATGATGAAATGGTTGGAAAGAGGGACATGTAGGAGATTTAGATAAACTGATGTGTGGGCGAATGCAGGTTAGCTGGTTTGGAAGCACAAAACACTGGACAAGGAGAATCGAAACCCAGACTCCCAGAACTGGGTGAGCCCTAAGCAGCGTGGGCACATTTACATTATTGTCTCCCTGTTCTCAGGAAGAAACTTCATTGCTTGGCCATCTTCACATAAAGTCCCACAAACACCTTGAGGGTGTGATCCTTACATCTTTCCAAAGAGCTAAGGAAGATAAGGGTCACCATTGCAGACTAGGATAAACACAACTGCGGCCGGATGAACTGCCCTGGACACTCCTGAGACAGAGGGAGTCTCCCCTGAGCTCTGACCCCTAGACCCAGCCCATCACCATTGTCCCTTGCAGGTTTTCCAGCAATACCATTGGAGATGGAGGTGCCATGGCCCTGGCTGAGGCCCTGAAGGTGAACCAGGGCCTGGAGAACCTGGAGTGAGTCTGCCTGAGAATCCCCCATGGATGATACTCTTGCCAGAACCCATTTCCATGAGAGCCAACCCACCCTAGCAACCCCAGCCCCGGCACTGTGCTGTTCCTGCCCCTCCACCCACCTTCTGTCCTGTTCCATCTGCCAGCTCCACTTCTCAGCACTTTTCAGAATGACAAGGTCCACGTGCCTTGTCATAAGCAAGCCCCCGGGGCTGCAGGAAAGTCTTGGTAGGTTGGGCAGGGGTGGGCTGGATGCCGCCGCCACTTTAGGATCGTTTTGCTGCATGGCTTTCTCAGGGTAACATTCACGGCCTTGAGCACACATGCGGCTCCCATGTCAGCTTAAGCTTCAGGGCCTAAACCACACTGGCTTTACCCAGCAGGAGCTAGAAAGTGGAATGACTGGCGAGGAAAGAGGGATGAGAAGAGCAATCCCCAGGTCCCCAACTCCCTGTTGAGCCCATCGGGTATGGCTCCAGGTCCTGGGACAGCCACATCAACACTGTCTTGTCTTTTATTGCAGTCTGCAGAGCAATGCCATCAGTAACACCGGAGTGGCCGTGCTGATGCGAGCCCTCCATGTTAACCAGACACTCTCTAGTCTCAAGTAAGTCCTGCCCCCAACCCCGAACCCGGATGTTGCCCCTTTGACCAGTGGGGATGCAGGGCCTCTGGGACTTGGAAAGAAAGACTGGGACAGAGAAAACTGCTGTAGAAAATACTGTGGTTGGTATGGGCTTGGTTCTAGAACATAGCACCCTGCCCTTTTTCCTGCCTTGTGAGTGTGGCCCCCAGTGGATATGCCCCCCTATGATGTACAGCCCTTCAGGTGCCACTTGCCCATCATAACCCAGATCTTGTCCCTTTCCTCCTGTGCATTCCTGCACTGCTGTGGTTCCGAGTGGGCACGGATTAGAGCCCTAGCTGGCAGCAACAGGTTCCTTCATATTTCAGCCCAGATGGCTCAGTAGGCACAGGGCCTGTCTGTGGTTTCCTGGGGTTTGGAAAGCCTAGACATCTGAGCTTACTCGGGCAGAAGCCTCACTTGCCTGACTGGATGTTGAGAGTCTCATCTCTCCTCAGCCTACGAGAAAACTCCATCAGTCCAGAAGGAGCCAGGGCCCTCGCTCAAGCCCTCCGTAAGAACAGCACTCTGAGGCACTTGGAGTACGTAATAATTGGGTCTGGGAGGGTGGAAGTCAAAGGGAGACTGTGCTTCCTCACCTACTCAGACACCGGGGTTGGTGGCACCACTGTAATGGGTTAGACCTTTGGCATCCTCACAGTTCACGAGGCTGGACTAGGACTTCATTTGGGAAGGGGCAGCCTGGAGACCTGGTATCACTGGTAACGCTGACACAGGAACTCTGTAGCCTTACACCTAGAGATGGGTAAGCACATGGCAGAGGACCTGAAAGCGTTGGCATGGGGCCATGCCAATAGGTAGCAATCCTGTTCATAGTGCTGCATGTCCTGGCTGCATGTCCTGGCTGCATGTCCTGGCTGCACGTCCTGGCTGCACGTCCTGGCTGCATGTCCTGGCTGCACGACCTGTAGCCACTCACTGAGTTTAACATGGGTGTTCTCTAGTATGCCTGGCACACCAGAGTTCTCCATAAGCACAAGCCACACAAGCCTAACGCCAGTGCTGGCAGTGTGCCTCTTGGGAGGGTGGGGAATGACTGGGATCCCCTTAGTGACCAGGATGGTGGGACGGTTCACAGTGGCTTCTACTTGCTCCTGTTCCCTTTTTCCCAGTCTGACAGCCAACCTCCTCCATGACCAAGGTGCCCAGGCCATTGCAGTAGCAGTAGGAGAAAACCACTCCCTCACTCACCTGCAGTAAGTCTACTGTCCCCACCTTCCCCAACCCCCACTCCCCCAGCTGCAGGGCTACCAAACCCTGTGGCAGATGGAACCTGGCTTTGGGCCATGCCCGAGGCCTTCCTAGGCTACCTGCCTCCAGCAGGCATGCCCCAGCCTCGGTTTGGATTCCTGAGGTTATCCTCAGATAGATAGGCTGTGACTTGGGGTGACCTATGCTTTACGGAGAATATTTGAGCTTGTTCCCATGGCTACCACTGGTAAAACACTGGCCCTCTGGGGACTTTAGGAATCCCCATGACATATCCTGCACAGACTCACCCAGTCACCTTAAGGCCTCCACCTCCATTCTTGGGCCATATGGTCACATGTCTGTGTACTTTCCAGCCTGCAGTGGAACTTCATCCAGGCTGGTGCAGCCAGGGCCCTGTAGTCACCTTAAGGCCTCCACCTCCATTCTTGGGCCATATGGTCACATGTCTGTGTACTTTCCAGCCTGCAGTGGAACTTCATCCAGGCTGGTGCAGCCAGGGCCCTGGGACAAGCCCTGCAGCTGAACAGGACCCTGACAACCTTAGAGTAAGTGTGGCCTATGGGAATGAGGGAGAGTCTCCAGGCACAGGGCTGGTCTGATGACTTGCAACAAGTCTCCTCTACCATGAGACCACAGACTTACTTCAGCCCTCATTCACCCGCAGTGTGTGTGTGTGTGTGTGTGTGTAATAGCTTTACTAATATAATCCACACACCATAAAAACCAGCTGTCAACCATCACAACCACCAATTTTAGACCCCACCCCCACCCCAGAGATGCTGTGTACTGTACTTTCCAGCCTCACTTCCATCCTTGCAAAACACAACCAGTCCGGACATTTGACATAAGCAAACTTATGTGGTCTTTTGTGATGTATATCATGTATGTGTACATACATGCCAAGGGCTGATACAAGGGCCCCGACAATCTTAAGCACCTGCTCTACCGCAGAGCTACACTCCCAGCAGAACAATATCTTTCAGGCTGACCTATTTTGTAGCATGTTGGTACAGGTTTTTTTTGTTTTGTTTTGTTTTTGAGGTGTGTGTGTGTGTGCGTGCGTGTTTGTACGCACTTGCCATGACATATGTGTGGAGGTCAGAGGAAAACTTTCAAAAGCTGGTTCTCTCCTTCCACTCTGAGTTCCAAGGGTCAGACTCGGGTCATTGGGGTTGATGACAAGCACTTTAACCCGCTGAGCTCTTAACTAGCCCCCACCATTATTTTAATCTTTGTATGTGTGTACATATGTAAGCGCATGGACTAATGTGTGTGGGTGTGGGGGAAGTGGACAGCCCCAGCTGCTGGTCCTCGGGCTCCTCCCCCACCTTGCTGCATCTGCCAGGCAATCGGCTGTGAGCTTCCAGGGTTGCGTCCAGTCTCCCCGTAGGAGCTGTGGTTACAGATGTGCTATTGCAGCCAGCATTAGGGGGACTGACTCAGCTCCTTCTGTTTATGAGAGAAGCACTTAGGCCATGGAGCCCCCTCCCCAGCCTGGAGCTCAGACTTTTGAGCCCCCTTTGCATCACACTCCGGTTTCCTCTCTGTCCGTCTGTTACCCTGTCCCTCAGTCCGTCAGTCCATCACCTCACTAGCGGCACTTCTCCTCTATCCTGTTCTACCCCTAGACACTGCTGCTCCTCAGGGCCTCTTCCCCTGAATGAACTTTTTCTGGGAGCTCTCCTCCTTTCCCAGGACTCTAATTACCCAGCTCTCGCATCACTACCCAGCGTGGTTTGAATGAGAACAGCCCCTGTAGGCTCATAAATTTGAATACGTGGTGGCCAGTTGGTGAATTCCATGTGAAGGGTTAGGAGGTGTGGCTATGTTGGAGGTGTGTCACTGGGGGTGGGGTTTAAGGCTTCCAGTGTGTTCTCTCTGCCTCATGCCTGTGGATCCAGATGTGAGCTCTCAGCTACTGTACCAGTACCACATCTGTCTGCTGCCTGCTCCCCACTGTGATGGTCATGGACTCTGACCCTCTGAAACTGTAAGCCCCAAATAAACTCTTCTCTAAGTTGCCTTGGTCAAGGCATCTTATGATAGCAACAGAAAAGCAGCGAGGACGCTAACTCAGGTGTCCCTTAACTCCAGTCTGTGAATCCACACGGGTTACCTTACACCTGCGGTGCCTCACAGGAAGTACAAGTTGCTGCATTTTCTCACCCACAAGACTGCTTCTTAGTTGTCCATCTGACCCTTGGACCAGGCAGTTGTGCAGACTGGAGGCACCACCTCCCCTCCCCTTCCAGATCATCTCCATGGCCTGCTGACCCTCTTTCCCACTGTCCATCTCACACTGTTTCTGTCAGCTGCCACTATCCAGGCCACAGCACCACTCACCTCCACCCACGTGGAGGCCATGTCCCCACACTGCGGGCTAGAGATCTTCCATACATCCATCAGTCTTCATTATGGGTGAGCTCCTTAGACGACTGTGTGTTGAAATAGGAGCGGCGGGGCTGCGTCCCCAACACCCCGGCCGCTTGGCTAGCTCATGCCCGAAATAACAACACACAAACTGTATTCATTTAAAGAACTGCTTGGCCCATGAACTCTAGCCCTTACAGGCTAATTCTCGCACCTGGTCTAGCCCATTTCTAATGATGTGTGTAAGCACCCCAAGGTGCGCTTACCGGAAAGATTCTAGCCTAAGTCCATCGTGGGTTGCAGCTGCCTGGGAGAGCTGAGCATGGCGTCTCTGCTCCAGCAGAGCTGTCCGGTCTCTCCGGAAGCAGAGCAGAGTCTGACCTCACTTCCTCTTCCGCCCAGAATTCTATTCTGTTTACTCCTCCCATCTATGTTCCAAGCTGAGGCCAAGCAGTTGGTTTATTATAACTTAACCAATGAAATCAACAGATTGATATATGACACTCCCACATCAACTGTGCTTGCAGAGTCAAGTGGAACTCCTGGTTCCAAGGTCCTGTGGGTCTGCTCCCTCACACTTCCAAGCCCCAGCGCTCTCTCTCCATGACCTCAGCAGTCACCCAGGTCTCTTTGGATGTACCAGCCTTCTTTGTCTCCCATTCCCTGATCCTGGCCTCGTTTATTTCTTCTGGGCACCACACTGGAGTGGAGGCTCTGTTGGTCTTCCCTGCACCTTAGACATGGTCCTAGCTGAGTCTAAGAGGGCTTAAGAAGTTACACGTCTACTGTCGTGATAAAACACTAGGCCCAAAAGCAGACTTGAGGAGGAAGGGTTTATTTCACCTGCAGCTTCTAAGTCTGTCACTGAGGAAGCCAGGGCAGGAACTGGGGCAGGGACCAAGGAGGGCTTGCTCTTCCTGGCTTACTCAGCTTCTTTTCTTACACACCTCAGGACTACCTATCCAGGCTTAGCACCACCTCCTACTTCAATCATTCAATCATCAAAACATAAAATGGCTTGCCTACAACCTATCCTTATTTACTTATAGTTTCATTTTTTGAGATGAGACAGGGTTTCTCCGTGTAGCCCTAGCTGTCCTGAAACTCGCTTTGTAGACCAGGCTGGCCTCAACCTTACAGAGATGCCTATAGGCTATTCTTATGGAGGCGTTTTCTCAATTGATGCTAACTGGTCTCAGAGGACTCTGGCTTGTGTCTGCTTGACAAAAACTAGCCCACACTGCAGAACTGTGTCTGCTCCTTGGCGTCTTTAACACACGGGACACACTTAGATGCTCACTAGAGTAATGTACGCGAATGCTTCCTTTCGCACGGTGATGTCCATTTGTCCTAAACTCATTGTCCCAGAACTTGCTCTTCTCCTCCAAATGGAAGTAGGAGAAAACACCCAGAAATCCTAGCCAGCACGAATGGTGCAGAAGTGAGGACTTGAGGCCAATCTTCCCACTGGTTTTCGAAACATACATTTTGGTCTCAAGCCTTGTTGACAGTAATTCCCATGTCCCCTTTCTTGTCTGCCTTTGACACTTTGTTCAGATTCACACAGACTCCCAGATTCCTCTGTGCATTAATATGAGGCCAAGGGCACAATGGTTTCCCAGAAGGTGACTGAGCGTGATCGTAAGGGGCCTAAACCCACAGGCCTTGGCCAGAGTGTTGGCCCGAGCCCCTTGGGTACCAACAGGTTCCACTGTGTTCAGCCTACAGGAGAATGCCATAGGGGATGACGGAGCTTCTGCACTGGCCGGGGCCCTGAAGGTGAACACAACCCTCACTGCTCTCTAGTAAGTCCCCTGGGTGTGGGAGCCCAGCAGATCACCCCCCTCCAGCACCCCATGTCACACAGCCACCTCGTTTTACCCGTCTGGGAAGGTTGTTTGGGTTTTCATATTAGAAAGTGATTGGGCACTCAAGCACCCAGGAAGGACCGAAGGCACAGACAGCATTCGGCCCAGGCCTCCTGGAAGACCACCTCTACCCCATCCCGTGTCTAGGTCTTGTTCCTAGGTGTTAGACTATATGGGGGAGATGCAGTGCACGTGGAAGAATCATAGGAAAACCGTCCTTAGTGCTATTTCTCAACGTTTAGCCCTAGCTAAGGGGTATGGAGTATGGAGGGAAGCCTGGCCCAGGGCAGAGGGCCGGAGCACAGGGGGCTGATTACCCACACTGACCGCACTCCCTCTTATAGCCTGCAGGTGGCCTCCATTGGCACCCAAGGGGCCCAGGCACTTGGGGAAGCCCTGGCTGTGAACAGAACCTTGGAGATTCTCGAGTGAGTATTCCGGTTTCTGTTGACAGACTTTCGCTGAAAGAAATCAAACTACAGATTCAAAAGGGATAAGCATGAAGACAAACCTCTATTCACATAATTGTCACGACCGTTTCCGGTCATATGCTCCATCTTCCCCGTTCCCACTTCGTCTTTCCCTGAAGTCACCATGGCACTATGCTCTAGGTTGGGCCTGCCCCAGATAAACACGACCAAAGGCTCTATTTAATAGGACCCCCCATACACACACCATAGAAACCAGCAGCCACCTCCTGGGTGGCTGGGGCTCAAGCTCTGAGGCTCTCAGCCTACCCATGTCTTCCCTACTCCCCAGGATCCCTGTAACCACAGTGCACCGTAGACCTCTGGATGGAGGTTACCTCTCCCATCTCAGCCCAGGTTTCCCTTCTCCGGGGTAGAAAGAAAGAACAGGCTTCCTTCCATAAGTGCTTAGGAAGAAGCCGCTCCCAACTCCTGTGACTGGAGTGTCCAGACGAGCCCACACCCATCTGAAGGGACAGCAGTGTCACCACTCAGCCTATCCCTGCACCTTAGGCTTCTTGCTTGCCCTGACAGCTTACGAGGAAATGACATCGGGGTAGCTGGTGCCAAGGCGTTGGCAAATGCTTTGAAGTTAAACTCCAGCCTCCGGAGACTCAAGTAAGTGATCGTGTGGCCCTTGCGCAACCCAGAGTAGCCAACTTCTGCCAGCACTTCTGGGAGGAAACACACTTTCCTCTGGTTGCTTCCTCCTGGATGTTAAACGACCATACTGTCCTGACCATCACTGTCCACGTCCACTGAAGTCAGCTTTGTTCATTCTCCTTTACTGAAAATCCGCATTCATGGCCTTGGGCAGAATACCTGGCTGCAGCTGCTGTGGCGCCTGTGGACAATCAGCCTAGAATTACTTATTCCATCCATCTCAAGGCAGTGTTGCCTCCTTACGTGTCTTCTGTCCTGATGGCTCACTATGGTGTCTCCATCTCTTCTCTGCCTAGTCTCCAGGAGAACTCACTGGGGATGGATGGGGCCATATACATTGCTGCTGCGTTGTCTGAGAACCGTGGTCTGCGTCATATTAAGTGAGTACACTCAGTGGCACCCACCTTCCCAGCTACTTCTGCTGAGCCTCGGAACTGCTCCCAGAGCAGGTTCTGCCTTTAGCCCACTTCTGGAAACCAGATGATATGAAGGCACTCTAGCAACTCCACAGGGAAAGTAGGTCTACTAGGGAACATGCCGGAGCTGCCTGTGTAAGAGGGACCCTACACACACCAGAAGGCCAGGGGCTCAATGGGGTCCTGAATTTATTAGAGCAATGATCGCTGTACTAAAGACAGCCTGCAGGTGCTCAATTCTGCCCTAACTCTTCTGCTCTAGTCTCCAGGGAAATCCCATTGGGGAATCTGGTGCCAGGATGATCTCAGAGGCTACCAAGACATGCATGGTGGAAATGTAAGGAAAGCAGGTTCCTGGGGGACCACGCAGAGACTCAGCTGGAAGCTTCAGATCAGAGTGACCTCGATTTCTGCACAGTTTCCTGGAATCTGAATGCCGCCGCTGAGCCAGTTCTAAAGCTGGTCTCCTGGACAGGGGAAGGAAGGGCGCTTCAGCAGAGGCCACGCGTATCTTTCCTTCCCAGGGTCAGGCAGAGGGAAGATGGACACTGACAGCAGAGGGAAGGGAAGGAGCTGCTGCTAAGGGGCGCTCAGGGATAAAATCTCAAAGCTCCACAAAGCAGGACGCTGGTGCAGACGTATTCATATCCTGGGTCTTCAGAGCCCCAGCTTAACCAACAACAAGAAACGTGTTTCTGCCCTCGTGTGCTCCCGTGGCTGACATCCCTGTCTTGAAGGTTGCAGCCTTCCAGCCCATTAAGCACATTAGCTTGGTGAAGGTGAGAATATGTCCGTTATTTTTCTTAAGAAAAGAAAAAAGTTTTGGGGTATGACCCTTATATACATATGGAGAAAATATGAGAAATTTGTGGAGATAAATCAAAGGTTAATTCTAAGGTTCTGGAGTCAGAGATGAGTCTCCAAAGGCTCTGAATTCTCCTCTAAGATCTCTCAGACATCTAGAATGGTCTGCCATATTTGGAGTCCAGCACACTGGTATTCCATTGCAAATTCGGTGTTGATACCTTGATGTCATTATCCTGTATTTAGGCATCCAAAACCTATACAGTGGCTATTGCTTCCCCGTGGAGACAAATAAGTGTGCATGTGGCAAATTTCCTCCATTGTCTGAGTGAAACAGACAATGAACTTCACAGGTCTCAACCAAGCCACTAAGGTAAATGCTTATAAAGACCATAAGGTGAGTCCAGGCAGTGGTGGCGCACACCTAGACTCCCAGCACCGGGAGGCAGAGGCAGGTGGAGCTCTGTGAGTTCAAGACCAGTCTGGTCTACAGAGCAGGTTCCAGGACAGCCAGAGCTACATAATAAGACCCTGTCTTGGAAAAAGACAAAAAAACAAAAAACAAAAACAAGTATCCAAAAGATAGACATGGAGGCACACACGTGTAATTCTAGTACTTGAGAGGCTGAGAAAGGATCATGAATTTGAGGACACCTTAAATTACATAGTGAGATTCTCAAAACCAACCCAAATATGTAAAAATGAGTATTCGGGTGAGTTACCATGGAGGCTGACAGAAGAGGGGTTCCCTGGTTTTACAAGAACAGAGGCACTTGAGCAAGTGGCACAGCAAACGCCACTGTGACAAGGATGACGAGACTCAAGACAGGATGGTGTGTGCTCCTGTGATCCCAGCACCTGGCGGAGGCAGGAGGATCAGGAGCTCAAGTCTGTCTTTGGTACACGGTGAGTTCAAGATCAGTTTCTGCTGCATGAGATCCTGTCTCGAAAAAAAAAAACAGAAGAAAATAAAGTGACTGTGACTGTCTATAACCTCACAGTCATGGGACAAATGAGCATCATGCCGGTTGAAGACGCAGCAGCAACAGAACGTTTCTGCCAAAACTGTAGAGGTGTAACCACACAAACTCCAAATGGAAGGACTTTCTACCAAGCTGGCCTGACTTCCAAAGATGTTACAGTGGTCTGGAGATGGTTTTAAATTAAACAAATGAAAGGGGCTTAGCAGTGAAGTACAAGGTCCTGAATTGGTTCTAGGCTGGAGCAAACACATAATCTTAAAAGAATTCTACTTGGAAACTGAAGGTGCATTATTTTGGTTTTGCAGCGTATTGTTTCTGGGTATAGAATGCTATTTTCTTTCTTTTCCACTTTTACGATGTGAGAGGCTGTCCCAACTCTCAGACTGGGGCTATATCCCCCGCCTCAGTGGAGTAGGTCCTGAGACCCATCCCCCACACTGCCAACAACAACAACGTTGCTTTAGGCCTGTGGCTTACATTGGAGCTCAACAGCCAGGAAGGCTTCAGTCGGTCAGTAGACAAATGCTGGGAAAGGGGTAGCCTGTCGAAGCCTAGTATGGAAGTCTGAAGGTCAAACACTGTGAGGACAGAGGGTGTCTTCCAATGATAATGAGAGCAAGACTCACCAGAACTAGAAGGTCCCCTTCCAAAAGTTCTGTCCAGACCCACTATGGAGACTTCACAGCTCTCTGGCTAGCAAGGTCTAGCTGCATCACCACAAAGCAAGCCAAAATGTGAGTCCGGAACCAAGACAGAGCACTAAGCAGAACAGCAGTTTGAGTTTCCTATTGTTTTAATTGGACAATCTCAGCTGCTGTCTTCTGCAGCTCCTGGAACACGCCCTCTGCTGCTGAGGCACGCCCTCCGCTGTTAGGGCACGCCCTCCGCTGTTGGGGCACGCCCTCCGTTGTTGGGGCACGCCCTCCGCTGTTGAGGCACACCCTCTGCTGTTGAGCACACTTTTTTTTACTTTTATTCTTTTTTTAACCGATTTTTATTAGCTTTTTTTTTTTTTAAAAATACCAATCCAAGTTCCCACTCCCTCCTCTCCTCCCATTCCCTCCACACACCCTCATACCCCATCCCCTCCAATCCTAAGAGAGGGCAAAGCACCTTGCCCTGTGGAAGGTCCAAGGCCCTCCCCACTGTATCTAGGCTGAGCAAGATATACATCCAAAGAGAATGGGATCCCCAAAGCCAGTGCAAGCAGCAGAGACAAATCACAGTGCCCCTCAGTCTGCCCCAGCCATGCAACTGTCAACCACATTCAGAGGGACTAGCTTGGTCCCATGCTGGTTTCTTCCCAGTCCAGCTGGAGTAGGTGAGCTCCCATTAGCTCAGGTCGACTGTTTCAGTGGATAAACCCCTCATGGTCTTGGGAGCTTAGTCCAGTGCTCTGATGTGGGTCTCTGCCTCTGATTCCATCAGTTGCTGGACAAAGGTTCTATGGTGATATTTAAGATAATCATCAATCTGAATACAGGGCAATGTCAGTTCAGGCACCCTCTCCACTATTGCTTAGGGTCTTAGCTGGGGCCATCCTTGTGGATTCCTGGGAATTTCTCTAGAATCAGGCTTCTTGCCAACCCCATAATGCCCCCCCCCCCCCGCCAATCAAGGTATCTCTCTCCTTGCTCTCATATCTGGCCCCCCTCCATCTCAACCATCCCATTCCCTCAAGTTCTCCTCAACCCTCCCCTTCTCCCCACCTCTTCCCCCTCTCCTCCCTCATCTACCCCCCTCCCTGCTCCCATGCTTACAATCGTGTAAGGCGACCCTGTATGTCTCCAACCCCCAGGGAGGTCCATATATGTTTTTCTTTAGGTTCACCTTGTTACTTAGCTTCTCTAGGATCATGAACTATAGGCTCAATATTCCTTGTTTATAGCTAGTATCCACTTATGAGTGAGTACATACCATATTAATCTTTTTGGGTCTGGGTCACCTCACTCAGAATAGTGTTTTCTAATTCCATCCATTTGCATGCGAAATTCAAGATGTCATTGTTTTTTTTTTCCCCCGCTGAGTAGTACTCTAATGTGTAAATGTGCCACACTTTCTTTATCCATTCTTCAGTTGAGGGGCATCTAGGTTGTTTCCAGGTCTGGCTATTACAAATAATGCTGCTATGGACATAGTTGAACAAACGCTTTTGTAGTATGATTGAGCATCTTTGGGGTATATTCCCAAGAGTGGTATTGCTGGATCCTGAGGTAGGTTGACTCCCAATTTTCTGAGAAGTCACCATACTGATTTCCAAAGTGGTTGTACAAGTTTGCATTCCCACCAGCAATGGATGAGTGTTCCCCTTACTCCACATCCTCTCCAGCACAAGCTATCATTAGTGTTTTTGATCTTAGCCATTCTGATAGGTGTAAGATGGTATCTCAGAGTTGTTTTAATTTGCATTTCCCTGATAGCTAAGGAAGTTGAACATTTCCTTAAGTATCTTTTGGCCATTTGAAATTCTTCTGTTGAGAATTTCTGTTTAGTTCAGAACCCCATTTTTTAAATTGGGTTATTTAGAATTTTACTGTGCAATTTCTTGAGTTCTTTATATATTTTGGAGATCAGTCCTTTGTCTGATGTGGGGTTGGTGAAGATCTTTGCCCATTCAGTAGGCTGCCTTTTTGTCTTATTTTCTGTGTCCTTTGCTTTACAGAAGCTTCTCAGTTTCAGGAGGTTCCATTTATTCATTGTTGCTCTCAGTGTCTGAGCTACTGGGGTTATACTTAGGAAGTGGTCTCCTGTGCCCATGCATTGAGGACTACTTACCACTTTCTCTTCTACCAGGTTCAGTGCGGTTGGATTTATATTGAGGTCTTTAATCCATTTGGACTTGAGTTTCATGCATGGTGATAGATATGGATCTATTTTCATTCTTCTACATGTTGACATCCAGTTATGCTAGCACCATTTGTTGAAGATGCTTTCTTTTTTCCATTGTATAATTTTAGCTTCTTTGTAAAAAATTAGGTGTTCATAGGCGTGTGGATTAATATCCGGGTCTTCAATTCGATTCCATTGGTCAACATCTTTGTTTTTATTTCAATACCAAGCAGTTTTCATTACTGTAGCTCTGTAATAGAACTTGATGTCAGGGATGGTAATGCCTCTGGCAGTTCCTTTATTGTACAGGATTGTTTTGGCTATCCTGGGTTTTGTTTTTTTTTCATATGAAGTTGATTGTTGTTCTTTCGAGGTCTGTGAAGAATTGTGTTGGGATTTTCATGGGGATTGCATTGACTCTATAGATTGCCTTTAGTGGTAGGATTGCCATTTTTACTATGTTGATCCTTCCTATCCAAGATCATGGGAGATCTTTCCATTTTCTGGTATCTTCTTCAATTTCTTTCTTCAAAGACTTAAAGTTCATGTCAAATAGGTCTTTCACTTCCTTGGTTAGTGTTACTCCAAGGTATTTTGTTGTTTATTGCTATTGTGAAAGGTGATGTTTCTCTGATTTCCCTCTCAGCTTCCTTATCATTTGTGTATAGGAGGACTATTAATTTTTTGAGTTGATCTTGTATCCTGCCACATCACTGAAGGTATTTATCAGCTGTGGGAGATCTCTGATAGAGTTTTTTGGGTCACTTATGTATACTATCATATCATCTGCAAATAACAAAAGTTTGATTTCTTCCTTTCCAATATGAATCCCCTTGATCTTCCTTTGTTGTCTTATTGCTACTGCTAAAACTTCAAGAACTATGTTGAAGAAATATGGAGAGAGTGGACAGCCTTGTCTTGTTCCTGATTTTAGTGGAATCGCTTTGTGTTTCTCTCCATTTAATTTGATGTTAGCTGTTGGCTTGCTGTATATTGCTTTTATTATATTTAGATATGATCCTTGTATCCTTGATCTCTCCAAGACCTTTATTATGAAGGGGTGTTGAATTTTGTCAAATGCTTTTTCAGCATCTAATGAAATGATCATATGGTTTTTTTCTTTCAGTTTATTTATATGATGGATTACATTCATAGATTTTCATATATTGAACAAGCCCTGCATCTCTGAGATGAAGACTACTTGATCATGATGAATTTTTTTATGTGTTCTTGGATTCAGTTTGCCAGTATTTTATTAAGAATTTTTGCATCCATGTTCATGAGTGAAACTGGTCTGTAATTCTCTTTCTTGGTTGAATCTTTGTGCAGTTTTGGTATCTGGGTAACTGTAGCCTCATAAAAAGAGTTTGGCAGTGACCCTTTTTATTTCTATTATGTGGAACACTTTGAGGAGTATACATAGGTATTAGCTCTTCTTGGAAGTTCTGGTAGTGTTGGGTCCAGGGGTAGGTTGATCCCGACCTCCACACTGCTTTCCAGAGTGGTTGCACGAGTTTGCATTCCCACCAGCAATGGATGAGTGTACCCCTTTCTCCACAACCTCTCCAGCACAGGCTATCATTGGTGTTTTTGATTTTAGCCATTCTGACAGGTGTAAGATGGTATCTTAAAGTTGTCTTGATTTGCATTTCCCTGATCGCTAAGGAAGTTGAGCATGACCTTAGGTGTCTTTTGGCCATTTGAAATTCTTCTGTTGAGAATTTCTGTTCAGCTCAGTGCCCCATTTTATAATTGGGCTGGTTAGCCTTTTACAGTCTAGTTTCTTGAGTTCTTTATATATTTTGGAGATCAGACCTTTGTCAGTTGCGGGGTTGGTGAAGATTTTCTCCCAGTCAGTGGGTTGCCTTTCTGTCTTAGCGACAGTGTCCTTTGCTTTACAGTAGCTTCTCAGT
>NW_026067891.1:5738130-5767489 GCF_014885135.2 Alexandromys fortis | reverse complement strand
TAAATAAATAAATAAATAAATAAATTTCCACTTCTCCCTCCTTCCATTTCCCTCCCGCTCCCCCTCCCCTCCCTCTCCAATCCTCGATCAGCCAGGGTTCCATGCCCTGTGGGAAGTCTAAGGTCCTCCCCCTCCATCCAGGTCTAAAAAGGTGAGCATCCAAACCGACTAGGCTCCCACAAAGCCAATCCATGCAGTATAATCAAAACCCAGTGCCATTGTCCTTGGCTTCTCAGTCAGCCCTCATTGTCAGCCACATTCAGAGAGTCCAGTTTGATCCCATGCTCTATCAGTCCCAGTCCAGCTGGCCTTGGTGAGCTCCCATTAGATCAGTCCCACCGTCTCAGTGGGTGGACCAACCCCTCCCGGTCCTGACTTCCTTGCTCATCTTCTCCCTCCTTCTGCTCCTCATTTTGGACCTTGGGAGCTCAGTCCAGTGCTCCAGTGTGAGTCTCTGTCTCTATCTCCATCCATCGCTGGATGAAGGTTTTATGATGATATGCAAGATATTCATCAGTCACTTGGGAGGCAGAGGCAGGCGGATCTCTGTGAGTTTGAGACCAGCCTGGTCTACAAGAGCTAGTTCCAGGTCAGGCTCCAAAACCACAGAGAAACCCTGTCTCGAAAAAACAAAAAACAAACAAAAAAACCGATATTCATCAGTGTGGCTATAGGATAAGGCTAGTTAAGACACCCTTTCCTCTGCTGCCCAAAAACCAAGCTGGGGACATCTCCTTGGGCACCTGGGAACCCCTTTAGAGTCAAGTCTTTTGCCAACCTAAAATGGTTCCCTTAATTAAGATATCTACTTCCCTGCTCCCATATCCACCCTTCTTCCATCCCAACCATCTTCCCCTTCTCCCTTCTCTCTCCCCATCTTCCCTTACCCCCACCACACCCCCACCCCTGTGCTCCCAACTTTTTCCTGGCAATCTTGTCTACTTTCAATATCCAAGGGGATAACTATATGTTTTTCTTTGGGTTCACCTTCTTATTTAGCTTCTCTACGATCATGAATTATAGGCTCAATGTCCTTTATTTATGGCTAGAATCCACTTATGAGTGAGTACATACCATATTCATCTTTTTGGGTCTGGGTTATCTCACTCAGTAAAGTGTTTTCTATTTCTATCCGTTTGCATGCAAAATTCAAGATGCCATTGTTTTTTACTGCTGAGTAAAACTCTAAAGTGTATATGTGCCACACCTTCTTTATCCATTCTTCTATGGTTGGGAGGTTTTTGACGAAAGCTTCTATTTCCTTGTGGCTTATAGGTTTATTTAAATTGCTCACCTGGTCTTGATCTAACTTTGGTATATGGGATCTATCTAAAAAAAGTGTCCATTTCTTTTACATTTTCCAATTTTTGTAGTAAGACCTAATGATTCTCTGAATTTCCTCAGTGTCTGTTGTTATGTCCTTTTCATTTCTGAGTTTGTTAACTTGGATGTTCTCTCTCCACCTTTTGATTAGTTTGGATAAGGGTTTGTCAATATTGTTGATTTTCTCAAAGAACCAGCTCTGTGTTTCATCGATTCTTTGTATTGTTTTCTGTGTTTCTATTTTGCTGATTTCAGCCCTCGATTTGATTATTTCCTGTCTTATACTCCTCCTGGATGAGTCTACTTCTTTTTTTTTTCTAGAGCTTTCAGGCGTGTTGTTAAGTCACTAATGTGAGCTTTCTCTGTTTTCTTTATGTGGGCACTTAGTGCTATGAACTTAGCACTGCTTTCATAGTGTCCCATGGGTTTGGATATATTGTGCCTTTATTTTTGTTGAATTCAAGGAAGACTTTAATTTCTTTATTTCTTCCTTGACCCAGGGATGGTTCAGTAGTTGACTGTTCAGTTTTCATGAGTTTTAGGCTTTCTGGGAGTAGTATTGTTGTTAAATTCTAACTTTACTCCATGGTGATCCAATAAGACACAGGGGGTTACTCCATTTTTTTGTATCTGTGGATGTTTGCTTTGTTACCAAGTAAGTGATTAATTTTAGAGAAGGTTCCATGAGGTGCTGAAAAGAAGGTATATTCTTTTGTGTTTGGGTGGAATGTTATACAGATATCTGTTAAGTCCATTTGATTCATTACATCTGTTAGTTCTCTAATTTCTCTATTAAGTTTCTGTCTGATTGACCTGTCCATTGGCAAGAAAGGAGTGTTGAAATCTCCTTCTATTAGTGTGTGGGGTTTGATGTGCAATATGAGTTTTAGTAATGTTTCTTTTACATATGTGGGTGCTCTTGTATTTGGGGCATAGATATTCAGGATTGAGACTGCATTTTGATGAATTGTTCCTGTTATGAGTATAAAGTGTCCTTCTCCATCTCTTCTGATTGATTTTAGTTTGAAATCAATTTTGTTAGATATTAGGATAGCCACACCTGCTTGTTTCTTAGGTCCATTTGATTGGAAAACATTTTCCCAACCCTTTACTCTGAGGTAGTGTCTGTCTTTGTGGTTGAGGTGTGTTTTTTGTAAAGAGCAGAAGCCTGGATCCTGTTTTCGTATCCATTCTCTTAACCTGTGTCTTTTCATAAGTGAATTGAGTCATTGATATTAAGCGATATTAATGACCACTGGTTGTTAACTCTGGTTATTTTTCAGTAATAGTGTTTGTGTGTTTCCTTTCTTTGGGTTATGCTGGTGGGGGGTTATCAGATGTCTGTGCTATTGTGGGTGTAGTTAGCTTCCTTGGGTTGAGGTTTTTCTTCTAGTACTTTCTGTAAGGCTGGGTTTGTGGATATGTATTGTTTAAATCTGTTTTTGTTATGGAATATCTTGTTTTCTTCATCGATGGTGAATGAAACCTTTGCAGGGTATAGTAGTCTGGGCTTGCATCCATGGTCCCTTAGTGTCTGCAGCACATCTGCCCAGGACCTTTTGGCTTTCATGGTTTCCATTGAGAAGTCAGGTGTAATTCTGATAGGTTTACCTTTATGTTACTTGACCTTTTTCCTTTGCAGCTCTTAATATTCTTTGTTCTGTATGTTTTGTGTTTTGATTATTATATGGTGAGGGGATTTTTTTTTGATCCAGTCTATTTGGTGTTCTGTAAGCTTCTTGTACCTTCATAGGGATATCCTTCTTTAGGTTGAGAAAATTTTCTTCTATAATTTTGTTGAATATATTTTCTGGGCCTTTGACCTGTATTTCTTCTCTTTCTTCTACCCCTATTATTCTTAAGTTTGATCTTTCCATGGTGTCCCAGATTTCCTGAATGTTTTGTGTTAAGAATTTGTTGGATTTAATGTTTTCTTTGACCAATGAGCCTATTTCTTCTATAGTATTTTCAGCACCTGAGATTCTTTCTTCTATCTCTTATATTCTGTTGGTTATACTTGTCTCTGTAGTTCCTGTTGGTTTATGCAGATTTTCCATATCCAGAATTCCTTTGGTTTGTGTTTTCTTTATTCCCTCTGTTTCAGTCTTCAAGTCTTGAACTGTTTCCTTCACCTGTTTGATTATTTTTTCTTGGTTTTCTTTGAGGGATTCATTAATTTCTTCCAATTTTTTGTTTGTCTTCTCTTCCATTTCTTTAAGGGAGTTTTTCATTTCCTCTTTAAAGGTCTCCATCATTTTTATAAAGTTTAAAGTCATTTTCTTCTACTTCTGAGTTAGAATGATCAAGTCTTCCTGTTGTGTGTCCGTTGGATTCTGGTGTTACCATGTTGTTTTTTAGGATGTTGGAGGATTTCTTGCATTGACGCCTACCCATCTCTTCCTTCAAATGAGGCCAGCAGTATCTTGGTGTCTTGGTCCAATCCTTGCTGTGGCTGTTTCTTAGGTCCCCTCAGTATGGAAACAAGCTGTGTTTCAGGGTTCCACAAGCTTGCAGGCTCTTAGGTCCCCTCAGTATTGGAATAGGCCGTGTTTCAGGGTTCCACAGAGCTCACAGGCAAATAGGCAGGTTTAGGGGTGGGTTGGGTTAGGGGCTAGCCCAGCCCCAGGAAAACTCGCTGGTTGGCTAAAATGGCTGAGGGAGTTGGGGAGGGACCCCTGGGTTTTGTTCTACTGGGGAGGTCCCAGAGAGTGGGGTGTCTGGTGGTCCGGCCCTCTAGCCACTGACTCACCTCTTAGGTTCCCTCAGTATCAGAGCAGGCTGTGTTTCAGGGTTCCACGGAGCTCAGAGAATAGGCCACACCTTGCTACTCTTACCTCAGTTTTTCTATCTGTTGGGGAAGACACTCAGGTAGCTCCTCCAGCTTTACTATTTCCATCTTTTTCCCACAGCACTGAAGTTGCCATCCACTCTGACAGCTCTCTGCTCTGGTTCTGGGTAGTCTGTGGATTTACCCCCTAAGGAAGTTTCTTCTTCCTCCCCACTTCTCCTTTCCCCTTTTCTTCATTCTTCCGTCTCTGCTCCCTTCCTCCCCCTGATTTACTAGAATTTGAGAAGAATGTAGAGAGAAATGAACACATTCTGCCCAAAGGTTTCTCTGGAAAGAAAATTTGTGTATTTATAGCCATTATTAGACATCACTATGCAGACGCTGGGTATCATAGATTTCCAAAGAGCCTCCACCACTTGCTACTCCCACCTCCTGATTTGCTGTATCTTCTTAAACAAATGCCCAACTGGGATGCCTCATTTCAAGGAACTTTTCAATACAACTGTCTCCAAAGCCTCATCATCCTCCCAGCGTCTCCTCAGACTGGAGCAGGCTGGCCAACAAGCTCCAATCACACCATGCTGGGGTTACAGGTGTGTGTAGTCACACTCAGATTTTTACTGTTATTGTTTTGTTTTTGAGTCAGGGTCTCACTGAGTAGCCCTGGCTGACCTGGAACTTCCTGTGTAGACCAGGCTGGCATTGAACTCCCAGAGATCAGCCTGCCTTTTTAAAGATAGGCATTAGCAGGCCTGGCCACACCCAGTTTTTTTACGTAGATTCTGCAGACCCAAACTTAGGTCCTCGTGCTGGCGTAGAAAGTGACCACACCCACTGAGCCATCTCCCCAGCCAGTGTTTGAAGAGTAAAGTTAATTTTACTTATCTCTTACTTTCTTTTCACATGGGAATATTTTGAGTACCATTTTACCAAATTAGTTCGGGTTTATTTTTCACATAAGAAACACAAATCAGTACTGGTGCCTTCCCTTTCTGTGGCTCCTTCAGGAAGACGGTCACGTGCAGGACAACTACTGGCATCTCTATGCCACAGACTAGCATCTTGTTAGCCTTCAGACAAAGCTCCTTTAAGAAACAGCAGCTAGCCAGGTCATGGTGGACCATGCTTTTAATTCCAGCACTTGGGAGGCAGAGGCGCGGATCTCTGTGAGTTCAAGGCCAGCCTGGTCTACAAGAGCTCGTTCCAGGACAGCTAGGGCTGTTACACACAAAAACCCTGTCTCAAAAAACAAAACAAAACAAAAAACTAACAAAAAAAATAAGTAAGAAAGAAAGAAAGAAAGAAAGAAAGAAAGAAAGAAAGAGAGAAAGGAAGGAAGAAAGAAAGAGCTAGTGGATGAGGCACTAGCTGGGAAGGCATTTGCTGTCCAAGTACAAGGACCTGAGTCTGAATCCTCACAAAACTACATAATCTGAATCTCATAAAACTACAAATCCTATATAAAACTGAATGTAGTAAAGTGTGTCTGTAATGAGAGGTGGGGACTGGCCCCTTAAAAGTTTGTGGGCCAGCTGGCCTGCACTATGCAACAGTGAACAAGAAAGATGAAGAATGGGAACTGGCGAGAAGTTGTCCTCCACCTTCCACACATGCACGTGGCATCGCACACCAGGAGTGGCACACACCTTTAATCCCAGAACTCTAAGGCAGAGGCAGACGGACCTCTGTAAGTTCAAGGCCAGACTGGTCTATATAGCAGCTCTAGGCCAGCCAGGGCTTCATAGTAAGTCCTTATGAAACAAATGAAACAAAATAAGAAATGCCAACTGGGCTGAGAATAGAGTTCATATCCTCATAGTTTATATAACGCTTGCCATGCAAGCATGAGGGTCTGAGTGCAGTCTCTAAAACCCCCACAAAAATTCCAGGCATTGTGGATGTGTCTGTCCTCAAATTCCTGGCTCTGGGAAGGTGGAGACGAGACAGATACATAGAGCAGACTGTCTAGTCAGTCTAGGCTAACTGGTGACCTCCCAGGTCCCAAACAGACCCATTTCTACTCCCCCAAAAGGTGGACAGTTCCTGAGGAACAACCAGAGGTTGTCTTCTGGCCTTCACACATACATGCATGCATATCAGCATAAACATGTATACCTGCTCACACATGAACATGTGCATACGTAACACTCATGTATACACACACACACACACACACACACACACACACACACACACTCACGTGGTGGGTGCCTGCTAGTAGGAGTTGGCAGCAGTAGGAGTTGAAGCTGCATTTGCTGAGCTGCCCAGCTAGGCTGGGGACTGTAAAGGCGACATGTCATTTGAAGTGAATCTGCCTCCCAGAAGAATACCAGCCCTCTGAGAGAAAACGAAACATTCATAATCTAGAGCCTTTCTGTAACCTGAACGTCAAGAAAAATTAATTTAATAATAACAACAGCCAAGACTTACATGGTGACAGTTTATATTTCTCCTCAAAGCTTTTCTTGTAGATTTTAATTACTCAGAACACATGCATTGCCCAAGTGTTAGGAAATAAGACAAAAGAGTATCTTTATTGGGCTTGGTTTTGATAATGGTTAAGCCCAGATGGTGTAGTGAACCAGATACATGTTACCTTTCCAGTCTGCTGATTCCCTGTTTACCTACAGCTCTGAGGCTCTGAGTCTGCCTGGGTCCCCTGGCAAGAAGGTCAGAAGTCATTGTCGCTCTCGTCCAGGGGCTCAGGCTTGCGGACCCGTCGCCTGGGCTTAGCTGGCGAGAGAGCAATGCTTTCGTCTTCCAGATCGTCGTCGTCCTCTTCGTCATCGTCCATGTCAATCTCACTGTCCTCCGAGTCCTCCTGGAGCAAAAGCGGGCAAATGCAGCTGTGGTGCTGGCTCCCCACTGTGTCATGTCCTTAGAGACCCCACTTTGCTCTCTCAGGGACAGTGCAGTAACCGGGGAAGGTTGTGGGAACACAGCACACTGCCAGCTGGACAGCTCCACTAGACGGGATAGAACCCGTAACTCAAACACCAGCCTTTACCAGGGCTGTCCAGCAGGAGGTGGCTTCCCATGGATGTCTTGGGAATACTCAGCACAGGCTGAGGAACCTAAGGGCTGAATGGCTCCTGCAGTGTAGAGACCCAGCAGACAGTAGACAGCAAGAAGGGCAGGAAAGGGAGGCCGACTCCAGGAGGAGATGGGAAGCAGCGCACATGTGGTAAGAAGGCAAGGTGAGGATGCCCTAGCTCCTTCACGCTCCGGATCCAGGGAGCACCAACTCCTCCACTCCATATATACCAAGATGGCTGGCCACCCAGTCTAGACTATTCCAAGTAGTACATACACGTTAGAATTATCTTCTTTGAAGAGCTACCACCTTCTCTAGCTGTCCTTCATTCCATTCTGCTTCTCTTCCAGAAGAAACCCCTGGGAAAGCCAGGCCTATGGTGGTACAAGCCTACGATGCCAGCACTCCAGAGGCTAAGGCAGGAGGATGACTATGAATTTGAGGCCAGTCTAAGCTACATAGAAAGACCTGTTTCACATGAAAAAAATAAAGAATGAACTCCTTGAACAAATTGCTATACTCAAGTGTCCCCAAGCGTTACATAAGCACAACAGGCTTTATCCCATAAGCCCAAACCTTATCAAGACGGAAAGGATGCCAATCCGGTGGGTTCCAGAGGTGGGAACCTCTGTCACCAACCCACCCTTCTTTCCTGAAGTCCACTTCCCCATTTTCTATGCCACTCTGCCCTCTGTCCTTAGCTCTCTGCAGAGTGCGTTCCAACTCCTTTGCCCGATCCTCTTTAATTCTCTGGCCTCTGAAGACAGAGGTAGCTCAGGACTGCAGGCCTCCTCTTTTCTCTTCCTGCTCCCCAAACCGAGCAATCACATCTTTATCATGACTTCCATCTAAATATGGTTGGCTCCCAAGTTCCACTTCTGGCCCAACCCTGTTTCTTAAATTCCAAACTTTTCCTAATCTGCCCTCTAAGCAGCTTCAAGTCACCTCTGTCTCAGGAAGTTAAAACCCCAGGCTTTCAGTTAGTTCCACCACTGAAGCATTCTGCATTTCTCTTCATTACCCTGGTGCAATCAACTAACAAAACAAGATGGGTCCAGTCTCAGAAACACCCAGACTCTGACTGCTTCTCAGTACTAACACCATTGTGGCCTTGGCTAGAACACCCTCCCCTCCAACATAGGCAGTTACACTTGGCACCTCAGTTTCTTCCTCCCTGGGCTGACAACTCCCCAACATGGCCTGTCTCCCAGGTCCTCATGGCATCCTGCATGGCTCTGTATCGCCCCCGCTGTCTCTCACCTCTTGCCCAGTGCCCTCCATCCTGCCACCACCTCACTGTAGGTGTCCACCCCTAGGCCCAGGGGCTCTGCCCACCTCAACATGGCTCATCCTTTCACTCATACAGGTCTGCTTCAATTTCTCAATAGAGGCCTTGCCTGGACGTGTGAAAAGATCCCTTGTCCCTGTCATTTGCCTCCCGAGACTACTTTATCTACTCCCTAATGCCCACGACTGTGGAATGTCTGCTGGACTGCTACTAGAACACACGATCCCAAAGGCAAGGACTGGTGTTCTCCCTGCTGCACCCAGGACCTGACACTGACAGAACCCAGCTATTCATGTTGAACAGACACATGAAGTCAAGCCCATGACAGAGGAGCTGTGTGAACAGTCTCCACGGAATTAGCAGAAGACACAAGCCACTGCAGACACATTCATTCTGAAGAACATGCAAGCAAATGAAACAGAGCAGACACCACTTTCCATGAAGCACTGATTCCTGTAGGACCTTATCATGAGCCTCCTCTGTTAAAAAGAAAGTTATTGTTGAGCGATTTCCTTGCCTCTCTATCGACTGGCCCTTGGGAATTCCAAGTACAAGTTTCTCTGTATCCTGCCCAGCAGGATGGGGGCCAGCTTGTTGCTGTGAATCTAGGCAACACCATGCTGTGGTACTTATTAGCCAAGCCTCATATGAGAGTGTATGTTCCTGTCTGTCCCTGTGCAGGCACCAGTGCCGTGCCCCAGATATAGGTCTGTACCTTACACTGGCCTGGGATTGGTGTCTCTCCAGTAACCTGTGCTACATGGGCCAAGCAACACTGCCAGGGACTGCAGCAGAGCAAGGGCTCAGGAGCCGGCAGGGCATGCTCAGCCTGCCATCCTGAGAACCCCGACATTGCTTTCCAGCTAAGTTCTCTACTCAGTTATCTGCTTGGTGGAGCTCAAGGCACCAGCAGCCAGGCCTTTCTGAGGCCCTGGTCCAAGGAGACACCTCTTCCCTGTTCCTGCTCCAGAGTTGTGGGATGGTGCTGAAGAAAGGCCGGTGCTGGGCCATGGCCCTGGCACCAGACTTCATTACTAGGCTATGGTTCAGGGCCTGACGACTGCCCTGTCTTTCTCATCTTTGGTCTCAGTGTTTGACCCTTCTGTGTGGTAACAGAAGAGGCTACTCTGTCTCTCTCACCATGGCATCCACTGAGAGGGCTTCTTGCCCGAGAGAGGAAGCATCGCCCTGCAGGAGAGGGGCTCTGCTGACCCTGAACAGGTCAGCACACACCAACAAACAGATGAGGCAAGAAATGAAAACCAACCTGCTTCCTGGAGCGGGGATTCTTGCATTTACCTAAGAGGGCTGGTGCTGCTTCCATCTTTGGAAAGCAAGAATGGAAAGAAGAGTGAGAAGGTGGAAAAAGGGCGAGCATTTGTGTGAAGTGAGCAACAAGCAATCACACTGTCACATTGAGGGATGTGTGGGGAAGGTCGTCTCTGACTGCTGGCAGACCTGAGCCAATCTACCAGGACAGCCCCAGGACCAAGAGGCACAGGAGTGGCAAGAAGGTATTGGGACTTACATCTTCATCAGAGTCTCCACCTTGCATTGTGCCCACGATGCGTTTGCTGGGCCTTCCTGAGAAAACAAAACATGAATTATGAGATTCTTGAAAAATAAGGCAGGCAATGACATTTAAGACTTGCTTTTCCTTGGAAAACTGGGGAAATACTAAAGTGTATACTAAAAAATGTACTTAAGTAAGCTCCAGCTAATTAGCATTACCAACAAATAATAATTTCCTGTAACTCCTACCCCTCTACTTTGTGAAAGAAACTCACTATAGAGATGGGGCTAGCCTTGAACTCTCGATCCTGCTGCAGCCTCTAGAGTGCAGCATCACAGGCTGTGCCGCCATGGCCAGCTCTGCAAATCTACCCCGACAGATAAAAAAAGGGCAATAAAATTCAGCGTGTGACAGTGTATATCTGTAATCTCAGCACTCAGGAGACTGAGGCAGGAGCATTACTGGGAATTCAGGGCTAGCTTGAGGTACACAGTGAGCTGTACTGTGTCTCAACAACAACAAGAACAAAAAGATCCTCATGGGCTGGCCTGACGGTTCAGCAGGTAAAGGTACTCGCCAGCAAGCATAATGGCCTGAGTTCAATTTGCAGAATGTACATGGCAGAAGAAAAAAACTGAGTCCCAAAAGTTTTCTTTGGATATGGACCCATGTGTGCACATGTCTGTGCACATACACAAATGAATTAATAAAAATTTACATTCAAAAATTATACATAAAAGCTGGGGTATGAATAAGTGGTAGAACATTTGTCCATGGATTTAATTAAGGCCATGGATTTAATCTCTAGCACCACAAAACAACCATGAACCAAGAATGCTTGTTTGTTTGAGACAGGATTTCTCTGTAGCTTTGGAGCCTGTCCTGGAACTAGCTCTGCAGACCAGGCTGGTCTCGAACTCACAGAGATCAGCCTATCTCCATCTCCTGAGTGCTGAGATCAAAGGCATGCACCACCACTTCCCAGCAATCAAGAGTATTTTTAAAATACATCCTCTGAGTGGCTGAGGATACTGAGGGCTCCATTATTAGTTTACACGCAGCAGAACTTCCACGGTATCGGTTGAAAAAAAAAGTACTTCTTCTATGAAGCAGTGCCTCCTGTGCTTGAATCTAGGTCTAAGTTTCCAAGAGAAACTTAGGGCCCTTGCCATAGTTTTTGGAACTGGACTACATGATTTTGCTCTGCAAGTTCAGAACTTAAGCAGGGTTTGGAAGAATCATTGCCTTTCTCAGATTAACAGTTGGCCACACACCTTTTTCTAGTATGGCTCCCCTCCATCAAGTGGGATACATACCATAAACCTCAGCTTGTGTCTGAGGCTGTGAAAAAGGTGAAAGGTCACAAAAGAACCCACAGCAACTAATTACCCAACGGGAATCACGCACAACAATGACAACCACTGGGCCCAGCATACATAGAACAGCTAACAACAAAAGATAACACAAAATGATGAAAAGGTGATTACACCTCTGAAATTTATTAGGTGTAAACAACTCTCTACAGTCCCAACACTTCAGAGGCTGAGGCAGGAGGATTGTGAGTGGGACTCCAGTCTGAGTTACATAATGAGACCCTGCCTCAAAAGACCAAAAAAAGTACCAACAGTAGTTGGGTGGTGGGTAAGAAATGTATTTAAAGGCCAATATAGGGCAATTGAGTAGCAATCGAAATTAGAGTTTACAGCTGGGCATGGTGGCACCTGCCATCCAAGCACTCAGGAGTCTTGTGGTATAAGGACTCTGAATTTGAGGCCATCCTGTGCATGACCTTGTACCAAAAACAAAAATTAAAGTCTATTTAAAAAAATAGAATATTTGACACAAGAATCCCATTTGAAAGATGTGCACTAAAGAAATATTCACATATATGCAGAAAAAAGTATATACAAGAAAAGGAGTAAAATTAAATATCTAACCCCAAAAAATTAAGGTTACAGTTATGCAATAGAATGTGATATTCATGGCCAGCTTAGCTACGTGAAATCAAGCAAAAGAACTGTTAGAGGCAATGACTACCAATGAGCAGTTTGAGGGAAGATCCAGAGGAACAAAATAAACTGAGGCTGCAGAAATGACTTAAGGGACCTGCACAGTACCCTGCGGATCGCGATGCTAAACTGCACTCACCCGACTTCGCCCTTGGTGTTCTGAGGAAACAGGAGTTACAGTACCTTGCATGAGCACTTCCATGGCTGTTCGAGGTTTCGACAGCCGTCTCTCCTCCAGCTCACTATCAGACTCATCGTCCTCTTGGATGTCTATGTCTGAGTCATCGTTACCTGGCAGGAACAGCAGAAGGCAGAGTGAAGGCACAGCTCTTTCACTACAGAGATCTCCTGTCTACTAAGGTGTCAGTGCAAAAGCAGCTGCCTTTCTTAGCCCCTTTTCATCTATTAGATCTTACGAGACCCTGGATTTCCTTAGGTACTTAGTGAGGTGTTAGCGCAGATCACAATATGCTGTATCTACTCAGAGCAATTTTTCAAAGCAAAAAGAATATGGACCAGATGCCTTAAAAGCATTGGCAGGCTGAATTTTTCACCAACTGAGCAGCTGGCTGTCAAGGTAGCTGGAAGCCGTTGGTTAACGGGGTAAAGCCCTCTGTCCTGTGCCAGGCTGTTACTAACTCAAGAGCCTCAGCCTTAGCAAAGATAAACAAGTGGGGTTGGATGAAAACGAACAAAGCAGGTGGGAGGTAAGCAGGGAGCCCAGCCTTGGGCAGCGGAGTGGGCTGTCCTGAGACAGACATTCTTCACTGGGAAAGTTTAGCATAAAGGCATACACTGGGTGGGGCTACGGCTCAGTGGTAGAGCATGCCTTATCTTCTGCAAAGCTCTGGGGCCAATCCATAACACCACACACAGAGAACTAATTAGACAACTGTTCTAAAGAAATTTTATTTGTTGGGGGGCATTCATGCATGTATTCTATAAAAGGCTATTTCAGTGCCATCACTTTTTGTTTTTTGTTTGTTTGTTTGTTTTTGTTTTTTTCAAGACAGGGTTTCCCTGTAGTTTTGGAGCCTGTCCTGGAACTCGCTCTGTAGACCAGGCTGGCCTCAAACTCACAGAGATCCTCCTGCCTCTGCCTCCCGAGTGCTGGGATTAAAGGCGTGCGCCACCACCACCTGGCCACTTTTTCTCTCTCTCCTCTTTCTGTGTATGTGTGTGTGTGTGTGTGGCAGGCTTGTAGAGACCAGAAGAGGATGTTGAGAGCCCTTGGAGTTGGAGTTAAAGGCAGTTGTGGGCTACCTGGTGTGGACACCGGAAAGTGGACTAGTATCTTCTGGGAGAGCAGCAAGTGTTCTTAATCACTGAGTTAACCTCTCCAGCCCTGAAATGACTCTATATACATGATAAAAATACTTGTTTAGTCTTTGTGCCTGCAGAAAGAACCAACAGAGGGAGACTAGAATGGGAAGAAAAAGCTCTCATTGCCACAGTGCCTTACTAAACCCAGGGAGTGAGGGGGGTTTGGGAAGGAGGGACTTGGAGGGGTTTGCAGTTGCTGCTCTGACACTGATTTAGAAGTCAGCTTGGAAATCCAGCAGTTGTTGGTCTTCCAAAAGGCTTAGCTTTGTGCCTGTATCAGATAACTGTATTCACCTGTTAAGGGATACAGTGATGGGAAGGGAACTTGGTTTCTTTAGTCAGAGAAAGAAGAGCTGTGTTCTTCAGCTCAGGAGGGAAAGCCTGGGAGCTGGTGACAGTGTCATAAAGAACAACCTTCAAGATCACCAACATCTTCTAAAAGTCTTTATACAGAAAATTAATCCATATTAACATAATTTAGTAACTATAACACAAAATCACCACTCATTCAGTTTCCCATGAAAATTAGGATACTAAATGCTTACTCCATGCAGTATATATCAATTCACTATCCCACTGACTTCTGCCTTGACTGGCCTAGAACTAAAGCAGTAGGAGATTCTTGGCTGGAAACACTTTTTAGGTTTTCTAAACCTGCTCTTAGAGGATTCCCAGAAGTCCCTGCTTGCTTTCTAGGGCTCTCTGAGAGCAGGTACAAAGGGAGCCAAACACAAACAGGGAAGGAGCTAGAAGACCAGGTGTATTGTCGACTACAGGAATGAAAACATCTCATAAAGAAAACAGAGAAAGAGCAAGAGAAGTGAGTCAGAAGAGCGCAACTATGTTGTGGTAGGAAGACCACACAACACAACTGTGGTGTAGCAGGAAAACCACACAACACAACACAATTGTGTTGTGGTAGGAAGACCACACAATACAAGTATGGTGTAGCAGTAACACCACACCACACAACACAACTGTGGTATAGCAGGAAGACATACAACACAACACATCTGTGGTGTAGCAGAAGACCACACCACACAAGACAACTGTGGTATAGCAGGAACGCACAACACGACTGTGGTGTAGTGGGAAGACCACACACTGCTATGGCTCTCAATGTTGAACTGATGCCCTGGTGTCACCCTGGTAAGCAGTGTGAGCTCGTCATGAAGAGTACCTTTCCCAGAATCTAGGCCTCGTGTTTAGTACATTTTTCTATAGCCGAGAGGCTTGCTGAGCACTTTTGGATGACTGTGTATAGGGTTTGCCAACAAGCAAGTGGCCCCTTTATTGATACTGTATGCAACAATTGATTTTTCAGCTTGCCCTAAAATGGGACCATTCATACTACTAGGAAAAATTTGTCTTTCATAATTATTGATTACATAGAATTCAAGTTCAAAGATGTTAGAGGTATCATAAGAAATGGATATTAGTATGTTGAAGCAAACTTTGTTATTATTATTGAAAAATAGACTCTAGTCTGGCAGTAGTAACACACACCTTTAATCCCAGCACTCAGGAGACAGAGGCAGGTGGATCTCTGAGTTTGAAACCAGCCTGGTCTACAGAGTGAGTTCCAGGACATCCAGAGCTATATGGAGAAACTCTGTCTTGAAAGACAAAACACCAAAAACCAAAAGAAAAAAAAAAGCAGATCAAAAACCCCAAAAAACAACGTAGAACAAAACAGATTCTTCTCTCATACAGTATATCCCAAGCACAGCACAGCTTTCCCTCCCTTCATTCCCCTAGCTCCCTCCACCTCCCCAACCCCATCCATCCCACCTTCATTCCCTCTTCAAAAAAGAGCAGGTCTCCAAGAGCCAAATAGGACACAACAAGACAGACACAAGACAAGGGGAAAGTCCTCATATCAAGGCTGGACAAGATAACGCAGGAGAAGAGAGCGACTCGAGAGCAGGCAAAAGAGTAAGAGATATACCCAGCTCCCACTGTTAGGAGTCTCACAAAACACCAAACTACAGTCATAACATATGACATATATGCAGGACCTGGTTCCGACCCATGCAAACCCCATGTCTGCCATTTCAGTCTTTGTGAGAAGCAAGCTTTTTGAGTAAACTCAAATGGTACCTAATATAAAAACTGTGAGAAAATTGCTTTCAGAATTTATTTTTGCATTTCTAGTCAACAATGACAGATTTGCTAGTGTTTAATAGGGCCAATTACATCTATTGTTCTTATCACAATAAAAAAATTGAGAGAAAAAATTAAAAAAATATATATTTTTAAATGTAACCCTACCAGAGAAATACAACTTATTACATACCTCCCACGCAACCTGCTGACCTGAGTTTAATTCTCAGGAAGGAGAAAGAACCAATCACAAAGCTGTCCTCTGACCTTAATGTGTGCTCCAGGGCATTCCCACAGCTGCAACTGCACACTTGGTATATGAGTGTGCATGCACACATCCCCCTCTCCCCCACACTGGATAAAAACCTTAAACACACAGTAACTTTCTCAAGGCTGAAAACACTAGTCAGAGCCAACAGCCTTACTTCCACTCTTGAGCAGCCGCTTTTCCTCCTCCTTTAGCTTATTCTGCATGAGACGGAGAGTATTTTCAGCTTCCTGTGGAGGACAAGGCCAAGATTCAGAATGGTGACCTTTAGTAGACAATCTGATTCAGAGATGGCTCTGTGGTTTAGGGCACTGGGTGCTCTTCCAGAAGACCCTGGATCAATTCCTTGCACTCATACAGTGGCTCACAACCATCTGTAATACCAATGCAGGGAATCTGATGTCTTCTTTTGGCCTCTGGGGGCATTGCATATGGTGCACAGACATATATGCAGGCAAAATACCAATACACAAAATAGACATTCATAAATCTTTAAAATAACTTTAAGAAGCTTACCTAGGCAACCTGTGAGGTCCCTACAGCCGTGCTCTTCCTCTGCCACCCACCTAGTGCCTGTGGGAACGGCCCCGCCAATCCCTCCTCTCACTACCCCTTAACTCTGAAAGAAACGAGTGGCACAGCAGAAACCACCACGTGCGCCTGCAGCGCAGTGGGCACAGGAAATACGTCTAACACAGATAGGCAAGCTCTCTGCTCAGAACAACAGAAAGCAGAACTGTCTCCATGTTTCTGCCTGTGCTGTATCACCACTCCAATCTAAAGGTGCTAATGGGCAGGTCAGGAAGGCAAGACAACAAGGGAATACTGGCCTTGGTTCCTGGTGTACAGCTAGAAGCAGGCAGAATGTCAGGTATGTTGTCAAACGGAGCCCTGATTAAGCTGGGCATGGTGACATGTATGTTATAGTCCCTGCACTTAGGAGGCTGGAGCAAGAGGCTGGTCTGGGCAACACAGCAACATACTGGCCTCCCCAGCCCCCAAATAGGCAAGTTTTGGATTCAAATATAGACTCTGCCTCAATATGTAAGGCAGAGAAGGGAAGATACCAGATGTAAATTTCTGGTCTCCATATGCACATGCACCCATACACATGTGAAAATGAACATACATATATACACAGAACACATAAACATGTAAGCAAAACACCAATGAAGCTAAACAACTGGCTTTTAAATTTTGTTTGGTATTCTAAGCATTAAAAAAACACCCTTGGATTAGGCATGGGAAAGATCAAAGCAAACATGGGCCCTTCCAGATCACTGCACAAGTCACAGTTGACCCATTTCCACTTCTCACTGCCCAAACCCTGATAGCACATCAAATACCTGACAACCAAGAACACATGCCGTGTAGCCAGCTAAACAGAAGAACTGGAGGAGTCTGTGGACCTGCAGGTTCATACCATATGTACAAACTGACATGGCTCAGAGCACGGACTAACACGCTAGAAGACTCACTTCAAACCTCTCCTGCTCCATCCGGTGATGATCCTCAAGTTGCTGCTCCAGGTAAGCCAAGTTCCGGAATTTCTCTAGATAAATGTCGTACTGCTTTTGCAGCTCCTCCTCAGTTTTTTCATACTCGTCCATGAAGGCCGGCCTAAAAGGAGCAACGGAATGAAAGAGAGCTAATATCTACTGTTGTCTGTTGTCTGTCGTTCCTCCCAGCTGCAGCAGAGACGGTCCTCCACTCTGACCACCTTCCTCTCTACCGACCAAACGAAGCTTTGCTTTTAACCATGTGTTCTTTATAACCCTCACCCTCAAAAAACTGAAAGTAGGAGAATTAAGTAAAAAATTACTTATAAACCATCAACTACATGCATTGGATGTAACACATATTCTCCCCCCCCCTTTTTTTTTAAAGATAGGGTCTCATGTAGCCTAGGCCATTCTTGAACTCATGAATTCCTGATCAGTTTCCTGAGTCCTGAGATTTCACATGTGAGTTACGATGTTAAGTCCCTTCCAGATTTCCCCAAATATAAAGATAGAAATGTGTGTGTGTGTGTGTGTGTGTGTGTGTGTGTATACTTTGGAGATGGGATTTTACTATATAGCTCCGACTGGTCTGGAACTCACAAAGATCTGTCTACCTCTGTCTTCCAAGTACTGGTATTAGAGGCATGTATCATCATGACAATCAGGAAAGTATAGTCTTAATAAAAATTAAAAAGTAAATCTTTTAGCAGTAGTTTTGTGGATTTCATATCAATGGATTACAGGGTCTAATAGGGCTAATATAGCCATGTGCCATACACATTTCTCAAAATCAGTTATTTATTTAGTTAGTTTTTCGAGGCAGGGTTTCTCTGTGTAGCTCTGGCTGTCCTGGAACTCACAGAGATCTGCCTGCCTCTGCCTCCCAAGTGCTATGATTAAAGGCGTGTGCCACCACTGCCTGGCTCAAAAATCAGTAAGTTAAATATATGCATGATCTTAGTTGGTATAACACTCTACTATGGATATGATAAAATGTAGTCTTCCAAATAGGTAAATAGGCCACTGCAAATCTTAGCTTTTTAAAAAAAACAAAATAAAGTTTAAAACCTGCAACATAAAGCCTAATTTCAACTGGTTGGCTAAATTTTCTTTTTTTTTTCCCCCTCTTAGTATTAATTTTCCCTTCTCTTTCTCTTTCTTTCCTTCCTGCTCCCCCACGGGCCGGGATTACAGGCATGTAAAATCATGTCTGGCTTTGTTACTGATCTTAACGGCAATACTCTGCTCTTACAAAACACGAGGGGGTAGCTATCTTAGCAGTTAGGGCACTGGCTGCTCTCCCAGTGATAAAGTTCAGTTCCCACCTCCCGCCTGGCAGCTCATGATCTGCAGCTTCAGCTCAATGGGCTCTGAAACTTTCTGCTGGATTCTGCACCAGGCATGCACACGGTACACAGGTATACATGCAGGCTAAATGTTCATACACATACATTTTTAAAAATGAGAATTAGCTGTAGAGGTATGTGCCTATAGTCCCATCTCCTCTGGCGGCTGAGGTGCTAAGACATCCTTTAGTCCAGAAGTTGGGAGACTGAAACAGTTTCTCCCCTCAAAATCTTTTATTGAAAAATCTCTTTTCACTGCATCTCTTTTCAGAAAAGCTGCTTCTCCTACAGATCCACCTGAGCTGAGTATGTTCTCTTCTCAGATTCAAGTTCCCCTGAGTACACCACAGCCTGGACTTGGGTTAAGCTCTTGGTACCAGTGTCCTAATAGGAATGTTGGATGTCAACAACCAAGTAAGGCACAGACTAATGGCTAGATGTTTGTCCTACACAGCTCCCCAAATTCCTTAGGCCACTTTTGATTTTGTCAGTTTAACTGGAATATCAGTTCTGGCTTCTGAGATGCTTATTCATGGTATCAAGAGAACACATGCCAGTCAGGTGGCTCACACCTTTAATTCCAGCACTCGGGAGGCAGAGGCAGGTGGATCTCTGTGAGTTCGAGGCCAGTCTGGTTTACAGAGTGAGATCCAGGGCAGCCAGGGCTGTTACACAGAGAAACCCTGTCTTGAACTCCCTCCCCCCAAAATAGAGAATACATGTCTAAAATATGGAACCATCCTTGTGCAGGGCCATGTTAATCCTATTGTTCCATTTAGTGTATGTGCTGCCCAAGCAAACCCTGAGCGGTTTCTAGAATGATACAAGGAGTCCCTAGGGAATGCAGTGTGGGAATGGGAATGGCCCCCATAGCTTCATGTATTTGGATACTTGGTCCCTAGTTGGTGAGACTGTTTGGGAAGGATTAGGAGGTGTGGCCTAGTTAGAGACGATGTGTCACTGGGGGCAAGCTCTGAGGTTTCAGAAGACTTATTCTATTCCCAGTGTGTTCTCTTCTCCTGCTTGTAGATCAAGATGTGAATTCTCAGCTGTTTCTGCTGCCATGACTTTGTTCCACCATGGACTCTAACCTCTGAAACCGTAAGCCCAGTTAATGCTTTCTTTCATAAGTTACCTCGGTCATGGTCACTTTTGTCACAGCAGTGGAAAAGTAAGACAGAGGATGAAATAGAGAGGGAAAGAGAGCATTAACCTTTTAAACTAGAACAAAGCAACTTATCTATTAAAAAGGACTTTCAGGGTGTGGTGGTACACACCTTTAGTCCCAGCACTTGGGAAGCAGAGGCTGTGATCAAGAGGCCAGCCTGGTCTAAAGAATGAGTTCCAAGACAGCCAGAGATACATAGTGAGACCCTGTTTTGAAAACACAAACAAACAAACATGATTTCAGGTTTAACTAGAATGAATTATGCTTTAAAGATGACTCTGTTAGAGAGTCCAAGGACTCTCGTGGCAGTGATTTCAGCAGCAGAAAGAGCAAGTCCCTGACATGAACAGGAGGGCTCTTGGTGCCTACTGTTTGCCAATGCTCACTCCCAAGACTATGAAAAGAAAAGCAAAAAACACTGTTACACTTCTCTATTCCCTGGACCTGTTTTTCCACTAAGTCAGTCATAAGGAAGATAAACTGTTGACAGGTGAGGGATCATCAAAGTGAAAGTCTAAAATCTATTCAAACCAAAAGATGGATGTATGCTCTGTTTCAATGTAATTTATGACGAGATTTTAGAAGGCCAAGCCTGGTACAACTCCCACCATCTGGGTTTACTTTGTCTTATGTTCCAAGACAGCACAAAAACTTTCAAGGGGGCTCCAGAGTTCAGCCACGCTGCAGACATTCGGAAGGCAGCACAGAGAGTGAGCAAGTGTAGGGCAGGCAGCGAAGAGACTGTGACTCTCTGTGCATGCGGCTGCTCTCTGGGGCTCTCAGGCTTATTCTCACTTTCACAGACGCCCGCCACTCACGCACTCTACCTGACACTCTGCAGGGTCTTGAGTCGCTTCTGATTTCTTTCCAGTTCTAATTTTCTCTTCTCAATTTTGGCTTCTAAGTTAGCTTCATCAGAGGCCACGTTATTGAGCAGGTCTTTAGTCTTCTGAACCTGTGCCTACATTGAATAGGAAATTTAGTGAGATAAAGTGCCCGGGAGGACTGTCATCTGACCCTGGGCACAGGACTCCTTAATATGTTGGGCAGAGCAACATCACACAAACCATACACAAAAGCAAACCAACAAAACACTTCCCCTCCCTGACTGCAACTTATCTAACAATTTCCAGAGTCAGGAGTGAAAGGAGGATGACCCAGAGGGGAAAAAATTACAATTCTTTTCATAAACAGAGGGTGTTTCTGTCCATGAAAGCAAACAAAAGTGGAAAAAAAGAATGTCCTAATAAAGACAAGAGGCCTAGGATCTGTGTCCAACCTGCTCGATTAGGACTGGGCACTGACCAGTTTGTACTACCAGCCTGCCTTCACTTGGGCAGCTCCCTGGTTACAAACTACCAACCTAGGGAACAGACACACCACAAACACACACATACTGACACACAGAGACACACTCAGACACAGACACAAACACACACAGAGACAGACACACAGACAGAGACACATACACACACAGATAGACGCACAGATATACAGACAGACACACACACAGACACATAGATACACAGATATACAGACAGACAGATACAGACAAGACACACACACACATAGAGACACACAGATACAGACAGACACAGACACACACGTACACAGACAGACACACAGATACAGAGACACATACACAGAGGGTTGGTTCAGGAGGGGACCAAAAACAAAACCCTCATGAACCAGCCTCAGCTCTGACCCACTGTCTGCTTTGATGGACAAAGACGATTCCTTTTCTCTCTACGGTAAAGCAGCTTCACTAAAAACTAAAACTAAACGGAGAAACCGCTTTACTGGTGAAGTCAGTGCAAACGTGGCTCACACAGCAGCAACTAGACATTCTGGTGAGGCGGAGCTCTGAGAGAGGGTCCAGGAGCAATGGGACAGAAGCTCTGGGCTGCTGGCACCACAGGGGTCAAAGACCCTGGCTAGTCCACAGACAGTCCTGTCTTCCCAAGAGCAAGCTCGGCTGAAGTGGACATGCTGAGAACAAAGGTGCTGGCCTCTTATTTACACTGTGAGAAGCTGGCTGTTGGGAGCCTCGTGGTTCAGAGCACTGAGTCCACAGGAAGCAGGAGCACAACCTGGGTGTGGACAAACCTCCTCCCCATGTTCTAGCTGTCCAACCCTGCATGAAGTTCTTGATGGCGAGGTGGGTTCCATTCTGGTACTCTGCATGTGTGTTAATATGCCATAAAGGTTTCCTGGCTGCTTGCATGCAGGTCTCTGCAAACCATGGGATCCAAGATTCTCAGAGACAGGCAATCTTTTGAAACTTCGATTATTTTTTTAATATTTATTTATTTATTATGTATACAATATTCTGTCTGTGTGTGTGTCTCCAGGCCAGAAGAGGGCACCAGACTTCATTACAGATGGTTGTGAGCCACCATGTGGTTGCTGGGAATTGAACTCAGAACCTTTGGAAGAGCAGACAATGCTCTTAACCGCTGAGCCATCTCTCCAGCCCCTGAAACTTCAATTATTGCCAGTGAATTTATGACTTCATTGGTTGGTATAAGTAAACTAATCATTTCTATGGAAATTTTGTGTGCCTAGGGCTCAGTCTCAGAACGCTGACACACACTAACAAGCATGCTATCACTGAGCTGCATGCCCAGTATAGCCCACTATCTCTCAGATTCTTCCCCTAACAACCACTAAAGAGCCAGGCACAATGGTCCCTGCATTTAATCGTAGCCCTCAGAAGGCAAGGGCTGGCAGATCTCTGAGTTTGAGACTTAGATTGTTCTACATAGTAAGTTCCAGGCCATTCAGAGCTACATAGTGAAACCCTATCCTAAAAGAAACAAAACAAACAACCAAGTGGCACATAAAAATACATAAAACACATATAAAAATCTTTAAAAAGCAAAAAAAAAAAACCCCATTTATTAAAAATGCATTAAAGATTCTAATACAAATGTGAATTAATTCCAACAGGAAGGTGACTCCTTCGTCAACAAGATTAAAGGAAAAATTATGCACATTATATATGTGTATGTTTATGAACATGTGAGTGCAGCCTACAGAAGTCAGAACAGAGAGCATTGGATTCCCTGGAGTTGTGAGCTGCCTTGTAAGTATTGGGAACTGAACTTGGGTCTCTGGAAGCACAGTATGTGTTCTTAACTGCTGAGTCACCTTTCCAGTACCCTTAATCAACAACCTTGCTGATAATGATGACTCTCTGATTCAAAGTCATATTATAGCTTAGGGATTATCTGACCTTAAAGTCTTTAATCTAGTCCTCAGGTAAGAAAGATCAATGTATAAACATTTCCAGTCTTCTGAGATAACTGGCTTCTGTACCACAATCCTAAGTACTTTGGCTTTTAGAATTACCAGGCATCAGGGGCAAATACCTTCTGACATTCAAGGTCCTCTAAAGAGCAGACAGTGCCCCTTCTACAGGACCAGTTTTCTTTATTTTTTTTTTTTAAGACAGGGTATCTCTGTAGCTTTGGTGCCTGTCCTGGAACTAGCTCTGTAGACCAGGCTGGCCTCGAACTCACAGAGATCTGCCTGCCTCTGCCTCCCGAGTGCTGGGATTAAAGGTGTGCACCACCACTGCCTGGCTTTAGAGAACTAGCTTTTATAATTCAGTGCTGATAGCATGTCTGGCCATGTTCATGTGATTCAGTTAGAATATTGGCATGCATAAAATATTGTTATTTACAGGTTTTTAAGTTTAGAAATAATCATACATTTCAAGAAAAGATGGACTATGATATAATACAAAGCATTTTCCTCTGATCTAGGTGAGGAAACTGCCAGTCACTGATGCCCAATCACCTTCAATCCCTTTGTATTTCCTATTAAGTACATGCAAACCAGGCATGAGCACAGCACGCGACCATTGTCTCATCTCAGGCTCCTTCCTGTCTCGCTGCTTGCACTAGGGAAGTCATCCACAGCAGACAGGAACCACTATGGCAATCTGCTGCCACACTTCTGTGCTGTTCTAGTCTCGAATGCTCTTCAGTTTTCCCTGGATTTCACAATGTTCTTTTTTGGAAAGCACCAGCCAACTAATTAATAGCATGATTCCCAGTGTGGCTTTGTCTGACTGATTCAGATTATGCATCTTTGGCAGGAATACCACAACACAGAAGAGACTTCATCCCATGAGGTGTCATAATTACAAACGATTTACTATGACGCTTCCCTTCCTCACTTGACTGAGGAGCGACGCTAGGATTCTACATAAGAAATGGCTCTTTTTCTCTCTGTAATAATAAGTATTGCAAAGTCAGGTGTGGTAGCATATGCCTTTAATTTGAGCACTCAGGAGGCAGAGCAGGTGGATCTCTGAGTTTGACATCAGCCTGGTCTACAGAGCAGGTTCTAGGACAGCCAGGGCTACACAGAGAAAGTGTCTTGAAAAACCAAAAAAAAAAAAAAAAAGTATGGTACTGGTAGTTTTCTTGAAGCACTTTTTAATTTGAGAATTGATTGTTTCCTATTTCACTGATCTATACTACATAATAAACTACTGTAATTCATTTATGTTGATGTGTAAACAGTCCCTGGCATGGTCAGAAGAACCTTATCAAGTTGGCATCATGTCTCTTCTACAGACTCCTGGTAACCTTTGAATGCCCCTGTTCCTCCTGGCACAGTAAGAGGTTGTGTTTCTCCCAATCGGCTCTAAAATGAGTCATTTTTCCCGGGTTCCCTGGCTCCCGCTAGTGGAGAGCAGCATTTTACAGTCAAGATCCAGGGGCTAGGTACACTCGGAGCTTAGACAGTGAGAGGGCGGATATGTGCATACGCGGGTAAAGGATGTGTCTATAGTCGTATGCGTCTCTAACAAAACTGACAGTGGGCGTGGGCGAGCGCGAGAGAATGAGGACTGCAATGTAGCTTAGAGGTAACGTACTCGCCTAGCATGCACAAGACCCTCCTCTGCACAGAGACAAAAGGAAAGCCCAGAACTTGTTTAAATGCCCAGCAGCAAGGAACTGGATAAATAAAATCGGATAATATTTACCAAAATATTGAAGTAAGAACTGTCTAATTGCTTTAAAACTGGTGAACTGTTAACAACTCGAGAAACTGCTGGAGAAGTAGTAGCTAAAATATAGGAATCCTAACTGTCCTCCAACTTCCCCTTGAAATATCTCGTTTTTAGGCCCCTTACTCTTCTGAGCCCCACATGTAAAAACAACAAATACTAGCAGCGTAATCTTACCAAAATATCTTTTATTGCGATTCTCATCACTTTCTCAGTCTCGTTTATCTCTAGAGGTCTAGCAATGGCTTCTGTTCTCAGTTCCTAGGAGAGATAAAACAACTTACACATTTTGCAACAAGGAGTTCAGTTTTTAGTTTCTATTAGCTGCCATTTTTTTTTCTTGAGAGCCTTGCTGTTTTCTAAGATGTGCTTGAACGTGGATCTCCCCATCCTCAGACTCCCAAACTGCTGGGATTACAGATGTTCACCTTCATGCCCATTGATGCCCCCCAAAAGTACGGGATACACATGTCACACTAATTCTCTAACATTTGACATAGTGGTAGAGACTATGGCTCACCACGTACAAGGCTTAGAATTCAATCTCTGACATCCCAAGAAAATTAAAAGCAAAATTTTACACTAGTGCACATCTCTGTAGAAGACATCTCTCACCATCACTTTCTCTAAATGTCCTCTGAGGCCTACCTTGATCCTCCAGACTCAGTCTTCATTGTCAGCTCAAGACCCTGCATGCCCTTAATGCCAATGGCAAACATGAAATTACTACCCATTACCTTCATTCCTGAATTTGCTCCTGTTCAGATGACCCACCCTGTGAGAACTAAGCATAAGATCGCTGCTGTCTGTGGACCACCAGCCCATATAACTAAGCTCCCGCTCTGCTGGTCCCTAGGGTGGAAACAGCGAGAGAGCAATGGAGGCTGACGTACTTGAAAGAGTAAGGAAATGAAACACGAGTACTTTTTTCCTTCTTAACCCAGCGGTTCCCAAACTACTGTTTGTCAAAAGCTGATGCTGCCATGTGATAGTAAACAGCCTGGACGTGAGGTGTGTCCAGTGCTCACCCAGGTTTGGGAACCGTGCTTACAGCTGCCTTCAGTGGAGCAGATGGTGCACATTATAAGACTGAACTGGACAGCACATTAAGTTGACAGCAACATCTTCTTCCAACTACCTGGAAGTGCTACTCCCATCAATGGCCACAACCTTTTGTTATAACCATCTGGGAAACATTTGAAACTCCTAATGCCCGGGTCATATTCCACAGTAGTGACACCAGCAAAAACGTCAGCTTGATAAAGATCACTGGGTAAGGCTGGGGACAGCGGTTCTGGGAGTCAGGGAGTGACAGGTACAGCACTGAGAACAATACAGAGAAGAGGCACAAGGGAAAGTCACAGTTTCACACCATATATTCCTAATCCTGAACTAGGAGCTGAAGATATTAACAATCACAGTATAGAGAAGGGAAGCAGGCACAAAGTCCCACCCCAACCAAGGACTTCTTTGCAATCGATAGCTCCTAGGCGGAGCGACACTGTGTGTCAGCCACACTCCAGGGCAGGCCTCATGCTCATGAGCAGTTGGCCAACACAAAATGGACTCCATGCTTTTTGTTTTGTTTTGGTTGTCTTTTGTTTTTTAGAGAGAAAAGAACATAAAGTTGGGTATATAAGGGAGGGGAAATCTGGGAGAAGTTGGAGGAGGAGAAAAACACGATTAAAACATATGGTATGAAAAAATATTTTTAATTAAAAAAAGATTAAAACCAGTTGGCAATTCCATGATAATCAGGAAAGTGTTCATATCCTATACTAACTTCCCATACATTAACCCAGTCAATCAAATACTGTTGAGTAAAAGAAGAACTGCAGGGCAGGAAGCAAGAGAAAACCTTTATTCCTTAACTGAACACTACTCACCCTCAGCTCAACCTCTTTGCCCAGCAAGTCATACAGAGATGCTCCTTTGGCAGTGATTTCAGAAGCAAGCTGCCTGGCTGCTTTGAGATCTGCAATCTGGAAGGAAAATTGCAAATACAGAACCCGCATTTTCAACAGGCACTCAGCTGCCACTCTGTGAACCCCAACCACTTCCTTCAGACAGGTATATAACTACAGAGCACGTGTTTCCTCAGGCTTGTTTATTGCTGTAGAACACAGCTCCTAGGACACCAACTTAGGACACACTAAGTTCAAATGGGACCTACTTCAGGACACCTGGTCTCTCAGAAAGCCAAATGTGAAGTCAAACTGAATTCACAAGTAGGAGGTCCAAGCAATAGAAAGCAGACAAGCTTCCCCTATTTGTATTGAGTCCCTAATAGGATGACCAGAGGCAACCTGAGATATAGGAAGATAAGGCCTACAAGGCCAAGAGGTGAGCCAACCTGGGAGTCTGCCCAAGGGCTTAGCAACAGTAGCTGTCAGAGGTCTTGATGGTGTCTAGCCAATGAGGGATGACCAAGCCCTGTCAACTAAGGCAGCGTGGGTGCTGGGAGGAGGCTGAAGAAGGCCCTCCCCATTGCTGAATAAACCAGTCTGCTTGGCGACTTGCCTGACTCCCAGAGTCTATGCTGTTGACCCCACACCTTCTCAACCTCTCCCGCAAGGAAGCTGTTCAGACTCAACTACTTTGAGAGATATTCCTTCCCCTGCAGAACCCAGGGTCAAGGCCTTCGCCTTTCCTCCAAAGAGCTGTGATGATGCCAGGGGAGACCAACTCTGCTAAGTACTTAGTCTCCTGGCCGCCCTGGGGGACTGTTGGCAGGAAGGTGACCGCCAACGACTCTGATGACGACTCAGAGTTCAGGTGTGCATGTCCCCTTCTTACTTCACTATGTTACATTCCCAAGGAGCCGAGACACCAACAGGAATCCTTGCGCTCTCTCCTTTCCATGAACAAGTAACCCTTACCATCTCTCCTGACCTTTAACCTGCCAGCAACAGCTAGCTCGCCTTTGTCGCTCTCGGCAGACTATTTTCTTCCTTTCCTCTGGTCCTACCTGCACCAACACCCTCCAGCTTTACCCGCTTTTCCTGCCTGCCTGGCAGCAAGTACCCACATTTTCCTCTAAGATTTTCCTGACTGTTTCCACTTCTCGACAACAGTCCAGTCTCTGGCATCTCTGTTCTGACAGACACTTCTAACCCTGCAGTTCTAATCCCCTGCATGTTGGTGACTTCTAACGCCCAGTTTCAGCATCACATACAACTGTACTCTAGCGAGGCATCTTTTCTGGGATATCCGAAGGGACTGAGAGCTTAACATGCCCCCAAAAAAAACTCAGAACAAAAATTTTACTAGCCACACTGGCTATTTTCATCTTTAAATTACTTAAAAGTTACATAATATTAGAGCCCATTTCCTTGATTATTAGCTACTTTGGCCAGTGGCTTCTGTGCAGCCCTTGGCACATCAGCACATCATGTCTGGAAACACGGTTTGAGGATCTTCTTCATGTTGTCTCATCTACCTCAATTCATACCCAAAACCTGTAATAACAATCTATCATTAAAATATGTCTGGGCTAGCCGGGTGGTGGTGGCGCACGCCTTTAATCCCAGCACTTGGGAGGCAGAGGCAGGTGGATCTCTGTGAGTTCGAGCCCAGCCTGGTCTACAAGAGCAAGTTCCAGGACAGGAACCAAAAGCTACGGAGAAACCCTGTCTCGAAAATCAAAAAAAAAAAAAAAAAAAAAAAAAAAATGTCTGGGCTGGTGAGATGGCTCAGCTGGTAAAATCTACTTGCCACCAAGCCTGATGACAAGGACCTACATGGTGGAAGGAGAGAACCAAGTCCCAGGTTAACCGCTAACCTTCCTGTCCACTGTGATGCTTCACACATAAATTAGCTTTTACAATATCTGAACCTTGACTGTGAGCTCTGGCTCCTAGTACGTGTCTGTCAGGTGCAGGCATGGCAACCACAATGTTTCCTCTGGCAGGCCTCAGAGAGCTGTCCTGGCACCAGATTAATGTGTGTTCTTAGCTGGGCCTTTTCCATTCCTCAGCTTCCCAGCTGAGCCTTGTGCTGGGAACCTCTTTGGTTGCTTCTGCGAAGACCTACTGATGGCAGCAGAAAGCCTGAAGATACTTTTCCCACCCTAACATATGGCCTCGTAGTTTTCTACTTTTCTTTCTTTCAAGACAGGGTTTCCTCTGTGTAGCTGTCCTCAAACTCACTCTGTAGACCAGGCTGGCCTTAAGCTCAGAGATCCACCTGCCTCTGCCTTCTGAGTGCTGGGATTGAAGGTGTGCACCACTACTACCCGGCTTAGTTTTCCATTCTTGACCCTTCTCCTCATCTCAGGTTTGTGGAATTTCCAGAATCTTCTGTTGGGGCGTCTGGTCCTAGATGGATGGGCACCACTCCATGGGAAGAGATGAAATGACAACTGCTGTTTCCTCTAGTCTGGAGTCCTGATATACCACCGTGGGAAGTGAATAACAGCTTAGCTTTCTTTGGTTTGTTGCTTCCATAAGCTGTTCAGAGACCTGGCAGCTCAGCCCTGAGAGTGAGTTCTACCACCGACATCCCCAGCCCTTACCTTCTTTGAGATGGGGACTTTCCAATCCCAAGACTGGCCTAAAACTCTTGGGCTCAAAGGGCCCTTCAGTCTCAGCCTCCCAATCAGCTGAGAAGAAGTCTAAGACCTATACATCTCTGCTGCAAACCCCATTTTCCACCTCAGAGTAAAGCCAAAGG
>NW_026067891.1:5675844-5736224 GCF_014885135.2 Alexandromys fortis | reverse complement strand
CAAACCAACAAAAAAAAAAAAAAAAAAAAAAAAAAAAAAAAAAAAAGAAACGGAGTGTGTCCTTTTGTGTGGCTTCTGTATTGCCAGAAAGATTTTGTTGGGTATTTAAGCTGTGGAGAACAAAGGAAGATGGAATGTCATAACAGGAACATCATGAGAGAATAAAAAAACCTTCAAAAGAGGTGGGTCTTTTTTCCTAACCTCCTTGGATTAAAAAAAAAAAAAGTCTCAGTTGTGCTATGCTGTGGACCTTCCCTTTGAGCCCTGACTGCAGCCTGATTCTTCTGTTCTGGATTGTGATACATTCACCTCACCCTGGGAGGCCCCAAGGCTGGCCCTGTTTATGACAGCCCCGCCCCTCACAAACTCCACCCCACACCAGTCTGCTGTTCTCCAAGGCTGACCCCTCATATCTTTCACATCTTATCATGGTAGTTCACAGTTGACTCCTCCAAGGAAGTCGCTCTTTGATTATACCTATATCCCTACCATCTGATAAAAGCAGGCTTTCAAACAACTAGATTTATTGTGATTTTGCTCTCATCCCCACACTAATGAGAATAAACTGTTACCACAGATGGAAACGCCCCGAGTCCACCAGGAAGGAAAGGAGTGCCACAGGTCAGGCACATTCTACCTCCAACTCTCCCCATCCTTACCTTAGAGCCAAGGTCAAACTTGAACTTGCTGATGTCTTCCTCTCCCACTTTAGAGCCCTCCATGCCCTTGGTCTTCATTGCATTATAAAGAACGGATGTGATCTTTAACAGTTCTTTCACGGCATACCCATCTGCTTGATAAAGCTTCTTAGTATTGAGTTTTATATGTGCCTTTGTGGCCTGTTTTGAGACAGACAAAGTTCTGTTTGGTTTGTTTTTCTTCAGACAGGGTCTTACTATGTAACCCAGGCTAGCCTAAAACTCACTATCCATCTGTTCAGGCTAGATGTGAGCTCTCATTTCTTCCTGTTTTATCTAAGCAATGGGATTAGAATGTGCTCTACCATACCCAGTTAAAGGTTAGGGCTCTGTCCAAATCCCATGTAGGTAATTTGAAAATATCTCTGCCACCAACTGAAACAACTCAGTGAATAAGGATAAAACACACTGCAAATGTCTCATATTGTGATAAAGACATCCAAACTACAAACACATGTATCTTAGACCCAGTAATTTCAATTTTAAGAACTAACTCTAAGCATAAACTCACAGCTAAAATTAAACGCATAGGCTATTTATTACAGAATTTTTTGAACAGCCAAAGTTATAAACTATGTAAATACCTATATAAATAACATAATTGTGAGATACTCATGTAAGCAATAATAACTCAAGTGAAAGAGGAAAATTCTATATGCATTGGAAAGTTCTTCAAAATAAACTACTAAATAAGGAAGGCAAGATGCTACACAGCATGAGTAATGGGAATATATATGTATATTGTTATTGCTTCTATATGTAATTAAATATAAATATTAATATATGTATATATTATTATGATTTGTTTAAACATGCATGAGCAAACTCTGGGCTGAGTTTTAAACAGTGGTTATTATGACTGGAACTCAGCCTAGGGCAGACATGGCAGAGCGCCATTTTACTCCATATAAGTTTGTGATCTAAAAATTTATGAACCATAAAACATATTACTTATCCCAAAATAAACAAGTCGGAGTGGTGGTGCATGCCTTTAATCCGAGCACTCAGGAGGCAGAGGCAGGTAGATCTCTGTGAGTTTGAGGCCAGCCTGGCCTACAGAGTGAGTTCCAGGACAGGCTCCAAAGTTACAGAGAAACCCTGTCTCAAAACACACACACACACACACACACACACCTCAAAACAAAAACCCAAAATAAAAAAATAAAACCATATAAGCAATGAGTCAAAAAAACACAAAAACACACACACACACACTTTGGCGAAATGGTTCCACAGAAACCTGGCAGTGGGATGGTTTTAGAAAGTAAACACGATACTCAATTCAAAAAACAGTACCAAATAAGATTCATCTTCTAATTTATTTGATAATTCTATAAAATAACTGTGAACTGGGAGGCAGAGGCAGGCGGATCTCTGTGAGTTCGAGGCCAGCCTGGTCTACAAGAGCTAGTTCCAGGACAAGCTCCAAAGCTACAGAGAAACCCTGTCTCGAAAAAACAAACAAAAAACAAACAAACAAACAAACAAAAAACTGTGAACTAACCATGAACTGGGCAATTGCTTTAATGAAGAAAACTCGGTCTTGTTCGGTCTCAATGTCAGAAGGGATGTCGGTCTGTGGCTCATACCTGTCAGAAAAAACAAGCAAGAGCCAATCCAATATAAAGTCCTTAAAGTCAGGTGTGGTGGTGCACACTTACAATCTAGCACTCAGGAGGCAGAGGCAGATAAATCTCAGTGAGGTCCAGATCAGCCAGGCTTATATCGTGAAACCCTAACTAAAATATAACAAACCCAAACAAAGCAAAAAAGGCCCATTAAAGAGAAGGCAGATGATTATTGCTAACAAGAGGTTTTCCAGGCTCCAACCAAAGCCCCAACCAAGGCAATGTGATTAAGCAAAAACTTCAAGAGCAAACAAAATACTCAGGGAGCAAATTCCAACTCAAGAATGAGATTTAAGTGGCAGACCACAGACGGCTCAGTGCGTAAACAGGGCTACTACCAAGCCTAGCAGTCAGAGTTCACTCTCCAGGGCTTACCAACTAATTCTCTAACCTCCACATGCATGTGGTGGCTAGCATAAACCCATATACATAGGTGTATTCACACATACTTAGCAGGTAAAGGAGTTTGTTGTGTAAGCCTAGAAACCTGAGTTCTAACCCCAGAACCTGTATAAAGATGGAAGGAGAGAATCAGCTCAACAGCCTTGTCCTCTGATCTCCACACCGTACATGTGTGCCATGATACGAGTGTGGAGACAAGTAAAAAATAAAGCAATAAAGATAAATAAAGTAGTAAGATACAATAATAAAGTAATAATGAATAAGTAAACAAACAAATACGGGACTCAGATTACAAACTAAGTCTATCTCGAACTTCCAACTTTTATGAAATAACCAAGATTTTGACTTGGGACATGAGGGCTAAACAGTTCACTCTAGAAGTGGCAGGGTTGTTGAAATTACTTATTTACTGCTAATTCACCAGGGCTCAGAAGATTTGTGACTCTCAGCTGTAGTTGTATAGTCTGAGAGATAAGAATAGCTTTTACATTTTAAAAGCAAAGAAGAGGGGCTGGTGAAGTGGCCTAGTGGTCGAGAAACTAGGACTGTTACACTGAGAAACCCTGTCTCAAAAAAAACAAACACAACAACAACAACAAAAAGAGCATATATTGTTCTTCCAGAGGACCTGCCCTTAGTTCCTAGCACCAATGTCAGGTGGCTTACAACTGCCTGTAACTCCAAAATATTCAACAGGCATCTCATGTAGACTAAAAATTTTATGTGTAACAACATATACAATATTTACCCTCTGGTTCTTAACACAAAATGTTGCCAATCCTTATCACATAAGACTTTTAACACAATGAAAAGTCTATATTATTTATTGCTTTATATTTTTAGTATTGTATTTGTAATTATGTGTGTGTCGGTCTGTGTGTAAGCATGTGCACATTACTACCAGTGCTCACTGACGTCAGAGGTGTGAGGTCCTCCCAGAGCTGGAGTTATACACAGTGTGAGTCAACGTGACTGCTAACAAGGCCAGGCGGTGGTGTCGCACACCTTTAATTCCAGCACTCAGGAAGCAGAGGTAGGCAGATCTCTGTGAGTTTGAGGCTAGCCTGGTCTACAAGAGCTAGTTCCAGGATAGGCTCCAAAGCTACAGCAAAACCCTGTCTTGAAAAACAAAAAACTCCAAAACAACATGCATGCTGAGAATCAAACTCAGGTCCCCTGCAAGACCAGTACAAGCTCTTAACGCCTGAGCCAGTTCTCCAGCCACACTTGCAGTATTTTTAATGCAGTATATCCTGAGTGTAGAAAGTCCCTGCCATTGTGGTGAGGGCTGAAGAGCAGCCCATGCCAGCGCTCCAATAGGGATAATCCCACCCTCCATGTACTGTAAACTCTGGTGATTTCTTTCTTTCAATTTTTAAAATTTGAGAGAGCGTTTCTCACTATGTATCCCTGGCTGGCCTGGAACTTGCTATGTAGCCCAGGCTGACCCCGAACTCACAGATATATACTTGCAGTATCATGCCTGGCAGCTCTGATGACTTTTCACAAATTACAACTCAGTCCCTCCTGCATGGATTGCACTAATCTCTTCCTTTTGCATCATGATGGTTCCCTGTTCCCAATTAGCCAACAAACAAAGCACTATTCATGCTAAGACATGAATAAGGTGTACCCTCACCTTTTCACAAGCCACAGGAGGACTTCAGAGACAAGCCCAAAGTTGGGAGAGCGGAAGTTCTCCATAGAGATATGTCGTGGGTAACCCAGGGCTCTCATCATCTCTGTGAAATCTGTCCAATATAAAACACAATTCCATCAGTCCTTGTCAGGTGGCAGCACTTTGGAAAGCAGTTAATCTCATTGTCTCTGCTTTCCCTTCTTACTGGTTCTCCCCACCTTAGTGGCAGCCTGAGGGGCCCAATCCATCAACTCTGTGAGAAGACAGGCAGGGACACACAACTGACAGTACCTGGGAAACACCTAAGTTCAATGGAGTAGACTTTCTTCAGGGAAACGGGTTCTAGGGATTAGTTGAGGCTTTCATTTCTTTTTGTTATCTGCCTTTTTACTACCCCAAATAAAAACTATCCAAATGGATCAAAGACCTCAACATAAATCCATCCACATTGACCCTCACTGAAGAGAAAGTGGGAAGTAACCTTGAATGCATGGGGCACGGGAGACCACTTGCTGAATATAACCCCAGCGGCATAGACACTGAGAGCAACAATTAATAAATGGGACCTCCTGAAACTTAGAAGCTTCTGTAAAGCAAAGTATACAGTCAACAAGACAAAATGGCAGCCTACAGAATGGGAAAAGATCTTCGCTAACCCCATCTGACAGAGGACTGATCTCCAAAATACACAAAGAACTCAAGAATCCAATTTAAAAATGGGGTATAGATCTAAACAGAGAATTCTCAACAGAAGAATCTCAAATGGCTGAAAGACACTTAAGGAAATGTTCAACATCCTCAGCCATCAGGAAAATGCAAATCAAAACAACTCGGAGATACCATCTTACACTGATCAGAAAGGCGAAGATAAAAAACACTATTGACAGCTTATGCTGGAGAGGATGTGGAGTAAGAGGAACACTTCTGCATTGCTGGTGGGAGTGCAAGCTTATACAGACACTGTAGAAATCAGTATGGCGAATTCTCAGAAAATTAGGAATCGATCTACCTCATGATCCAGCAATACTACTTTTGGGCATTTACCCAAAGGAGGCACACTCACACCACAAGGGCATTTGCTCAACTATGCCCATAGCAGCATTATTCATAATAGCCAAAACCTGTAAACAACCTAGATGCCCCTCAACCAAAGGGTGGATAAAGAAAATGTGGCACATTCACCCAATGGAGTACTACACAGCAGTAAAAAACAGTGACATCTTTACATTTGCAGGCAAATGGACGGAATTAGGAAAAAACATCCTGAGTGAGGTAACCCAGACCCAGAAAGACAAATATAATTTGTACTCACTCATAAGTGGATACCAGACATAAATCAAAGGATAACCAGCCTATATAGTCCATAAGAGAAGCTAGAACCCTCTTCAAGAAACAGATGGAAGCGGATGCAGAGATCCACAACTAACCACTGGGCAGAGCTCCCGGAGCACAAAGAGAGGGAGGAGGGAGAATATGAGCAAAGGGGTCAAGACCATGATGGAGGAACCCACAGAATGAGCTGGCCTGAACTAGTGGGAGCTCACTTCTCTGGACTGACAGCTGGGGAACCTGTATAGGCCTGAATTAGGACCCCTGAATACAGGTGACAACGGCGTGGCTTGGACAGTAGATGGGGCCACAGGCAGGGGGACCAGGCTCTACTCTATGTATAAACTGACTTTGTGGAGCCCATTCTCTATAGAAAGAAACCTTGTTCAGCCTAGGCTCCGGGGAGGGGAACGGGAGAACCTTGGTCCTGCCTCAAGGAGTTGATGGACAGACTTAGTTGACTTCCCAGGGAAGGACTTACCCTCTTGAGGAGCAGATGAGGAGTGGGGCAAGGGGAAGCGGGAGAAGAAGAGGGAGGGGGAACTGGGATTGGTATGTAAAAAGAAATAAAATTAATTAATTAATTAAAAACAAACAACTAAATAAAAACTACCTAGCCTCATAAGACATCATGAGAAAAAATTGTTCAAAATCATACGTTCTTTTCAGTGATCCTATAGTATTTTGATGACATAAATTTCAAAAATCAGTTACCTTAATTCACAGAAATTTTAAGAAAATGGTTGAACTGTCTTCAGCATTTATATTTACTGTAAAAACATATTAGTAAACAGTGTAAGATGGAAGCACCTAAAAAAGCTACACTGCTTGAAAGAAAGTAGAAGAAAACAAACAAAAGCCAGGTGGTGGTGGCGCATGCCTTTAATCCCACCACTCAGGAGGCAGAGGCAGGTGGATCTTTGTGAGTTCGAGGCTAACCTGGTTTACAAAGTAAGTTCTAGTCAGTGAGGGTTTTTGTTACACAGAGAACCCTGTCTCGGCAAATCAAAAGGAACACAACAACATCTTATATTGAGTTCCCACAATATGCTGAGCTGGTGAACAGTTTACTGGCGGTGCGATGTCTACGCATGTTTCCTGAAGACAGCTATTCAAAACATCCTGTTGACAATTCCAAATAAGCTACCTGTACGATAAAGCAGGGCGGACTGCACCAGATGGTGGAAGAGAAAGATGGTGGTGAAGAAGTAGCAGTCTCCCTCCAGACAGGCTTCATCCAACACTTCCTCCTGCTAAGGGGAAGCTAGCAATTCTCCACTGTTGGATGGGGACAGAGTCTCCATTACACAGCTATACAGTATTTATTTAAGATAAACATTCTGAAACACTCTTCTGGAATACTCTTTTCAGTACATCGCTTTTCAACGACCCTAGCAAAGTGCTGGCCTCATCAAAAACTACGTGGGACCGCCATCATGACACTGTCTGGAACACCGTCAGAGCCCAGAAGACGTGACACTCGAGGTTGATCCTAATAGCTGCTACTCCGCCGCGAGGGGGGCAAGCTTTTGGGTCACACAGTCCTGCCAGAGTCTCCAGCTGTGCGAACCATGAGAAGTTAGACTACCTGCAGTTAGATACAGAAACAAAAGGAGTGGACTGCAACAGCCTGACCCATAACAAACGGTCTCCGAAGAGCAGGGACTAATCTAGACACCCCACTTCCCCACTCTCAGGCAAAGTTCTCTTCTCAGTGTTTGGCGATCAGACAACCTGGATGCAAAACGCCTAGGCCGCTCGTTCTAGCCTTTTCTTGCCCAAATTACTTTGACCTGTTGCTGCCTGTTTCTTCACCTCTGGGACTCAGGGCACAGGAATTGACTAGGAATAAACAACATAATGCCCCAAAAGAACAGTATGTGACAGATTGTTTAAAAAAAATTCTCAAAAATTAACAACAATCAACGACGATAAAACAAAACAAAAATCTAGCAGCAATAGCCATCCATCCAGTCACCTCCCTGACTTTATTCTTTCTACAAACTCTAACACAGAAAAAAAAGTCTCCATTTCCCATGACCTTTCTAATGCGGCTGCGAATGTGGCTGTGACAAACTGAGATAAAATGAGGTAAAAATTAAACACATTCAGTTCTTCAGCCGCTCGAAACACATTCCAAGTGTTCTAGCCACTCGCGGCCAGTGACGGGCAGAACTTTGCAAGGGTGCAGCAGAGTTCCGTCAGGCCCTGGCTGGTCTGGGGCCTACGGCTCGGACAGGGGTCTAGCAGGGGAGCTCCGAGTTTCTGGGAAGCCCACGGGCAAGCCGGGTGCAGCCTTACTGCGGAGGTCGCGGAAAGACATGGCGGTTTGGTCCGCAAAAGTCCACCGGGGCACGATGCTCGCCTCTTTGGAGTTCGCAGGCCCAGCGCTCGCCGGTCTCTATAGCAACCCGCAGGGCACTTGGACAGCGTGCGGTCAGGGCCAAACAAGACAGGAAGCGAAGCGGTGCAACGCAGGCGCGCGCACGACACAGACCAGCAGGCGGCGCTTCTCACCGTCCATCAAGCAGTTTTGGCTCCGGGCCTTTTGTGGCTCCCATTGCCTCACTTCTATAGAGAACACTATCACTTTATGTGACCGAGTCTCCTTCGTATTTGTTAAAAACAGCTAAACCTCACAGTCAAAGACGCATAAAGTAGCCACAGAATGACAGGAACGAAGGTACGCTACCCTCGGCAGAATTCGAGAACTGCACCCGGAGGGATTTCGTGTACGTACTGCTTGTCAGTCTTCACTACAGGCCGAAAACCAGTTTCCAGACCCATGAGCCAGGGGTTGTCCTGGAAACTGGTTAATTCTGAGGTCGGAGTTGTAGTGCTGATGTATCACGCCCCAGTGCAGAGCTCTGTAGGGAATCCTCCCAGGTGTCTGCTACACGTTGGGGGCAACCGCGATAAAGAAGGACAGGGGAAAGAAGAGATGAGCTGGGCCAAGAAGGGTGGGAGAAGAGGAAGGTCAAAGCCCCAAGATGGGGAGGTGGAGAATGTAAATGTACCCTTGACCGGGACATTGTGGTGGAGACCAGGAGTAAGATGCTTGAGGACTTAGTATGTGGAATAGGGCCAACATAGGCAACAGTGCACTTGGACAAAGAGAATAGTCTGCGACAAATGGTTTTGGAACAGTGAGAAATCCACTGCAAATAAGTGAAACTCCACTATTATCTATATACAAAAACAATGGTTCATAAACCAAAACAGAGAACGAAACGTTACGGTTTTGTGACTGAGTTGATTCCAAATTTAGTTGTAGTTTTATATTTCCACCACCAAGGCAAGAGTTCCAGTTTGTCCACATGCTTAGGGGGAAAATGGCATTGTCTACACACTGTCTAACAACTTGTGAGAAGATGGACAACTGGACAAGGGTCACCCGGAAGCACCTTTTCAGTGCGATTCAGAGCTCTCCAGGTTTGTATCCTAAATCCTCTTTCTCTGAATGACAGAAGAGGAAGCTGAAGCTCCCCAAAGGTCACCCCACAGAATGACTTTTCAGCATTCCAAAGTTAATTTTTTAATGTGTCTTCCTCTGAAATTGAGGAGCAGTGGATTTACCCTAAGTTTCTAACCCATCCCTCTGCCCTCCTCCCACCCTGCCCCTGACCTGATACCATTCTCTCCCAAACTAAGGGGGCCAAGAAGACTAGTCTTTACTGTGACATCATAAGAGCCAGTTGCCATGGGAGACCTGCAGACCCAGCCCCTAGGCAGGGGAGAGCAGGCCCTGCTACACACAAGGCCTGGCCACTCCTCCCCCACCATACTGGCCCTCCATGGAAGCCTTAGTCTGTGCATTCTCTGAGCTTCGAATAAGAGAAGGTGCCTGGCTGCAGGGAGAAGCAATAGCAGAGATGCCATTCTGTCCTAAGCTGGGCCCAAAGCTACTGGGGAGATCCCAGGGACATGCATGCTTGGGAGGGGAGTAACTCCCAATCTAGGCTGTATGACTGGGCCACTCATGCCCTCTTTTACCCTCTTTGCTTATATTGGCGCCAGCATACTCTTTCTAGGGTAGAGGGCACACAATAAAAGGGCTTGAAGTGCTGAAAGAGATCTCAGTGCCGAAGTCCTGGGCTTCTTAGGCCCCAGGGGAGCAAACAGGAAAAATGGGGATAGACAGGATCTGAGGCTGGGTAGCCTGGGGTGGGGTATGCCATAGAAGCTGGTACTTGCATCTTTTTACCCAGATGCTGGCCGCACTGGCCACCACACTCCTGCTCTCTCTCCTGCAGATGGAGTGAGCTGGGCCCCAGGACGCCCCAGCCACCCTGACACACCACCCAACATCTACGAGGGAGGGCTGGGGGCCCAGCAGCAGCAGGGCCCTGGTGCCCAGGCAAGCAAGCCCAAGAACTTCCGACTGCGTCACCTCCGGAGCCTGGCTCTCTACCTGCCAGGCCACATGCAGCCTGCTGGGCAATGTGGAAGCCACTGGCTAGGTCGGCTCATGGCTGGGGGCAGCCTGCCACAGCCTGAAGGCTCGGCCTGGCCCCTGTCTCTGCCACAGGGGACCCTGGGTCCAGGTAACAGGCATTGCTCAACCCTTCTGGAAGCCCAACTGCCCAGGGACAGCCTGGGAAATACAGGTGAGCTCTGTTAAGGAAGGACTGGAGACACGAGGGAAAGATGCAAGGGAACTCAGATGGGCCTCTTCCGTTCCCCAGCCTTCTTGCCAAAAACTAGGAAAGGACACTGTGGCCAGGACACACTAAAGTAATGTCTTCCTCCGGGGGCTGAAATCTTGAATTTTTCTATCCGTGTGCCCCACTACTGATTCTGCACCGGGATGTACTCTTAAGTCTTATGAAATCTCTGGGTAGTAGTAGGCAGCTGGATCACAGCTGGAACCCATTGGGATGGGGGGTGTAAGGCAGAGATCTGGGACTAAGAGTTCTGGGTTCTAATCCTTGTTCTGTATTTTGATGGACCTTGGGCAACTCTCCCTCAGTTTATTTTACAAGAGTTCATGACCCACTGACATTCCCCTCCCCCAATAGTTCTTTCAAGGACGTAGCACCAAGCTCTTCAATTGTCTTGAAGGTTATAAGGTCCAGGGACACCAAGGTAGGGTTTCAGATTGGGTCCCTCTGAGTGACTTCTCTTTCCTTTTTCCTCAGCTTCCAGTTCCAGCATGGACCCAGCCAAGGGTGTCCCCTCCCAGTCTGGTCCCCCTGAGGGCTTGGGACTCAGGCCCAAGAGGTCCTGGAGAGCCTTGGAGGACACCATGTGTCCCTTGTGCAAGAGAACCCGCTCTGGGGCCTTGGAGAGGACATAAGGATCCAAAGTGCCAGGGCTGGGGACATTAAGGGAAGGATGGCCGAGGAGGAGGCGGAGGCCAGGTTTCCTGAGGAAGGGTGCAGTCCCAGCAGCTGCCCTCCCACTGAGATGGCCCCCACAGCTGCCCAGCATCAGACCTGGGCTAGTTTGGGCAAAGAATGAGGGAGGGAGGAGGAAGTCTCTTGAGAGGGACGGAAGAAATGGAAGCATGCCCATGCCCTTGCAGCCTGCCCAAACTCCAGTCAGCCACGTGTAGCTGAGAGGCCAGGCTGAGCAGAGAATCTGGTTCCTGAGAGCCAGGGAGTCCTCAGGTCTTCCCTCAGTAAAAAGCCAAGGCCTGCATCTTCTTGTCTGTCATCAAGTCAATCCAGTCAAACCCGCCCTGCATCCTTCCAGGGAGCTTTCCTGGGGTAATGGAGTCACGAGCCGTCTGGGGAGGCTCTGTAGGTGAGGGGCTGCTGAACATGGTAGCTCTAGAAATAGAAAGCAGGCAATGTCTCACTGGGCCTGAACACAGGGCATGACATTCCAGGGACAAAGGGATGAAATGTGGGTTTGGTTTAAAGAGGGAACCAGGAGGGAACCAACCAAGGCAGGTATGTTGGCCTGGATCCACACTGATCCCACCAGGGATTTAGATGAATTTATGGCCCCAAAGAAATTTGTCAGGATGGCCATGGGACAGGCCTTCTTCTGGATGGACTAGACTTCAGGTACATGGGTGTTGATGGCCTTGGGTAGTAACATTTGGGACTGGATCAAATTTTTGTTGCAGGCCCATTCTGTACCCTGGAGGATGTTTTGTAGCCTCCCAATAATGCCAGCACTATCCTCCACATCAAATGTTTCCAGACAGCATTCAACATCCACCAGAGACATACTCTGGATGGGAACAGAGCCAAGACCTCCCCTGACCTGCATTACCTTTGGAGCCTTCTCTAAGCTCTGATGGAGATGGGGACAGACAGGGTGGAGAAGGGAATTAATTCTACAGTTTCCTGCTTGAACCAGGTCCTAGCTCAAAGCTAAGAGCCACACTGCTGGTATGAATTGACAGACAGCTGCTAAGGATCGTTAAGAAACAGCCCAGTCGTTGCTTTCAGCATAGATGCCTTCATCAAGTTTACACTCCTCTGCAGGACAGCTGCCTGCATGACTGGGCCACCAGGAAGACCGTGGCAAGCAAGCTCCCCAGCCTTCACAGGCAGAGCACAAAATGTGGAGAGCCAGCTATTAGAGACAGGATGAGACTAGTGAAATGATTTATTTGTTTGTAATGAGACTACTACACACTATGATTTAAATGTTCAACACTGCAGTAATTAGGAAACAGAAGGGAGGGAAAGACAGGTCGAGGCCTTTGAATTGGATTTAAGAATGTCCAAGTCAGAACCTTCTGGAAGGTTCTTCCTTGACCACACAGGGCAGAAATGAAAATTACATGATCACCACTGACTGAAAAGGGCAGGGACACGGGCTCAGCCTCAGTACACAACCAAGATCAGTCAGGACACCAGCCACCTGCTGGCCAGTTCTGTTGAGGAAGGGGAATGCTTTTCCTGCCTTGGCCTTCCTGCTTTGTGAGGATCCTTCCTCTCTGAGGTCAAGCAGCCTTGGGCTGGCTCTAGGGTTGAGAGCCCCGAGCCAGGAGATGCTGAGAGGGAAGCACTCAGTAATGGGGCCTGTCAATAGAGCTGCTCCTAATCAGTCTGGCAGTGAGGGGCTGTGAGGATGCCCTACAAGGGCCCCAGTGACACTGCAGCAATACTGGGCAGGGCTCTGGCAACAAACATTTGGGGGTGCAAGGGAAGGGATGCTGCAAGTACAATCCACGGTACTGAGGAGAGCCTCTGCCTCGGAGGCCGAAGGTCCACAGGCACTGACTGCCCTCTGCGCCCAAGGCCAAGTCCCATGGTCCACAGTAGCAGAGATGCCCAATGCAGAGCTCAGCCTCCTTTTCTCTGCATTTGGCCAGACCTTGAAGCTTCAGCTTCTAGAAGGATGAGCAAGGAAGGAACCCAGAAGCCAACAGCTAACTACCTGTCCTTGTCTCAGCTCCCAGTGTAGGTCAGCTATATGGAGAGCAAGCCAGGATTCCCCAGGCAGGATGATCCTTCTGGACAATAGGAAGTGGGTAGTGGGAGGCCTGAGGAACAGGGGACTGTCCATCTAACTGTCTATGGCGAGGGCTGAGTCTTGAAGCTTTAAGTTCTCTTGAAGGGCTAGCCCTACTCCTTCTCCCCAGCCTCCAGCCTTTCATGGACAACTGCTTCCACCGTTTAAGCTTCTTTAGGGATTCCTATACAAAGACCTGGTACTCTCTTTCCTGTGCCTCTTTATTCTAAGCTTCCTGTGTCTTCAGGGTCAAAGGTGTCCACATTCTCTTCACAGCGAAGTTCAATCCATTTTGAAGGGAGATGGAGGAGGCAGAAGAGGCCTGGCAAGCCCTTTTCCAGTGAATGTAGCCAACACCTGCCAGGCCATTGGGATGGTGCCAGTGCATGGAGGCAGGACAGAGGCTCCCGGAGGAAGGAGAAGTTTCCAGAAGCAGGAAGGAGAGCCTGCAGGGAAGAGAGCAGGGCACATGAAGACACTGCAGGATGTTCACCTACGTCACCTGGCCTATGGGCTTTAGATGAGTCAGGTATACCAAAGCATGAGCCTTTCTCCAGCCCACAGTCTACCAGTGGCCAGCAAGCTCCTCGGAACGCTACACAAATACAAACACTGCCAAGCTCACACTTGGGTGTGTTATCAATGGAGTGGGCTCTGCAGTACCCAAACCTCTCCCACTTCTGCAATTCTGTTCTGTTGGCTTGGGAGACCAACTCTCAGCAACCCAAATGGTTGCATCCAGGCTGAATATTATCATGTACAATCTGTCAGCAGAGGAAACTCATGCAGGGTGTTGGACAATGCCACACACAGATGCACTGGTGACAGTCCTGGTGGTAAGAGTGGAAGTCTGGGTAAAATTCTGAGGAGCAGACATGGACTGAGATCATTGGGTGCATCTCGTAAGGGAAAGCCAAGTTTCCAGTAGGAGCTGCTTGGTCTTTCTGTACCTTCCCAATGTTTGAATCACATGAATCCATTTTAACAAAAAAAGAAAGAAAAATCTGTTCCGGTCCTGGGGAGATGGCTCAGTGCTTAAGAGCATTTGTTCTTTCCGAGGACCAGAGTACAAGGACCAGGATCTGTATGGCACAACTGCCTATAACCCCAGTTCCAGGAATCCAATGCCCTTAAATTCTTAGAGATAAATAAAATAAAAACAAAGCAAGAGCTGTATAAAACGTAAGGACCGGAGTTTGAGCTCTAGCCCCCACACAAAAAGTCTGGGTAGGCAGCTGAGAGACAGAGACAGGAGGATCTCTGAGGCTCACTAGCTAGCCAGCGCAGGTAAATCAGTGAGCTACAAGTTCCATGAGAAACCCTATCTCAAAAGTAAGGTAGAGAATAATTGAGGAAGATGACCCATGTTGAGCTTGATGCTCCACAACGAGAAACCCTGTCTCAAAAGTAAGGCGGACAGTAACTGAGGAAGAGGACCCGTGCTGAGCTCTGCTCCACAAACGCGCACATGTGCATGCAAATGGACAAGGTCCAGGGAGTAAAAAGAAATTCGAGTGGTTTGAGGTCTTTGGCCTCTTGTTCTTCAAACCACTTCTGGACCCTCAGTGAACTGCTTACAGTATCTGCCTAGAGACTTCTTGTCTCTGTAAGCACTAGACTCCCCAGGTCCTGCCATCTGTGCCTACCTGTTGAAGACTAGGCATCCACTCTGCTCCTGAGCCAGCATAGCACCGGGCCTGCACCTGGGGCAGGCTGATGGGCCGGCAGGTGGCTACCAGCTCCTTGCAAAAGACAGCAGAAGTCAGACAGACAGGAAAATAGGCTCCACAAAGTGCTGAGGATAGAGGCCTGGGGGAGGCTGCCCAATGGCATCACATGGTACGGCTGTATTCGATGCCACCTTTGGTGGAGATGCTGGACCATGGCAGAAAGCTGCAGAGCAGGCTGTGGGCCTGGCGGTAGATCCTGTGTGGGATGGAGCAGGGACTCAGGTTGGCTAGTGCTGAGCCCAGGTGCTGGATGTAGTCTGTGGGTTCTGTCAAGGAAAGTACCGATATGCCTTGCCTGCCCACATGCAGCCTGCTTGGAGTTGGATCAATGACAGCATTGTTCAAAAATACCAGAAAGGCTCATTAAGTGGACCATCAATTTGGGAAATAATGTACAGTAGAGCATATAGGGCAATCATCACAAAGACCAGGGCAGGATCTACAAGACAAGTGTTCCTAGTTCTCCAGAGGGACAGAGCCCACCCCAACAAGGAGATGTATCAGCAGTGCCAACCCCTGGATGTCCATACGTGCCCGACTACACGTGAGCTAGGCCCTACGGAGCTTGGGGTCACTTCTTTCCTGTTTTACTTCCCTCTGAAATGAATCACTTCTTCAAAACACTCACAGGTACATGTATTCTGGGTTATTACTACCCCAAGGTGCTGGGACATTTCATTTCCTTTCCACCTAATAAGGACACCATTAGAGGAGAGAATTGGAGGTGGGTGAATGCACCTTGGATCATGCAGCTCCACGAGAAAGGTCTGAACCCATGTGTTCTGCCATTGTTCACTTTCTTCTCACCATCACAGGCTGCATATGGTGGGGCTTGTATCTGCTCATTTACTGATGACCCCCACAAGAGGACACTTTCCATATTTCTTGAGTGGAGTAGAGTTAAAACCCAATCTTCCTGCTGGGCTGAAGTTGCCAGGGAGTGCCAGTTTTCCTAAAATACGCAGCCAGTCAGGTGCATTAGACCTGTGCATACCCTGAGCTACTCAAGGAACAAGGCTGTGAGCTAAGCCAGTGACTGTCATCCAGGTGGCCACAGTTTCAGTGACTCTCTGGTTCTTCCAGCCCTCTAGCCAGGAAACCGCAACAAAGCCTTCTCCTGTTCCCTTCCAGCAGTAAAGGATATAAGATGGTCCAGGGAGGGTGGCCGCCATTGATGTAGAGGACATAGGTGAAGCCATCTTTGAGGACCCCTCGAATGGAGTAGTAGTAGGGCAGATAGTGATGCTGTTTAAAGTCTCTGTTTTCATAGAAGTTTATTGCTGTGTTGTTGGTGGTGAGCACATGCAGGTAGATGGCTTTGCAGTGGTCCTGGGCAGTGGTTGAAATATGATCCTTTAAACTTTCTAGTAACAGGGAACCTGGGAAAAGGAGAGGAAGGTTTCCCATAGCAGGGCAGTTAAGAGGACATAGATGAAGCCATGGCGTCTGCAGGAGTCTAGAGGGTTATGTTGCCAGACTGTCGAGCCCCTCCCATAAGCTGCCTACCACTGTGGACCAAAGATGTATCCTGGAGGAGTTCTGGGTCCACAGAGAACACTTACCAACCTTTCAGACAACAAAAAGTATAAACCAGAACCCAGAGGGTGAGAAAGACAGGTCTGGGTAGAACAAAGGACTTCTACTCACTGCTGTGTGGTGGATTAGGCGAGACTCTGGTAACACAGTGTCTGGAAAGTGCGGTTTCTCTGTTTGTTTATAGTTCTTACTCAGAACAGAACATCTCGCCAGTACACATGACCATGTCTGGCAACACAGGCGAGGGAAGGGAGGTCTGTGTCCTCCTGAGGCTGTCCTAGGAGTTGGTGCTGATCTGTTCATGACAGATCTGGGAGGGATGGAAAACAATGAAGGCCAGTGTGGTGGGGAGACACACTGGGAGGACATTATCTGTCCCCAAATTTGTACAAGGAAGAGACTGAGGGTCCTCTGTGAGCTGAAGATCTCAGAAGTAACCGACAGGGGCAGGGGGTAATAACTGCTTGGGGGGCAGCAGTGGTTCAAACCATGAACTTTCTGCCTCTTACCTATGCCGTGCTTTCTGAATTCTTTCACCACTCCCAGACTTAGAATGTATGCAACTTGTGTATCCACAGAGAAGCTGGAGGCTAGAATATCTCCATCCTAAAGGGGAAGTCAGAGATAAAGTTAGGGCAACATGACGGCATATACAAGCTCAAAACAGAACCTACCTGGTTCTGTGTCCACTCTTCATATCCTGGCATGTGCAGTCACAAGATGGGAAGGGGTAGAAGACAGAGGACAAAGTACACCCTGCTGACCCACAGAGACAAGAGGGTGTAGGCCCTGTTGGCGGAGGCTGCCACAGTGAGAAGGCACGCCCAGGAGCTTTGTTTGGGATGGCGGACTAGGTTGGGACTTTTCATCAGAACCAGTAGCATTACAGTAGATTAAAAGACAGCCTGGGGAGGGGGATGTAGCTCAACAGTAGAGTGTGTGTCTGGCACACACAAGGCCATACGTCTGATCCTATCACAAAAGAATAAAAGAGTATAACTGTCCAGAGTGGTCACATACAGACACAGTCGCCATGACGTGCGACAGTGGGCAAGTGAAAAGTTGGGTTGGGTGAGCATGCATGTGCAGCATCGCGTGTGGAGGTCAGAGGACAACTGGGGGAGCTGGTTCTCTCCCTCTACCTGGGTGCTGGGGACCCTCCCTGCCAGGTTTTTATTGCTCAACCATATCGCCAGTCCAAGGTCCAAGTGCTGTGTTAAAGGTTTGTAAAGAGAAACATGCTGTCCCTGGTGACCATGAAGAGCAGATTAAGACAGCTACTCACCCTGCTCTGCTGCCCATGCCGGGCGAGTGGCACACTGTGATGTGATAGAGCACGCTAAGGACACAATCGCCTCCTGAGTCATGACTCTGACCATGAGATAGATTCTCATGTTATTCCAAGCACTTAATAAAAAGGAACACTGCCATTTGTATGGTCTTCTCTTCCCAGAAAGGACACCAGGCGACTTGGCTTTTCTGCTTCCCATTCACCAAGTAGCTCCATGTGCTATGCATGTGCTGGGCCAGGCCCTGCTCCCTGGCCCTGCCCAGCACTCCACACTACAGTGAACCTGGACACAGCAAACTGGGGGAGGGGATAAACTCACTGCTCTAGTTAACAGAAGCCCTAGCTAGCCAAAAGAAGAGCCCCCAAATATGTGTGGAAAGGGTAAGCATGCTAGTCAAGAGAGCCTCGGGCAGTGTGCATGGTAGAAGTGGACAGTCACTAAGAAAAAGCCCCAAGGAGGGATCACGAGGAAACAGGCGTGGGCCAAGTGAAACAAGATAGCAGATCCAAGGGGGACTGGCCCTTGCTTTCTCCCTATCTTAGCAGTGAGCAATGTGAGGAAGTGGCTCAGGAGGAAGCTGGGCTAGACAAAACAATGTACCAAGATAGAATTACATATAAAATGGGGTAACCTTTAGTGGTCTGGGTTCCTAGAAGAAATGTTTCTTCCTCTTCCACTACGACTGGATGAGGCAAGCACTCTACCACTGAGCTGCAGCTCCAATCTCATTTCCTGAATTTTTAAAGGAATAATCTCAAGCAAGCTGGGTGTGGGGTACACACCTTGGACTCTAGCACTTGAGAGGCAGAGGCAGGTAGGTCTGAGTTTCAGGCCAGCTAGTACACAATGAAATCCTGTCCCTAAATTAATAAACAGACAGCAAATGAACAAACCAACAAACGGGAGGCAGACAGGAAGGAGAAAAGGAAACAAGAAGTAATAACCTCAAGCCAAATCTAATCATTTGCTGGTTGATGGGATTCCCTTTCCTTAAGTAAACAATACTGCTCCACTGCCATGACCAAAATTAACAGGAGACTCCTAACAGAATTCAACCACAAAGAACATGGTTTATAGCTGTGGTCTTACACTCTGCCCTGAAAGCAGTCATCCAAATTCTTGAGGGTTCTGAGGGAGGTAAATTTGTGAGTGGTCTATGAAATTGGATAAAAAGAAATAACATTTTTGCTAATCCCCAGGTGAAACCTAACATCTCCCTCCACAAATTACAGTACCATTGATGCTTCTGTGACATTCCAGCAGCACAAATCCCAGGCATTTTCATGGCACACAGCAACGGGGCAGATTCTCAACCTATCATTTCTGCTTGTTTCTGCTTGAAAATGGCCATCTTTATTAAGCCCACTAGTAGGTTCTATTCATTATTCATATTATTCCACTAGGGCTGGAGAAGTAGCTCAGCAGTTAAAAACATGTACTGCCCTTGCAGAGGACCCAAGTTTAATAGTGGGCAGCTCACAACCACCTATGATTCTAACTCTAGGGGGATCTTCTTTGTTCTTTACAAGTAAATACTCCTATATAGTGACACAAGCATACACATAATTAAATAATACATAAATCTTTAGGAAAAAGTCCATATATTCACCTCCATATCAATAACCCACTGGGCGAGCGCCATTTGCTGCTCTGACTCCTCAGCTTACAAGCTGCTGAGACACAGGCCGGAGTGGGCAACGACTCCACTGCAGCATCCCTCTCCAGCGGCCACAAAGGCCAAGTCACTGCGGCACATACCTACCTCTTTATGTATTTTGGTCCTATTCTTTATTTCAGCTACTATCATTCCCACGATGGCACCTCTGTAGGTTGCAGCAAGAGAGAAGAACTTCTTGTTGGATGTGATATCACGATACCATGAGTCTGGGTACCTGCGGGAGAGAGCACACTCCAGTGAGTCACCAGACACTATGCTGCCCTGCCTATCACTTAGTCTCTAGGAGCCTCATAGGTGTCTTCTCAAAGTAACCACCTATCCAAAGGGGATTTTTTTTTTTTTTTTTTTGGTTTTTCGAGATAGGGCAAAGGAGAATTTTTGATGTAAAAAAATTTTTTTTAATGTAAAAGAGAGGAACCCTCCAATCAAACTGTCTCCACAGACAGTTCCTGGAGGGACAGCACAAGGCAGCCTCAGTGTGAGCTGAGACCTTAGGGCCCTCAGTGACCTGAGTGGTCTATGAAGAATTCCGTGGGGCTGGAGAGATGACTCAGAGGTTAAGAGCACTAGCTATTCTTCCAGAGGTCATGAGTTCAATTCCCAGCAACTACATGGTGCCTCCCAGGTACCTATAATGAGATCTGGTGCCCTCTTCTGGCATACAGGCATGCAGAACACTGTACACATAATAAATAAATACATAAATCTTAAAAAAAATTCTGTGAGGGCTGGTGAAATGGCTCAGCAGGTGTGGGTGCTTGCAGTCAAGCCTCAAAACTTGAGTTCAATACCCAGGACCCACACGGTGGAAGGAGAGAACTGACCATGCAAACGGTCCTCTGTGAGACTTCAGCACTGAAGATCAAGAAAGGTGACTCAAGGAAGAGCCAAAGTTCATGGGTATATACAATAGTTTACAATACCTTTCTAACACGGGCGTGGTCATGACACATGGCTAAGGGACAGGAGAGGCTGACAGTAAGGTCCTTAAGGGATGTATAGGTTACAACTCAGTGTGGATCTATCTAACCCCAGACAGTCCTCAGCAGGGCCTCATTCATTGCTACACTTAACTGACACTCTTATTTCCTAGTATTCTTTCAGTAGTGGGATTACTAACTGGAAGGATAGTTTGTTTTATCTCATAAAGCACTGTTAGCCCACATTCCTAAGAAGCTGGCAATTTATATTTCAACAGAGATGCATGGGGGGGTACCATGCTGCTGGGATGGAGTAACAAGTATGAGTGAGTCGAGGAGTCATGAAATACCAACAACTCAGGACCCTGCTTAGCTTTCAGGTTTCAAGGTCTGTGTCTGTTTTTCTCGCTAAAAAACCTGTTTTTCCGTATCATACAATAATCTAGAAACAAGGCAAGTAAAAACACAGGAACCCCAGGTACTAATAATCCACTCAACCTCAAAACGCTGGAAGTATTTAATTCAGTACACTCTGCGGTCTTGGTAAATGATCCCCACAACGAAAGTCCAGAAGCGAACCTCTCAGGCCTCCTGCCTCTTCCTTCTCATTCTCTCCCCTAAGGTCAGCCATGGCACCTAGAATTCTTCGACTCCAGTAAGAATCACAGAAGCCAGAAGAGCCCCTTTCCTACAAAGCCAATCTGATTTTCTCTGGAGGAGGTGGCCATGAAGAAATTGTTTGTCCTATTTGTCTGACAGTAGATCTAATAGCACTATAATCTTGATTAGACTGAGAGTGCCCATGAGGTCAGGACTGCACATTTCTGAGCATGTCTGCGAAGGCACCGACAGACTCCACGTCTGCACTGGGAACAGACTCCACGTCTGCACTGGGAACAACTGCAGAACCTGGTAGGTGGAGCGGCTTGAAGGAAGCAGGTCACTGAGGGCTTCATGCCCTTAGGGGCAATAGCTTGCTTGTAGCTTTCTCTGCCACTACTCTCCTTTACTTCCCGTTCACTGTAATGTGAGCTGACCCCCCCCCCCCCACACCTGTCACAATGGCCTGAAACTTCTAAAACAGTGTAGAAAACAAACCTTTGTCATCCTTAAGTTGTTTCTATCAGAGATTTGGTGACAACAATTGATAAAACTAAGCCATCCTCATTCCAGAAGGGTCCTCCCTATACCCAGAGAGAGGGAGTGCTACAGAGAGTCCAAGCAGAATCTAAGCAAATGGGCCTCACTGTGTGCTCCAGCTTCAACCCATTAGGAGTAGATAACACTCTGTTCAATAGTCTCTAGGGCAGTCCATGCTTCACTCAGGTCAAACAAATGTGTTACTGTCATCTCCTGCTAACATGTCTTACTAAAGTGCTGGCCATGATTCTCACAAAGGGCAGGATCCTCTGCCTTCCTCTACAGTATACTGAGGTTTTTATCTAGGCATGCTTCTAAGTGAAAGTGGAATATGATATGCATCTGTTCTCGAGTCTGCTTTCACTTAATATTTGGTAAAAGAAAGAGGAAGGGAAGGAATCGTGTCAGCAAATACATTACTTTAACAGATTTGTTCCTGCATGATTAATGACCCTTTTTAAAGACAGGGTCTTTCCCATATAGTCCACTCTGGCTTAAAACCTACTATGTAGCTCAGGCTGGCCTTGAACCCGACCCTTTTCTGCTTCCATTTCCTGAGTTCTAGTACTCCAGGCATATACCACAACATCATCAACACTGCATTTAGATACACATATCCTGATGAAACTAATCAGTTTTTTATACTGAGGTTGGTCCTAAATTTCCTGATTGCATGCAGCACTGGGAATCTTTTTTAGTAACAATTCTCAGCAGGGCCTTTTAAGGAAGGTGAGCAGTGGACCAATATGGAGGCCCGAGGCTCACTGCCTAGTTTCCTAACTTTAAATAGCAACTACGGACCACTATGGTCCCGCCAGACCCGTTGTTGCCTCTTCCAGTCTCAGACGTATCCCAGCCACTGGGGATACAGTGTACAACACTCACTCAATGGGGAACCAGTCGCCACACAGGTGCTTCACAGTGTCTATGTCATCGTGGCAGAGGAGACGCAGGCTGACCTCGCTGAGGGCACTGGAAGGCACCACCTCTGTCATTCACGCCTGTGGGAAGAGCAGACAGCATCACCTGAAGGCTTGCTTACCTGTTCTTTCTCTAAACTAACCCAGAAGGTGGGTGACGTAGGGAATTGCTAAGAGTTTCCCGTGATGGAAAGAATGTTCTAGTGGTTGCCTGCACTCTGCACACGAAGAGCAGCCGACTGCCTCTCGTCTATGCCTCTCCCCTCTCTGCTTGAGCTGCACCCCACCCTTCAGCTTTCCCCCAGAGTGACCACAGCTCCTGCGTGGCTGGTCTTTTATCTCTTAACTGCTGCTCCTTCACTTGGAGGAGGCAAATGACCCTAACAAGTCTGACTCTGGCCCAGTGTCAGAGAAGACATGGGCTCAGCAAACTCTGTCAAGCGGTTGGTAGGTAGAACCTAGAGAACAATCAGCTATTCAGGTCAAATGGCACTGGTTTCACCACCAGAGGGGAGGTTACATACTGCTTCTCCTCCATGACTAGTAAGAGAAACTTTGATGCTAATGACTATGTGGTAGTGCGGGCGGCTGAGGACCACACCATGGCTATGCTGCCAGCCCTGTCTTAGTTTGAGGCAAGGTCTCCCTAGGTTGTTCATGCAGGTCTGGAACTCATTCTGTAGCTTGGGCCGAGGAAATCAAGTACTGAACTCTACCAAAAGGGAAAATAGCCTGTTTCTTTAAGTTGGAAGCAAGTATTTCAAAGGAATTAATTATCCTATCTTTTTGGGAGGGACTGTGTCGTTAATCTCCCATGGCCGAGGAGAACTTTCCAGAACAACCAGGTGAAAGTAGAAATGCTAACAGATCAGGATCACCATGTAGAATCTCAAGAGGAAAGCTCCAAGGCCAGCAAAACTCAAAAAGTGAGGTCAACAGGTGAGGGCTGCCGAGGGGCAGGTGCAAGGCACAGACTCGAGGAACTGAGACCCAGAACTCAGTGTGTGCAAAAAGGGAGAGACCCGAAGCCTACAGGCCAATCTCTCCAGAGCCCTGTGCCTGCAGCTATGACCAGTAGGATTCCAGCCAAGCCTTTGTGGGTTTGGGAAGTCACTGCCTAGACCTAACTACAGCCTTCAGACCCAACTTCCTGGTTGCAGGGGGTGCTGTACATACATCAATAAGGGAAGAGATATCCAACAGACAGATGTTACCTTTTACATCTGGTCTCTTCACAAGGCCAATCACATCAAAGATACAAAAGTAAATAAATAAAATAAAAATGAAAAGAGAAAAGAAGATGGAGAATCAAATGTAATATCTAAACCTGTACCATGAAAAAGAAAATCAAAACATTTCAGTGAACCTTAAACACAGGCTGGTTGGTAGATGGAAGGTACTACGAAACAGCTCTTAGTTTTCTGATGAGGTGGAGGTCTCACAGGACAAGGTGTCTCCTGGAGACACAGGCTGAGATATTCTGGAGCAAGAAAGCATCCTGATTTCTACTTCAAATGACTGATTTTTTTTGGGGGGGGGGTGTTTGTTTTGAAGTGTGGTGGTGCCCTGGGCCTCAGGGCAGCTGTATGCTTCAATTTCTCAGCCGTGCCTTCAGGAAGATTCCAAAATCTTCTCAGAGTCGTGGCAACTATGACACAAGCTGGGAACTTCTACAAGATCAGTCGCACGCACACCTTTCTCTCCAGGCCAGGCATGGCTCCTCTGACATTTGTCAACAGTAGCCTTCACAGAGACTCCTCTCTGGCAGGCTACAAACACAATGTGTGTGCCACCTCCCTCACCTTCAATATTACCATCAGTTTATGAACACCTGCTGCAAGGCCTCCTCCATACACCTGCTGCCCCCTGCTTTCCTCCACACACCTGCTGCCCCCCCCCCCCGCTTTCCTCCACACACCTGCTGCCCCCCCCCTTTCCTCCACACACCTGCTGCCCCCCCGCTTTCCTCCACACACCTGCTGCCCCCTGCTTTCCTCCACACACCTGCTGCCCCCGCTTTCCTCCGACACCCCTTCCTGCTCACTGCGCCCCATTTCTCCCTTGCTCGTAAGACGGCTGTCTGGCCTCCTTTCCTCAGGACCCCTCTCATTATCTGTGCTGTTCCCTGCTCGGTCCAGCGCTTCTCAGACTCTCATCTCTTCGTTCAAGGCAGCCACTGTCACAGCCTTTCCTCAAGCAAAGCATGAGACAAGGTTACTAAAAGCTCCCCACACGCAAGGCAGGAACCACAGGCCCAAAGGGCCCTGTGAGAGTCCACAGACACAAGGGTCACTGATTTGAAAAGCCAACAAAAATGAAATTTAAGCTCCCTCTTTTAGGAAAGAAGGAGAAAAAAAGGAAGCACACACTACTGATAGATACAGGACACTGTCTAGTACATCAGCAATATGGGCTCAGGGCCTAAAAGGGGGGAAGAAGCAAACACTGTTCACAGCTCATCTGTTCAAATGAGCAGCTGCCTGTGGGTGAGGAGCCATCTCCATAGCTGCCTGTGCAGCTTCCAAAACCGCAGAGTAGGAAACTGAATAGATTTCAGAGTGACAAGAAACAAACACCCACCTCTCTATTTCCAAACAACATCCCTCTTAAAACCCAAGTCTTCATGCTCAGAAGGAAGCCCATATCATATATATTGAACAGCACATATAATTGAGACACATCACTTCAAACACAAAATAACGATACAGGATTTCACCTGGAGATTCTGGACCTGGATAAAAAAATTAACGGTACTAGCAATCAAGCAATGGTCATGGAGGAGGGACTGAAGAGGTGCTTAAGGGTTATCAAAACCAGACAGAATGCGGCTGAGAGTCTGGCTCAGGAGAGTGCTTGCCTATCAAGTACAAGGCCTCGGGCTCAATCTTCAGCACTCCATGAACAGGGCCTGGTAATGCACACGAAGGCTAGTCACGGCACTTGGGAGGGGAAGACCGGAGACGCAGGTGCTCAACACTCTTGGCTACAGGGTGAGTTTGAGATCAGTGTGGAATACATGAGACCATTTCAAAAGCACCACCACACACATATGGAAGCCAGACAGGATTGTGCACACTGTAGCCCCAGGACTCAGGAGGTCCAGGCAGGATAACAGTGAGTTTGAGACCAGCATGGAATACAAAGCCAGACCCTAGCTCAAAGCACCAAACAGTAAACAACCCGCCTCTGACTCCAATCCACCTACATCTAGTTTATTAAGTACATATTCGGCCACATGTTGATTATCTCATGTAAAGATAGCATGAGATCAGGTGAGGTTCAGAGTCCAGACCCAATCTTTAACCTCTGCATCAAAAAGTCTCTGCATTTCAAACTAAAAATATCCCTAATCATTAATTTACTAGATTTGTATGACAAAATCAGGCTTTGCTCAGGAGACTATAGTCACAGCGATAAGCAGAGTTCAGAAATTGTTGGCCACACAGAGGAGGAGGGACCACACTCGGGTCCCATTTACTATACACTAAACTATAACTTGCTAGAGGAATCCCATGACAAAAGTGCATTAGTCAATGTGAGCAGTGCTCCCAACTGATCTGGGAAGGGCACCACTTCCTTCTCCAACCACAGAGACCACAGGAAAACCAGCAGAAGCCCTTCTCCAGCATCCTCCCCAGGAGTACACAAAGACACACCGGGTTCCAGTAGAAGAGGTCTAAGTAGTGTCTGTTTGACTAGTTAGCAGCTCTTTCATGTTCAACGACTTCAGGCTGGATGAGTAGAAAAAACAGGGACCCAGGTAGAAAAGAGGCACACAAGACTGAGGCCAAAAGATATGGCACAGAGACCAAACCCTATGGCCGGATCACTCAAAAGCTTGGGCAAGTCTATCTCAGTTTGCTTTCTATTGCTATGATCAACCATTCTGACCAAAAGCAATCTGGAAAGGAAAAGGCTTATTTGGCTGACACATTCTGAAGACAGGCTGTGACTGAGGTAGGTCAAGGCAGGAACACAAGCCAGGAACCTGGAAGTGGAAACTGAAACAGAGACTGGACGGATGCTGCTTATTGGCCTTTCACGGTGTGCTCAGACTGTTTTCTTGTACAACTACGACCAACTACCCATGTGTGGCACCACCCCCAGTAAGCTGGGCCCTCCAACACCAATCGTTCTCGACAAAGGTCCTGCAGACTTGCCTACAGACAATCTGATGGAGGCAGTTTCTCAATTGAGGTTCTTCCTAGATGACCCTTGCTTGTGTCGAGCTGTCAACAACTCTAAAAGGGCATCTCCTATTCTTGGTACTGAAAAATAAGTGCGGGTGATTGTGTTCTGTCTGTCAGGTGTATGTCACTGCACAGCACGCACAGGACGAGGCTTGTTTGGATGGAGCCCATGGAAGAACACTGCTGGGGTCAGGGTAGGAACTGCCAGAGGGTGTGAGTGCTCTCAGAAGGAAATTCCTAATTCAATTCAGAGAAAGGGTTTTGAAAACATCTACCTAGAGATAATACTGGATTTCAGAATGTGGGAATAAAAAGCTAGTAAAATATTGCTGAGAGTGGTGGCACACACCTATAACCCCAGCATTCAGGGGCTGAGGCAGAAGGATGATAGGTGCAAGACCAACCGGAACTCTAGAAAGGGTTCTAGCCAGTCTGGGCTACATTTCAACACTCTGTTTCAAAAACAAACAAATGAAAGAACCCAGCACTTGGGCTAGAGACTGGGAAGTTTAAGATCATCCTCAAATACAGAGAAAGTTTGAGATCAGCCTGGGTCGCACAAGACCCTGTCTGAAACAGACAGGAAAATAGCTGCTTGGCATACTTGACTAACATGGAGGCTGGACTTCCTGTAGGGTTCATCCCACCTAAGAACTCTTCTGCTGCTGTAGAGACAGCAGCTACAAGAACCCCTCCTGCTGGTAGGGGACACGGGGTGGGGGTGGGGGTGTGGGGGTGTAAAGCTGGCTACTCAGTTTAAGGGAGAAAGCAAGGGGACGGGAGAATTTGGTTTCAGCACTTCCCCACTGCACCCTCCCTGCAGCAGGCCAGTCCTGTCTTATCAATCTTTCCATCTCTAAGGGTTGTTTTTTTCCCTAGGAGAACTAGCAGCAGGAAGCTTCCTTTATTTCTCCCTGTTCTGTGATTAATGGGTGTGACATCTTCTGCTATTGGTGTTCCCATCAAATCACATGGGTTACAAGTTGCATATGTCATTTTCAAACATCCTTTGTTAGTTAGCTGTTGACTGAAGGTTTCTGTCCTGCCTGGTCCCGCAACCATCCAGTCCCAAAGAAATACACAGAGGTCTATTACATTAATTATAAACTGGTTGGCCTATTAGTTCAGGCCTATTAATTAATTATTTTTTAATTGATTTTCTTGAGCTCTACATTTTTCTCTGCTCCCTTCCCTGCATCTCTCCCTGCCTCTCCCCTCCCCTTCATCCCTCGCCCATGGTCCCCATGCTCCCACTTTACTCAGATCTTGTCTTTTTCTACTTTAGTGGGAACTGTTTTTAAAGTGCTTTCTCTCTCCTGCTGTTTCCATTCATGTTCCTCCAGGATAAACAAACAGATGACAGTGTTAAATTCTGTATAAATTCCCTCCTGACCATGAAGTCAACTCGTTGTTATTTTGGCACTCAGAATCAAACCCAGGCCCCAGATACCCTGAGTGCCCATTCTACCATTAAGCAGAAGCAGCAGCAGGCCTTAAAGGACGACTAAAAGATCACCATGCACCCGTCTGAATTTTCCTCAACAATTACGGCGGATGCTTATGTTCTCCGCTACTCACTTTCATATTATCTGAGCCTTCTGCAGTGAGCTTGGGTTATTTTGTTAACAAAAATAAAGACTTTTGGAATACAGTGAAAATTCTGAACACGTTTTAGATTAAAATAATCTCTGTAGACCAGGCGTGGTGGCGCACACCTTTAATCCCAGCACTTGGGAGGCAGAGGCAGGTGGATCTCTGTGAGTTCGAGGCCAACCTGGCCTACTGAGCGAGTTCCAGGACAGGCTTCATAGCTACTGAGAAACCCTGTCTCAGAAAACAAACAAACAAACAACCCAGCTAAACCAACGAAAATCTCACGGGTTGTTAAATGACAAGGAAACTTTCCAGCGTCTTCAAATTATGAGTGCAACTAAGACCTCCTAAGCGCTGCGGATGAAGAGCTGCCTTCTAAAGCCCTGAATGTCTGCAAGGCACCCGTGCACCGATGCTGGGGATGACCGTTCCAGACACAGATCAAAGCCACGAGCAGGCACCTGGAGGTGGACTGCAGAGCAGCCTTGCAAGAACATCTTAAAGGGCTCCTGTGTAAGCAGCGAACAGAGGGGCATACAAAATCCAAAATTAAAAGCTTTCACAAGTTTTAAGGTAACAATATTCTTAAAAGGCTTTTAAAAACTCTCCTATTTTTAGAAGTAAAGGGATGTGAAAATGTGTGGGTTGCAGCTCACTGGTGAAGAATTTGTCTAGTGTGTACAAGGCCCTGGGTTCAATCCTTTCTACTGCAAAAGAAAAAAAAAAAAAGAAAAGAAGTACAGGGGCTGAAATGCTGGCTCCGTGCTCAGGAGCACTGACCGGTCTTCAGTTCCCAGCATCCTCACACTGACTCACAACCACCCTTACCCAAGTCCGTCTCAGGGAATCTGATGTCCTCTTTTGACCTCTGTCGGCACTGCACATGTCCCCCCCCCCCCCCCCCCGCGCACACACAGATAAAATATTTTTTAAGAAAAAAGTACAACAGAAGGCAGAAATTAAAAACCCTGTGCTCACCTCACCCCCACACAACTGTGACTAGCTTCCTGTGGGTCCTGTGGAGGAGACAGTTTTCCATAAGGAGACGGCTTGCCTGTGAGCAGCTGGTGGCATCAATGTGTGCCAGACTCTGTTCAGTGGCTAGGCAGTGCATTTTTACACATTTCAGTGAAGTTTATCAGAGGCCAGAGGATAAGGCAAGTAACTGAAACTCAGGGCAGGAAAGCGGCAGCTAATGGGGGAAGCACTGATCAACACGTTACAACTGTGGCTCCAGCAGGGTCTCTCAGAGACAGACGTGAGCAGCTCGCCATGGCACTTCTGAATGCCACAGGAATGACAGGAACCCTATGGTATTAACCCTTCCCAGAAAAGAACACCTTTCAGTACTGAAGGGAAAAAAAAAAATCACCCACCCATTTCCAGGCCTTTGTGCCCTAATCAACCCCATGTCAGGAACAATAAGGAAGTGCCCGTTTGAGTCACAGCATTGTTAGCAGTCTGTGCCAGTTAGCACAGGTTGGCATCACTCTTGATTTTATGTATGTGGGTGTTTTGCCGGCACGTATGTTTGTGAACTGGAGTTACAGAACACTGCGTGAGTTGCCAGCGAGTGCCTGAAATCGGAATCTAAAGGGTCCTCTGCAAGAACAGCAAGCACTAGTGACTACTGAGCCACATCTCCAACCCTTAACCCCCAGGATCAAAGTCTTAATCCATCAGAGCTGGGGCCACAGGCATGAGCCATCACACCAACTTCATTTCATTTATTTAAAAAGATGTATTTATTATTGTGTATATACCACTCTATGGGGGCTCAGGACCCATGGAGGACAGACGAGGGCAACAAATCTCCTGGAGCTGGAGTTTAGGTGGTGGTGAGCAGCCCATGTAGGTCGAGGATCAAACTCAAGTCCTCCGAAAGAAAAGCATTCTTATCTGTGAGCCTTTTTGCTCCAATCCTTCCATTTTTTTTTCTTTTGGTAACAATAACCACTCCACAAAAACAAACAAAGAAAGCCAACTGGGAGCGTTCCAGACCAGTCTAAACCAGTCTATTTGCTTGTGCCAGGGTCTTGCTATGGCGGTCATGCTTACTTGAAAACTCATTATTATCTCAGACTGGCTTCAAACCTCCCGAATGCTGGGATTAGAAATCTGTGCCCATGCCCTAAAAAGTGTTAAAGCGGCAACATCTCTTCATCCCCTATGGAAACAAAGGCAACCAGCGCTTTCCCCACGGTCTGTTCTTGGTCTCTACTCATAACCACCTCCTCCTCCTTCTTGGAACTTTGAATCTGTGTTCTGACATTTATTTCTAACATCAATGCCCAAAATACCATGCTATTCCTAGGATGCTGGCTTTAAAAGGCAGTATCAAGGCCGAGCGGTGGTGGTGCATGCCTTTAATTCCAGCACTCTGGGGACAGAGGCAGGCAGAACTCTATGAATCTGAGGCCAGCCTGGGTCTGCAGAGCAAGCTCCAGGGTAGCCAGAGCTGTTACACAGAGAAACTCTGTCTTGAAAAACCTAAATAAATAAATAAATAAAAAAGGGCAGTATTAAGAGTTTATTTTTGGACAAAACAGGCAGCTTTGAAAATAATTTGAAAATCTCTGTTGTAACACTTAAATTGAGTCTCATCACCCCCCAACTCTCCAACCCTCTAGACAAGGTCTCTTTATGTAGCCTTCACTGCCCTGGAACTCACTATGTAGACCAGGCTGGCCTTGAACTCAGAGATCCACCAGCCTCTGCCCCTCGAATACTGGGATCCAGGCATGCGTTACCATATCTGGCTGAAAGTCACTGTCATTCTGAGGGTGCTTTCTCTGCTGGCCAGGTGGACTCTGACTGAGTTAACCTTCATCTGCTGTCACCGTCTTCACAGTCTTAGCTTGGGCCCCACCTGAGGGTTACTGTTATGCTCCTGCCAACCTCTGAACTGAGGTACTCTAGAGCTACTTAAAGCACTGATCTGCATTACTCTAGACCCCAAACCACCTTCTACAGGAATTCCTCCTTCCCATAAATACTGAGCAACCCTCTTTGTGCTCAGAGAAGAGAATAAACTTGGTGTATTTGTGTTTGCTATTTAAACACATGGGCCAGTAAGCAGTGTGAGTATCTGGGCTTCAGACAGATCCTTAACTGTCCTGCCAGCCAGCCTCCATCAGAGGCAAGGCTAAGAATGATGTGCAGGCAAGGAAATCTGCCCTGAAGTTACCAAAGTTCCTTAAAATCATTTGCTGAATCAAAGTCCGTGTTTGAACTGGGCCTGAACTCAAGTTCTCAAGAATCTTGTCTCTACCTGTCGACTCTCTATCCACCTGGGTGAGTTCTTAGGCTGCCACACCGTGCTGCCCGAAGATGTACACTGAGCGCCCCAGAGTCTCTCATCACCAGCATCTCCCTGGGCATCTAGAACCTCTGCTTCCTGCTCTTGGTTCAGGACGATCTTTAATCCCTCAGATCTGACATCCAGAAAGCATCTTCCATTCCTGTCAGAAGCAACTTAGACAGGCCAAATCTAAAGACACTTTCCACACATAGTGACCAAGTCTCTTCAAGGTACAACTAAGAGAGGTTAAAGATAGGACACGGAGTCATAAAAAAACAAACACAATTGTCTATTTTATGTTGGTGCTGGTGCACTGAAACCAGACCAGCCCTGATTTCGTGACAAGTTTTTAACAATTTTCATAGAAACTCAGCCAGGGAAGTCTGACATGGAACTGTCTAGGTCTGTGAGTTGGAATTCTAGCAAACCACAGCTGTGCATCCCCCACTCTCAAGGGGCTCGTGTCCTGCACATTATTCTTATTGCTGTTCTATTCAAACTACTCTAAAAGGAGGAGGTGGGAAGACTTATGCTACCACTTTGGAACGATGGCCCTTCAGATTCCTCTAGTGTTTAACCCTACCCATACTAACCGAGCACGCCACTGCTGGGCCGGTATGCATCTGTGTGTACTTGTTTGCTTGTTTGGTTCCAGACCCCCTCCTCCTAACGTTTTACCTGGTAACGCAGTCACAGGACTTATAAAACTTTCCTCCACGTCACGTGGCTATGTGGACTCAAGTATTTGCATAAATGATCTCTGGTGCAATGTGACTTTGCCTGCTGGGTCAGACAAGCACTAATTCAGGGGTTTTGTGTTTTCAGTACTTTGACAAAAGAAAACCTCTTTAACTGGCAACTTTCTCTCTTGATTAGCACTCTAGACACCACAGAGAGTCAGTCACCTTGGTAGTAGGCTGTTATTCTTTTCTCTTAAGCCCAAAGGGTGACAAGAACGACCCAAAAGCACATGGCTCAAGGACTTGGCAGAGTTAGCAGATCAATACAGCAGCCAAAGTTTATGTTTACTGCAGCCTGCAATCCCCAAGCTTTGGGTTTTGACAGTGGGGCAGGAAGGCATTTGCTGGGGAAGCAGGAAAGGCCTGGAGTACCCCCTCCACAGCCCCGCCCCAGTTTCCCCAGAAGACAAACAGCACCGGCCATAGATCTCTTCTACTTGGCAAGTGGTTTTTCCAATTCAGGGTTGATTATGGAGGGTCAGTTTGGCTAGTAAACATAAGTGGAAGGCTTCCGTTTGCCGGAATGCTAAAAGCACTGCTGGAATGAAAAGACGCAGAGGGACCCTAAGCAGCGTCCTTGGCTTTCGCGAGTGCAAGCAAGCCGGCAATTACCACCGGTGCAACAAGTTCGCACAGAGAAGCGAGGCGACCAGACCCCTCACCTCCAGCAAACCTAGAGGATGCCGCCTTTCCACTTCCAATTCCTGAGATCACTGACTGAGGGACCCCGGAAAGATCAACTCCCGACGCCCCTCCGCGCCCCTCGCCGCCGCCGCGGAAACAAACTGGGCGCTAAGAAGCGTGGCCGCGCAGGGGTCTGTAGAAGGGCGCTCTCTCCGGGAAACCCGGCCTCCCACGGCTGGCCAGTGTCCTCGGGGTCGCTCCTGCGACCTCCCCACCGCCCCGACTTGCACCCGCCGAGGCCCCGGCTGCCTCACCTCGGACGGGAGCCGGCGGCAGCGGACGGCGTTGCGGGGCTCAGCACATCCTGGGGGAGACGGGAAGCCGGACGTGGAACTGCGGGCCCCCCCACCCCGCGCGACGGGTTATGTAACCGGCAGGGGCCGCAGCCGGGACGGAGAAGGCGGCCCCGCGGCACTTCCGCCTCTCGTGCTCCGCCGGCGGCGCAGCCCGGAAGATCATTGGCCGCTGCACCACGTGGCGCCGCCTTCCCTGACGCCGACGCCACCATCTTGGGAGCGGGCTCGGCCTGCTGCCCCAGGCTCGTCGGTTTCTAAAGTTGCCCGCGCCGGCTGCAGAAGCGCAGGACAACTGATAGGTGCTGAGTCGCCCTTGCGTGCGTGCGTGGACGCGGGTCGCGGTTTCTGCGCCCTTCAGTGATCAAGCAGGTCAGAAGAGGCAGGAGGCCTCCCAGACGCTGAACCGCCCGGCCCCGCCGCTGGACTGTTCTCTCCCTGGAGGTTAGTAGACGCCGGCGCCTGCAATCGTGGAAGCCTTTACTCAATGGCACCGCCCCGCGCTCGCGCTGACAGCTTCGAAAGGGCAGTTTTGGGGCTGTCACCGCAACGGGCAGATGACAAGTAGCCTTCAGGACAGGGGTGGGGTGGGGGTTCGATATCCAGTGTAATCCAAAGATAATTCAGTTCCTGTTACCAGGGAACCCATGTTGACAAACAGTTTATCCTTTGCTTTCAGATAATTACAATAACCCACATAACAAAAAACCAAAAAAAAATCCCCAAAGAACAGAATCTGTCCAGGCGAGGGCTAAAATAACCCTGAGAAGATGTCATTAACAGCCAAGGTAACACATTCAAATTTCGTGTCTCAGACTGTAAATCAACGCTATCTTTGAAGCATCAAAGTCATATTCTTTTAACATTTTAAAAAGTAAGGTGTTCCTTGAGATTTTAGAATTTTGGGATTGCATTTGTAGCTAAACGGTAGAAAGCTACCTACCTTATGCATGGGGGCTGGGTTCCATCCTCCGTAACACACACACACACACACACAGCCAAGAGTAGTGAAACAAGATGATATAAATCAGCCACAAATAGTTAACTCTCTTGCTTGTGTAGCATGATGTGTATGGCTGGCAGAATTTATGTAAAGCAGCCTGTATTTCTAGTTTCTTTTTATGATAGTCAAGGAGGACTGGAAAATCCCTCGGACAAAATGGAGATTGTTAAATTTCCAACTTTGTGGAACGAAGTATTACAAACATGCCGCTGTATCCAAGTAGCTCGGGAAAGCATGTTTAGATCCATTCAGGTCATTTTGAGCCTTCAAGACAATTATGCTTTGTGTGTCATTACTGAAATTATTTCTAATTAATCTCGCTGCAGAAAAGTATCTAAGATTGATCTTGGTGTGATCTTAGCACACACCTGTAACCCCAGCTCAGGAAAGGCCAAGGCAAGAGGAATGTGGTCTATGCGACTTGTGTCACATCCTTGAAATAACACTGCTAAAATATCAGTGATAAACTATGCTAAATGCCTACTCCATTACTCAATATTCAGATTGAAAATTTCAAAGTAAAAAGGTGAGGCTATGAAAAGGAAATTGCCTACTCCCCTCTTCTTCTCTCCCCCCCCCCCCCCCCCCCCCCCTTGGTAGGATATAAGGGGAAACCCATTCAGTGACAGAGAAGAGGCAAAATCCTGCCTGCATCCTCATCACATTATCTGGGCAGGGGTTCAGCATCTGTGTCACCTTGGCGATTGTTAAAAATGAAGACCCTCTCATGCTGTCTGAATTTGTATTTACCTCAGAAGTGGCATCCCACAGCATTCACAGGTCATTAAAGACTGAGAAGCACATCCTGGGTGATGACAGAGTAAAGACATTCTTTGGCTTCCAGGGTTATAAAATAAACGGACAAAGCCTTGGCTGCACATATTCGAAAAATTCATGGTGTCTGATGAGATCCTGTCTCATGCACAAGCATGTCTGAATGTGTATGGGCACAGGTGCATGTGCCCAGGGTTGATGTCAGATATCTTCCTTGATGGCTCTCCACTTTCTTACTAAAGCAGGGTCCTTTTATGAACCCGGAGCTCACTAATCCCAGCTAACCCAGCTAGCCACAGGGATTCCCTGTCTCTCCTTCCACTGTGCTGGGATTACAGGAGACTACAGTACTTGTCCAGCTTTTATATGAGCTCCAGGGACCTAAATTTCCTTCTCAGGCTTGTGCAACAAGTGTCTTATTCACTAGGCCATCTCCTGATGGAGGAAGGTCATTGGTTAATTAAATAAAGAAACTGCTTGCCCTGATAGGTTAAAACATAGGTGGGAGGAGTAAACAGGAGGAAGAGGAAGTGAGGTAAGACTCCTCAGACAGACGCGAGATAGCTCTGCTCTCTGAGACACATGGGGTGAAGCTCCGACCCAGGATGGACGTAGGCTAGAATCTTCCCGGTAAGCGCGCCTTGGGGTGCTTACACAGATGATTAGAAATGGGCTAAATTAATATGTGAGAATTAGCCTAGAAGAGGCTGGATAGAAATGGGCCAAGCAGTGTTTAAATGAATACAGTTTGTGTGTTGTTATTTCGGGCATAAGCTAGCCAGGCGGCCGGGGTGCTAGGGACGCAGCCCCGCCGCTCCTTATTTCAACAATCTCCCAGCCCTAAAACTCATTTATCCTTGGGACAAGTCAACACTTGTATTACAGTGACAGGAAAGGTAGCTAACTCCTAAAATAAATAAATAAATAAATACATAAATGCATGTTATGTTCTCCCATGTGGGTATGTTTACCCTGAGCCTCGGTTCCAAAGTCATCTTGAAGGTTTAATCAATTAAAGTCATTCTGCTCTCCCCTGACCTAGTGATTAGTTCAGCTAACCCTAAGCGGGAGAAGGGGAGGGGGGCATCTCTGGTCATTGGGATTAATCTGAATCAGCACAGTGCAGTACTAAGCTGCCAAAAACTCTGCCTTCTGGTTCATTATCTTCTGATGTGTTTGAACATTTCTCCTCCACTCACTAGCTTTGTAATGAATACCCCCCCTCTCCGTCTACTGAATTGAGTCTGCTAAAGTTTGAACAAACCTGCCATCTCCTCCTTCAGTTTGTCCCATCAGGAACCCCCATGCTGAGTGCCGTTTCTTTCCCCTTCGGCTCCTAAGACTACTCACAGCCCCTTCACTTCTGGCTCCCTGACAGGCAGACTGCTAGAAGTACTGCAGTAGGAGCAAGCTGGCAAGCTGCCAGGCACGGGCCCTCAAAGAGAAATCCTCAGTTCTGCCTCAATTCTCCCCAGTGCTTCCTTAGCCTTGGAGACAGGGATGGAATCGGGCTTCTCTGGCCCCGGTTCATCAGCAAGCTTTCAACTACATGATTGGTTCTTCTCTGAAGTCCCAAGAATTTCCAAAGACAGAATCAGTAGGCATTTTAATAGTCGGCCTTAGTCATCTTCATGGTCCTCATGCTCTATCCAGCCCCTAGCAGAAGGATGCAGTACTGCTCTCTTACTCCATCCCTGAGAGATACTAAACCTTCTCTGGAAGGTACCAGCCCACGGCCTTACCTCTGCTCTGTCTGAGGAAGGGAGTCGGTGGATGATGGGGAGAGACTGGTGATTATGTTATCCTAACACTGTTTAGGCATTGATGAGGAATACTGAAAGTCAGAAGACACAGCTACATACTTTGATTACTGAGGCTGCTAGATACACAATAAGGATACACTGATAAACCCATTATAAGATAAAAGTATCATGAGCTAAAAATGAATTAGGGCTGGGGAGAAGGCTCAGGGAAAGGCTTGCTGTGCAAGGATGAGGCCCTTTCAGATTCCTGGCACCCACATAAACTGGCACAGTGTTGACCCCAGAGCCGCAGCATCAGGGGGGCTAGCCAGTCTAGCCAAAATGACAAGCTCCAAGTTCAGTGAGAGACCCTGTCTCACACACAAAAACAAAAAAGGGTAGAGAGCCATAGAGCAAGTCACTGACATCTGTCTCTAGTCTTCACAAGCATGTGTGTATATACCTGTGCACTTGGGAGTGCACTCTTGTGTTCATACACAAACACGATGCATTAACAGTTGGATGTGGTGATGCATATCTATAATTCCATAACTTTGGGAATTGGAACAAGATAGTCAGGAATTTAAGGTGATCCTTAGCTACAAAGTGAATCTGAGGGCAGCTTGGGTTACATGAGACCCTCTCTCAAAAAACCAAAATAATAAAAAATGAATTTATATCTAACCTACCAAACATCGTTGCTTTACCTACTTTAAATATGCTTAGAACATTTACATAAGCCTCTAGTTTTGGCAAAAATCATCTAACACAAAGCCTGTGGTTATAATAGAATATTGACATCTCCTGTCATTTGTTGGCTGTCTATATCCAAACAATCTTGGCAACATAGTAAGTACACTGCTCTGCTCATAGGGTGGACTGGATGCTGTAGCACCCACTGCTCAACACCTCAGCAAAGTATTGTATCACATAGCTTAGAAAATGACCAAAAGATGAAGTATGATTTCCACTAAATGTGTAATGATCTGTTAGTGGAAGGCTGAGAAACTTGTGTGGAGGCATGCTAAGCTGGGGACCATGTACATTTCTTTAGGAAAAATTCCTAGAGTATTAGTTAAAATTGTTTTTAATTAGCCACATTTTAATTTTGGGAACAAACCTAATTGTCTGCTAGGTAGCTTTTTACCAATGACTTCTCATTCACAGCAGGACACATGGCCAGTGAGTACTCTTGTCTAGACAAGAGGTGGAAAAGGACCATTTACTTTTGTGTATAGCTTTAGTATGTTTGATTATTTTTCTCAATTTCTTCTTCAGACATGTTCTCATGCAACCCAGGTTGGCCTTGAACTTATCATCTGGGCCTGACTTTGAATTCCTGATTCTCCTGCCTCTACCAAGTACTGGTATTATACAGATAGTTGCCAACATGTCCAGTTCCATCTTTTTTCAATTTAAAATCATATTTAAACCTCACATGATTTTTATAAAGTGTGTCCAAGATGTTTTAAGTCTGACTTCACACAAAGTAATTTTATGACATTAAGCCAGTTTTTAAAAAGCAGTGCATGTGTGTGGCAAATATTTTAGATAGAATTAAAGAATGATGGTGAGATTTTTCCTCTGATTCTACTAGAAATCTCTGGTAATCATGTTCACCAGTTTCCAAATATTTTTTTCATGGATCTTATTCTCATGCTAAAATACTATCTCTTCAGAAATAAAATCCAAGTGTGTTCTGGACTGGGATGACACACACCTGTAATCAGGACTTCCAAGGCAGGGAAACCAGGAATTGGAGACCAGCCTCGGGCTTAATAACAAGTTCTAGACTAGCCTGGTGGACCATGAGACCATGTTTCAAAAACAAAGTGGGGCTGCATAAACTTGCTGTTAAAGCACAAGAACCCTGAATTTGATCCTTAGAACCCACATAAAAACAAACAACAAAAATAACAGGTGTAGTATGCCTGTAATACCAGCACTGGGGAAGTAGAGGAAGGTAGATCTCTGGGTCTGGATGGCCAGCCAGCCTAGGTAACTTCACAAGTGCCAGGCCAGTAAAGGATTCAAAACCCCAAACAAAAAAGGGAACAGTCCTCCTTGAGTGAGGAGTGACAGTCAAGGTTGTCCTGTGCCCTCACATGCATTCTTACTGCAACACACAGTGTAGGCACGCACATACTAAAACAAAAACGAAGAACATGAGCCAAGCTTTGAAGTTCAGTTCTTTCCCTCACTTACAGAGGAACCAGGTACTGTGGATTCAGAACACACTCTGCTTTAAAGATTTGCTATTACTCACACGTGCCTGAGAGAGGGAGGGAAGAAGGGAGAGATTTTAACAAGTGTTTATTGTGGAAGCGGTAGGTTTTTAGCATTGAGTGAGTGAATATATAGTTGCCATGTTAAATACTCTGCTAGTCCTTCAAATATATTCTTTTATTTTCTCAACAACGCTGAAAGGTGCTGTCCTCATTTTGCAATGAAATATCCACCCAGGGCCTTTATAGTATGCCAGCTGTTGAAGACAAAAGCCAAGGAACAAATTTGTTTCAATGACACCATTCATCATTAAAATCCACAAGTCCTTCATTTGGATCACAATTTTCTTGGCAATACTTTTTCAAAAGCAGCCTTTCCAGGAAACATCTGAACACATCTTTTCCATAACCTAGTAAACAAACTTTAAAAATAAGCTTCTTCTTGGTAAGCTCAGCAGACAGTTTATTGACCAACATCTACTTCTGCCTTTGAAGCACTAAGTAATAAAAGCTCAGGGTCAGAAACTGGGGTTCAACCTGAAGATTTGAAAAGCAAAACAGCCACTGGCTCTTACCTCAACCTCAGTCTGAAAAGGCGATCCTGCCTCCTGGAATCTCAGAAGGAGACTGCACGTCTAAGAGCTGTTTCCTCCCATTTTATAATCCTCTCTAGGGCTGGGATTCAGAGCGTGCAACACTGTCATTAAAGGCATGCACCACCCAGTTTCTGTGGCAACTAGTGTGGCTACTGGGATTAAAGGTGCGTGTCATTATGGCTACAGAGATTAAAGGTGTGTGTTACCACAATCTGGTCTGTAAGGCTGAGCAGTGGGGCTGTTTTACTCTCAGATCTTCAGGAAGTCTTTATTTATTACAATACAATTGAAATGACACTCCATGCCTTGGAAGTATTCAGGAGAGAATAGTCCACATGACTACCATGAGGTAGAGCAGATTATCCAGGCTTGTATTTCTAAAAGATTTATTATTATCCACATGGATCAAAACCAGGAGAGGGCTGGGAAAACAGCTCAAGCAGTAAAGCATTTGTAAGCACGACAATACGTTCAGTCCTTGAATCCACATGGAAATGCTAGGTGCTTGTAATCCCAGTACTAGGGAGATAAAGACAGCAGAATCCCTGGGCACTCTTGACTAGTCAGTCTAGCCTAAATGATGAGCTCCAGCCAAAAAAAAAAAAAAAAAAAGACCATCTCAAAGGAGGTAGACAGTGGTCTTAAAGGTGACACTAAAAATTTTTGTTTGTTTTGTTTTTTGAGACAGGGTTTCTCTGTGTAGCCTTGGCTGTCCTGGAACTGGAGACCAGGTTGACCTTGAACTCACCCCCCCCCCCCCATCCTCCCCCCCCCCCTGCTGGAAATAAAGGAATGCACCACCTTGGCCTGGCTGACACTTGAAAATTATTCTCTGGTTTCCACGGGTATGCATTCATGCACACATGCACGCATACACACACACACACACACTATACATTTATTAAAAGAAAAATATATCCAATCCTGGAAAAACAGGAGTCAATATATTTTACTTCCAAAATTCAAAGAAGGTTTTCTGTTATGAAATAACACAAATAGGACTAGAGAGATGGCTCAGCAGTTTAGAAAACTTGCTATTCTTCTAGAGGACCCAGGCTCATCTTCCAACACCCTCCCAGTAGTTAACAACTAACTGCCTGTAGCTCCAGTTCCAGGGGATCCGACACCCTCTTCTGACCGCTGCAGGCACCAGGCACGCATGTGGAATACAGACATAGGTGCAGACAAAAATATTCATACATATAAGATGGATCATCATGGATAATACCACTTATAGTCAGGACCAAAGGTGGGAGAAGTTGACCAGGTAACTGCAGTGTCTGGTGTCAGAATGTTATGTACCTTGGAGGCTCTGGTCCTCCACTAACATTGAGACTAGGCCTAACAACTGGATAAGAGATGATGAAATACTAAATACTTGTTTATTTCCTTAATGTCAGAGTAACTGGAATATTCAAATAACTTTTATTTAATGAAGGATATACTCATTAACCTCCAACCAAGTCTTTAAAAATCCCATCTATCTTTCAGTAATAACAATTTAAAAAGTAACATGGTCTACTTTTATAATTGAAGAAATGTTTGTATTTCTATGTGTGTGAGAAAGAGATTGGCTCTTGCTATATATCTCCAGTTTGCCTCAAGCTCATCCTTCTGCCTCAAACTTCTGAGTGCAGGGGTTATAGGACATATAGCACCATACCAGTCTTTCTTTTTTGATGGGTTTCAGTATGCAGCACTGGCTGGCCTTGAACTCAGAGATCTGCCTGTCTCTGCCTCCTGACTGCTGGGATTAAAGGACTGTGACACCATGCCAGACCATACCAGTCTTAAGTTACTTTTAATTAAATAAGATGTGATCTTTATATATTGAGATCTTCAGAAAGACGACACTGGGCTAGAGAGAAAACTTCCATTCATATAGATTTTACTATTGCCATTGATATTACCATTAAAGATCAAAATGGAAAATCTTGCAAATGATGGACTTTTTTAGATTTTTGTGTGTGTCTCAGTGTCTATGCACATGGAAGGATGTTTAAGTTTTTTAAATTTGTTTCAGGAATTATAAGGTTGGGTTAACATTCTATGACACAGTTACTTAATACATTAATAAACAATAAATCATATATTATTAGACAAAAATTCAACATCCATTTATAATAAAAATTCAGCAGAATGGGAGTGTTTTGCTATTACAATGTATTGGGCATCTCCAGAGAAATATACTGTTAGGGGAAGTGGATTTGGATTCATTTTTAACTGCATATATTAGGTATCCAGGAAAAAATTTATGAAAGAAACATACTTCACAATGTGGAAAGGAGAAAATTATTCATATATTCAGTTAATACAAATGAGGCAAAAAATGGTGGTAGAAAAATAGCAAGACAAGCAATAAATAGTAAATAGTACTCCAGATGTCAGGTAATGGTCAAAAGTATCAAGAAGACATGTTTATTTGTTTGAGAGACATCTCATGGAACTGAGGATGACCTTGAACTCCTGGTATTCTGCCCCACTCAGTTTGTAAGGTACCAGTTAGTAGAGGGCACGTGCATCACCACACCCGAGGTGTGGAGCTGGGGACCAAACCATGGTAGGCAAGTATACTACTGGTTCCCATCTCTGCTCACCACAGACTTTCTGTCTCAGCTCTTTAAGCAAGTTCCAAGTTTGCATGTTTCATGCTTCTTGCTCCACTTATTTGGCCTGGCACTTAACACTTACAAGGGCTCTTCAAGGCAGGGTTTCTCTGTGTAGCTTTGGCTGTCTTGGAACTTGCTCTGTAGAGCAGGCTGGCCTTGAACTCACAGAGATCCACCTGCCTCTGCCTCTGGAGTGCTGGGATTAAAGGTGTGCGCCACCACTGCCCAATAGAGTTAAGACCCTATCTCTAAAGAGATAAAGTGAGAGAGAATTGGGATTTATTCAGAATTTTCAAGGTACTAATCCTGTTGTTGCTCTCCTCCCCAAAACACCTTCATAAACTGGCAATTTTTAAAAAATGTTATATTTTAAATTACCAACGAGAAGCACCATGGACTCTGCAGTGGAGGAGAGCAAAGTTAAAAGCTGTCCAGTCTGGGTGGGTGCCCACAAGAGGGCTACTGAGGCAAGACGAGCCTCAATTCAGGGCCTGCTGGGGCCACACGGTGAATTCGAGGTGAGCCTGAATCAACCTCTTAAAGTTTAAAAAGAAAGGGTGGGGCCCGGAGACATCTGCTGCGGTGGAGTGTTTGTCTACGATGTGTGAAGCCATAGGTTCACCCTCAATACCATAAAGGAAACATTTGGACACAGTTATCCAGTTAGCGGCAGTTCTGGAAAGAGCGACTTTCTTATTTTGAATCTATAATTCACTACTCAATGTCGGTTACAAGACATTTGCTTGAAGCAGGTCCAGTGTGAGGTACAAAACGATGGAAATCAGCTCGATATCAGCTAAGGGTCCCAGTCATTCTATTGAATACGTCTGTGGGGTACAATGCCCGGTGCCCCTAAAATACTTTGGGTCGGACACTAGCAACTGGGGTAACCTGGCCTGTACTTCCGATTGCACAAGGCAACTTCTTAGTAACCGTGACCCCACAACCCATCTGAGACACATGGCTCGGGCCCAAGCTAGTTCTGGAGGCCTCTCATTCACCTCACCCGCTCGGATAAAAACCTCAGGCCCACAGCGTCTGTGTGCTACATTCCGTGACCGACTCCAGGGTGTTCCCGCCTCTGTTCTGGCATCATCAGGTACCTCGGACGCCTACAGCTCCAATTGATCCCGTCAACTGGCCGGGCACTCACCAAGGAGACCCAGCCGACGGAACCGGAAATAGCTGCTTGTAGAAGCTCAGGAATAAGTAACGTCTCTCAGTTGCCCGGTGCGAGGCTGGTCCTCGGGAAGCTGCTCAATTGGTCCATTAAAGAAGGACCGCCGCCTTGGGAGCACGCTGACCAATCAGGATGCAGGATGGTGAGCCGGGGGCGCGTCGCTTCCGGCGGTTTCCCCACGGCTTCTGCGTGGGGAGCATGGGAGCGTGGGAGTTTTGTGGTGGCCTCCGCCTCCTTTGTCGCGTCTCGGCTGGGCGTGGCTTCGGGCCGCTTCTGCCGGGCAGGGTGAGACTGACTGTGCCCCAGAGCGGGTGAGCGGTCCGTTTCAAGGCTGCTTTGGAAGAAGCCGTCACCTCCGATTCTCAAAGGAGCTTGAGGGTTTCGAGGAACCTGAGGGGAGAGTGGAAAGGCCTGGCAGCCGAGTCGTAGATTCTAGGGACTGTTCTCTCCGCTTGTTGTGTTGTCCCATCGTGGGGACTTGAAGAAGGACCCCTTAGCTTCCTCAGATGGCGTCCACGCGCCCCACGTCAGATGACCAGGTGAATTCTGTCGTTATTTTCCTACAGCTGCCTGGCCTCCTCGGAGCTGGGTTAGACACACAGGTCCCCACTCGTGGCTGCCTCCTCAGATAGCCCGTTCAAACCAAGCTGTCTTCGTTTCTAGGCTTACCGACTTCCTCTTGAGAATCACCAGATGGGGAGCAGAGCTCTTGACAAGGGGTAACAGTCCTCAAAGCGTCTTGCGGGAGTGCCTCTTCAAGCGGCAGATTTCTAGGCTCCACACCTGTTGAACAATGATGATAACGTCTAGGTGATTTTTTAATCACCGCAACGCGCCGATTAAAAATTAGGAGCGAACTAGATCTTGAAGTGGTGGGAGGGGCTGAGCAATCACGGTGAGGAGAAAGACAGACAAGACTGCAAAGGATGGAGGAAATTCCAGAAACCCATCTCGGGGTTCTTACTGGGCTGGCCCGTCTCCCCCCCCCCCCACTCCTCTTTCCCCTCTTCTCAGTGCATCGTTACCTAACTTTCTCTCCCCAAGAATTGTTCACTCGTTTTTGTTTTTTTTTTTTGTTTGTTTTTTTGTTTTTTCGGGAAAAGCTACATTCTCACGGTGTACTGTCTTGGTCCTCACACCACTGTCTGAAATTTTACGTTTATGATTTCCCTTCTAACCCTACTCGTAGAATCCCTCGTTGAGGAATATTTTACAGCAAGCCCTTTGTTTTTGGTATGTTAAGGGTTTAGCTCTTTTCAGCATTCCTAGATTAACACTGGAACTGACTGCTAGCTTCTTGTACTAACAGGGTTCTCCTGTTTTAGGGACCGTTGCTATTTGAAGATCTGGATGTGTATTTCTCTCAAGAGGAATGTGTGAGTCTGCAGCCTGCCCAGAAGACCAACAGCGGAGAAGCCTCGTTGGAGCCTTTTGAGGACTTGGACTCGACAGGTAAAACAGTTTTCCTGTTTTATGGAACTCTCATCAGTTCTAGGATGAGAATTTTTTGACTTGTCCACATTGGTGGTGAAGTGGGACGTGTGTGTGTGTGTGTGTGTGTGTGTGTGTGTGTGTGTGTGTGTAGGCCAGAGGATGTCAAGTGTTCTTTCTCAGTCACTCAATACTCTGAGTCCGGCTAGCCAGCTTGCCTTGGGATCCCCTCTCCACTTTCTGAATGCTGCGGTAACAGGTGGACCACATCTACCTGTCTTATTGGTGCTGGGGTTCAAACTCCTTAGTTTACACAGTGAACATTTTATCTGCCCAGCCATCTCCTGAGCCTTTAAATGATTTCTTGAAAGAAACCCAGTCTACTGTGGTGACCATGGTTTCATATACTATGTACCAGTACCTTGTAATTTCCTGAAATAATTTTTAAAGTCAGCTTTACTTGAAAAACTTCATTAGGTATAGATTACTGTCATTTGCTAAAAATTGGGAACAAATTTTCTTTTAAGGGGGTGTTTTGACTTTTCTCACCTAAGGGTAACCATATGCAGCATCCTTACACCTGAATAGACAATATGTCTTGTGGAGGGTTGAGTACCTAAACTATTTTTCATAATTCATGACTTATATTTTACACTTTTGTCATGTTCATGTTCTTCTCCACCTTCTCTTAAATGTTTATTTTATAAATTTATGTTTATAGTTATAAATGTATTATAAATATATTTATAAACATGTAGTATATTTTTAATAGCTACTTTCTTTGCTGATTTTTTTTTTTTTTTTTTAGTCAGGGCCTCTCTGTAGCCCTGGCTGTCCTGGACTCCCTATGTAGTCCAGGCTGGCCTTGAATGCACAGAGATCCACCATCTCTGCCTCCAAGTGCTAGAATTAAAGGCATGTGGACACACTAATTATAATCATATGCCAATTCTGGATCTATTTTTATTGACTGGTTTTTCTCCTTGTTATGAGTTGAGGATTCCTATTCCTTGCATGCCTGGCAAAGTTTGACTGGAGTTTTAGATGTTGATTATCTTTTGTTTTGATTTTTTAAAGATTTATTTTATTTTTATGTATGTGAATATTTTGCTTCCATGTTTGTCTGTGTACCGTGTGCATGCCTGTTGCCTGAGGACATCAGAAGAGGGTGTTGGATCCCGTGGAACTGAAGTTACAGACAGTTGAGAGCTATCATATGGGTGCTGGGAATTGAACCCAGAGCCTCTGGAAGAGCAGCCAGTGCTCTTAACAACTAAATCATCTCTCCAGCCCCTACAAAATTCAAAAAGAAATAAAGAAAATCTTCAGTTTGCAATTAGTTGAATCTGCAGCTATATACCTATGGGTATTTAGTGATGGCTATGTTGGGAAAAATATTTAAAAAGGATTCTTTGTGCTGGGTTTAGGTTTTGTTAGCCCTCCCTGAGATCAGAATATTTCCCTGAAGTCTACACAGCACCTTTATTATCATTCTTCCACGGAGGATGAAATTTTAGAGACTCTCTAGGATATAAAACTATTTTTAATATTTGGATGTTTATTAAAGTAGAAAAATAGTTGTCTTCTTTTTTCTGATAAATATGTCTGCTCTCTAGTAGTTTTGACTACTCAACTCTCATTTGAGATGAAGAAAAAGTCCTAAAACCTAAATAAACAGAAAAACTCCATTTCTAGGCACTGCCTACCAAGACTGTCCTCGGTACCCATCTTACCAGACCCTTAGAGTCATTCTCTGCTCCTTCTCTTTGCAGATTGACCTGGAACCTTGCAGTCCACCCACATGGACAGACTTTTGATTTTTGGAAGTCAAGAGAGCCTGTTGGCTCCTGATTTTTTTGTATTTATTAGTGTCTGGGTAATTAGCTAACCTGTGTTCAGTTTCTGGTCTTCAGAGTAACTACTTTAACTTATTCTTTCTCTAGTGTCTCGCGTAAAGGTGGTGTCTATGTTTTCCTTTGTTTTGCTTTTATCAGCAGGAGGGAAAGACAAGATTGAGACCAGTCAGCAGTTAAGCCTAGAGTCTATGGAACTTGAAGAGCTGTCTCTAGAAACGTACTCCATTGCTTCACCCCATGGCCACTACTTTGAAAAATCTGAGCATGACGTTGGAATGCATGAAAGGAAGATGTCAGGGGGAGCTTTGACTTGTAAGACCAAGGTTATAAGCCTCTTAGTTACCATTGAAAACCAAACCCCATTAGTAGAATTATCTCAGTGTTTAGGAGTCAAAACACTTTCTGATATTATTGAAGTTCCCTGGGAAGAAGCTACAAATGTGTACAAGTGTCCTGACTGTGACCAAAGCTTCAGTGATAACACATACCTTGTTTTGCATCAGAAAATCCATTCAGAAGAGAAAAAGTATAAATGCAGTACCTGTGAGAAGACCTTCAGTCACAGAGCCAACCTGAGGACACACAAGAGAACCCACACTGGCGAGAAGCCTTACAAGTGTACCAAGTGTGATGCCGGCTTCCGGCAGCAGTCACACCTGTCCCGGCACATGAAGAGCCATATAAAGGAGAACCCATATACATGCAATGTATGTGGGAAAGGTTTTATGTGGCTCCCAGGATTGGCGGAACATCAGAAGAGTCATAATGATAAAAAATCTTACGAATGTGCTGAACGTGATCAACCATACTGTCAGGAAACAAATCTGGCTTTGCCTGAAAACACAGGCTCATCAGACACCCCATACCAGCACACCCAGTGTGAGAAGAGCTTGGAGCACCCCTCATACCCTGCTCTCCCTGAGAAGGATCATAAGGAGGACTCTAAGAACTGCAGTATTGATGATGAAGACTTTTTTTCATTTTCCAGATTCAAACCCTTACAGTGTCTTGATTGTGACATGACCTTTCCTTGTTTCTCGGAGCTTGTTTCTCATCAAACCATTCACGACATGGAAAAACCTCATAAGTGTAAGACATGTGGAAAAACCTTTGCTTTAGATTCAGAACTTGCATCCCATGAGAAGCAGCACATCAAAGAAGAACCCTTCAAATGCACGGTGTGTGGGAAGAGCTTCCGAGTGAATCTGCATCTCATCACTCACAAACGAACCCACAGGAGAAACACCAAGTAAATACAAGCTTTGCCACTGTTGAGCTTCTTAGTGTCTTTATGATGGGAAACCGTTTATGTGCAGCGTTACGCTAAGCAAGCACTTTACACACATTCCAGGTAACGTAGGCAGTATTATTTATTACCTCTGATTAGAACTGAGGCGACATAATGTTACATACATAGCATGTGAAGTGAGGATTTGAACTCAGTTCCTGATCAGATTTCATTTATATGAGCCAGAGAAACAGAAAACTTTAAAATTTGGCTTTTGACTGCTGGGTATGGTGGCACACACCTTTAATTCCAGCACTTAGGAGGCAGAGGCAGGTGTGGATCTCTGAGAGTCTGAGACCAGTCTGGTTTACATAGTTCCAGGACAGCCAGAGCTAAATGTGGTACCCTGTCTCAAAAACCAAAATAATTCCAGTTTTTGTTAAAATGAAGGTTATTTCTACATTTTTTTTTTTAAAAAGTTGGTTTCTAAGAATTTTAGGAAGAGGAGATTTATTTTTTTGCCAGTTCTATACATGTAGTATCTAGGAAAATGAATGTATTTATATTTGTTTTTGTACTTTTCTTGTTAAAATTATTTCAGTGAAATGTTTGTATGGACTATTTTGTTTGAACTGTGAATTTCTAGTTAAGGACTCCATATAAAGTTACCAAATGGACCACTTTTGTTTTCTTAAGTGTGTGTGTGTGGGGGGGGGGGGGTTCTTGCTGTGTAGCCCAGGCTGGCCTCAAAAATCATCATTTTCCTGTTCACATCTCCCAAGTGCTAGGATTACTGGTATGTACCATCATATGCAGCTAGTTAACAGCTGGATAACATTATTTGTGGATTTCCCATTTTCAGACCTGATGGCAGGGGCAAGCCCTGACTTCTCTAGCAGTTAAACTTCGTGGGAGTACTTGCTCCTCTCTGAAGGGATCTGCCTCTAGATCTCCACTGAAGCACATCCTGGCTGGCTATGAGTAATTAGAACTACTTTTTGAAGAGAGCATGCTAGATAGTGTGGATATATTATTTTGTTTAATCTTCAACAGAATCTGAGAGAAAAGGACTGTCCACATTTTACAAATAAATGGAAGCTTTCAGAAAGTAAAGTCAATGCTTTGCTAAGCACACAAAACGTCACACTGGTGAGGCTGACATCTAAATTCAGGGGCTTTCTAATTCCCAAGTCCACACATTTTGTGACACTGCACTATCTGTTGGTATTTGTGCCACAGGTTAACACTAGGAGACAAGGATGCTGGGGAGGGAGGGGAACTGCAGGCATGGAGGCTGCCCTGGGACTTACTACCTGAAGCCCATTATGTCCGTATTCTTATCCAAAACTAGATTTCATTGCTCTTAAAAAGCAACAGAAGACTCTCTACAGCTTCATGTTTGAAATTCTTGTCACTGTATCAAACCAGAGATTTGTTTTTTTTTTTTCCATTTTGAGACAGGGGTTTCTCTGTATAGCCCTGCTTGTCCTGGAACTCCCTCTGTTCACCAGGCTAGCCTCAAACTCAAGAGATCTGCCTGCCTCTGACTCCTGAGTGCTGAAAGATGTATGACACCACGAAGTGGCTAGAGACTATTAAATTGTAACATTTCCTGTCCACTTCCAAAGAAAAATACAATAGGATTATTGAGTTTTTAACCAAAATAACTGATAACACATATGTCTTTAGGTACTAGTATCACAGATAAATATTAGAACAAAATATTGTCATATAGTGTGGTTATTAAAAGAACCAAAGAATGTTGTAAGTATACATTCTTACAGAACTACACTTTACAACAAAATTGATTATATACCTATCATTAAAACTATATGGTCTTTTGGCTAATATGCATTTATGATTGATTTCATTCTGTCTAAATAGACTGTAAAAATGTGGTATTTACTAAAATGGAATTACTGCTAGGAAATTTCATGCACAAAAATAAAGCCCTCTTGAAGGCCAGTGGCTAAAATGTAGTACCTGGGAATCGTCTCTTCTACAGAAGAGCAGGTTGAGGATTTTATGTACAAAAAGATGCCAGCTGCGCAACTAAGCGCTTCATGTTTACTAGAGACAGGAAGGTCACTGTTGCTGAGTGAGGAAACTGAATCAACAGCCTTGCCTCAACCTGTCGTCCCTCTCCTGGAGATCACTATTTCAGTTTGTCCACAGCTGAGACTGATCTGTATGTCAAGGTCAGACCTGGCTGTTTCTCCAAATTTAGGATATAAACCATCATTCTGTCAGGGAGGTGGGGGTCTCACATTTAAAATAGCCTTCTGGTCTCTTCAGCCCTTCGTCGAAGATACTTTGAATTGTAAGACTCTCAAGACTTAGCTAACTCTGGGATATGGTTGTTGTGAAACAGCCACAAGAGTGTTAGTTTCCCACTGTCTGGTTCTCAGAGCAGGGAAGCGGTGTGCTACTGCGCAGGCTCTAATATTTCCGTGAAGACCCTTGAGTTACAGGATGGGGAATGGAACTGGCAAAGAGGCCCTTACTAAAGAACAAACGAGAAAGGTGTCAGAAGGTACCCGGACTAATGTGGCTGACCTAAAGATGGAAGTTGTCACCCTCTTTCTTTGCTGCTAGGGAAACACAAGCAGGTGAGTCTGTGCTGCAGGTGCTGCTGCACATCTTCACGTGGCTTCACAGTGACCTCTCAGTGTCTGTAGCTTTCTGCATTCTCCAGACTTGGAAGATTAGGAAAGAGACACTTTTATAAAAGTCATCACTATATGTGAGAGGAATTAAATGGCCTGTGGTATATTATTGGTGACTGGTATGCAGAGAAAAGGAAAACACAGTTACTGTGAAATAGGCACAGTTTTAGTTGTTTCCTTATTGTGCACTTGTTTCTAAAAACATTAGTTGTACGTTATTCTCAAGCTGCTCTGCACCCAAGGAATTGAAGGAAGAGCTGCAATGGTATTTCAGCTACTTTCATGATAATGGCCTTTTCTTCGTCCTAACTGGATTGCCCACTAGGATAGATCACATAAGAAATCTCTTAACCCAGGATAAGTTATGTTAGGTGCTCATAACATATTGGAAACCGTCAATATAGGGATAAAAATGGAATGTATGTGTATTGCTGTGAATGGTCGGCTAACTACATGTAGGAGGGGCGTTGACCCTCTGAATGGTCGGCTAATTACATGTTGTAGGAGGGGCGTTGACACTATGAAGTGTGGAAACTTGAACTGAAAAAATGAACTCAAACTTGGCGGGTTTTGCTGATGCGATGATGTAAATGTGATGAAGACAGTTCTTTAATGTGATCTGTGCATACCGAGTTGTGTTAAACTGTCATCACTGATGACAGCAGCATTTCCCAGTGGAAGTTAGATGCCAGTGTTTGCACTTTATATTGTGGTGTTGAATCATTTTGTTGAGAACTGTGCTGCTACAAATAACAATCTGTTCATGTGCCCTGAAGACAGCTGGCTCAGTAACTCAGGCAGTTAAAACAAATGACATTTTTGTCTTTGACGCCTCAAGTTCCAGAAAATTAAGTAGTAGTAGCTGGAGAGATGGCTGGGAGGTTAAGAGCACCAACTGCTCTTCAGAGGGCCCAGGTTCAATGCCCAGCACCCACATGGCAGCTCATAGTGATTGTAAATCCAGTTTCTGGGTGATCTGACACCTTCACACCACTGCACATAAAGTTAAGTCAATCATAAAAAATTCTTTAAAAAATTAAGTAGTAGTGTCTGGTGACTGTAATGTAAGATGCCAAACAATCTGAAAAGATACTTTGCTTTAAATAATCTGATTTACTGCATATGTATTCAAAGGGAGATGTAGGGTATAGCTTTTATGAAAAAAAAAACATATTTTGAATGTTGCAGTGATTTCATTAGGAAACTGCTTTTGCTTTGACTATTTGTTAAAATGGAAAATTGTTTATAAAGTGTATATTTAACTGTTTTAGTCTTGTATATTAGAACTATTTATGTAATATAAAATGACTATTATCTATCTCTTTAAGGCTAACTACAGGTGTTTGTCTCTTTGAATTGAGATTCTTGTCTGTAAGAACGGTCTAGGGAGAACAGGGATACAACCTAATTCATTTATAGAAACCTAAAAATACTTTCCCATGTCTATTTATCTTGATGCCTAGTTAACGCTTTCTGTATGCGCTTTCTGTGTTTCTTTCAGCTTTACTGTTTCTGACACATTCCTATTGGTCTTAGTTCTAGATTGGAGTCTCTCAACTGTGACTGTGTGCATTTGATGTGCAAATTATTATCCAATAAATGTTATCTTGTGATGGTGGCAAGGTTGTAAACTTAAAATGTATATGTCAATGACTTTAGGTTGTAGTAAAGGTAAGTTCAAAAAAGCTAATTGGATAATAGTTTAGAAAATGTGAATGAATTACTTTACCCCACTTGATAAAGGAAATAACGTGTCTCGTTCCCTGGAATTCAGTATAAAGTTCTAGTATTATTCCAAGACAGCACTCCAGTCTTAGCTGCAAGGTAGCGGTACAGGACCAAGTACCTCTAGCTCCACCAGGCAGTGGTTCTCTAACAGACCAGCCCAGCTGGGGAAGGAATATGGTAAATTCTCTCTTCTGGTTTCCCAGGCCTTGGAGTGATCATAGGCTGGCCAAGCAGCTACCAGTGGTACAGGTTGGAGCTCATGTCTACCAGTTGCCATTTGCCTTGCCAGCGGGCAAGAAGCCGGCACCTGAGGCCACTTCTGGTGTCTGCTTCCATCAGTGCTTGTGCACCGTGCTGACTTTTGGGGTTCGCTATCCAGCGGTGGAGTTTGGTGAGGCATGGTCTGTCAAGACAGGGTTTCTCTGTTAGCTTTAGACCCTGTCCTAGAATCCACTCTGTAGACCACATTGGCCTCAAACTCACAGAGATCCACCTGCCTCTGCCTTCCGAGTGCTGGGATTAAAGGCATGTGCCACCACTGCCCAGGTAAATGATCTCCCTTCTAAGTTGCCATGGTCACGGTGTCTCGTCACAGCAACTAAGTGACAGTGACTAAGACAGAAACCCAAGGAAAAAATAAAATAACAAGTGCTTTTTTTCTCCAGATACTCAAGAGGCTGAAGCAGAAGGATTGCTTGAGCCCAAGAGTTTGGGACCAGCCTAGGCAACACGGAGAGACCCCATCTCAAAACATCAAATTATACTAACAAAAGACCTAAGAAACTAAAGAAACAATAAATGGTAATCAGACCTACTCCTAATTGTCTGGCTGGCTATGAGATGTGGTCTAGAGTATCTGAATTCTGAACATTATGGTTTTCTTCTCCCTAAAACTGCAACAACAATAGAAAAATAATCTCTGAGTTCAATCCCTATGACTGGAAAAAAAATGTATGCCAGGTACTTACCGACATCTGTTGCTTATGAAGTAACTAATACCATCTTTATTTCAGTGGGAACGTATTATTCCAAAGCCTAAACAGCAGAATGATCGCAATAGATATTTAAATTTCCCTTAGGGACTGCAAGCCATGCATGGTTGACACAGAGAACTGTGAGGAACTGGTATAAACTGTGTTCCAAGGATCTTAAACAACTTTTTGGTTTTTCGAGACAGGATTTTTCTGTAGTTTTGCAGCCTGTCCTGGAACTTGCTCTGTAGACCAGGCTGGCCTTGAACTCATAGAGATCTGCCTGTCTCTGCCTCCTGAGTGCTGGGATTAAACAAGTGTGCCACCACTGCACAGATGATCCTAAACTTTTTAAAAATATATATATATATATTTATTTTTATTATGTATACAATATTTTATCTGTGTGTATGCCTGCAGGCCAGACGAGGGCACCAGACCTCATTATAGTTTGTTGTGAGCCACCATGTGGTTGCCGGGAATTGAACTCAGGACCTTTGGAAGAGCAGGCAATGCTTTTAACCGCTGAGCCATCATCTCTCCAGTCTCCGATCCTAAACTTCTTAATTCATAGGAATGTCAGGCTGTTTTACTGGGAATTAGGAAACTGAAAATTTGGTCCCTTGGATTTTGGCAAGTGACAGCTGTTTTCATTACAGATGTGTACTGCTGGCCATGAGTGTACACCAATAATCCCTCATCCCACTGGGTAAGACAGGAGGATTGCAAGTTTGAGGCTATCCTGGGTTACACAGGAGTTTGTATCAACCCCCACTGCAAAACAACAATTGTACAAGAATGTATTACAGGCTGGGCAGTGGGAGGGCAGGCCTCTGATCCCAGTACTAGGGAGGCAGAGGCAGGTGGATCACTGTGTTCAAGGCCAGCCTGGTCTACAGAGTGAGTTCCAGAACAGTCAGGGCTGCAGAGAAACCCTGTCTCAACCAAAACAAACAAACAAATGAACAAAACATCTTCTGCATTACAAAAGAATGGGAGAAACTGTTGGCAAGTCATATATCTCAGAAGGACATCATTCCGGAATATTTGAAGAATTCTTACAACAAAAATGACAATCCATTTTAACTGGCTACAGAGACAGTTATGGTGGCTCACACCTGTAATCCTAGGACTCAAGACTGAGGCAGGAGGATTGCTGCAAATTCAAGGTAAGCCTAGCTGGCTTATTCTACAGAGCAAGACTCTGTTTCAAAAACAACAAAACTCAAAAGGTTTGGGAAACAGAGGCAGCAAGCATTATCTCAAATTCATGGCCAGCCTGATCTACATAGTGAGTTCTATACAGCAAGACGCTGTCTCAGAACACCAGGGAGGAGGGGAGTTTTGAATAGCCATTTCTTCAAAGCAAATAAACATATAATAAACAAATACGTCATTAGGGAAAAGGAAAGTCAAGATCATGACACACACTCCACACTGACTAAGATAACAATAATCAAGGCACATTCCAGGAACACTGCACATGGTGACACATGCCTGTAATCTTGACACTTGGGAGGTGGAGACAGAAAGATCGAGTTCAAGATCATCCTTAGGATTGTGAGTTGTATGCCAGCCATGAGACCTTGTCTCAGAACAAACTAACAAAAGGCAGTAATAAACCATGTTGAAGGAGTGGAGAAACTGGAACCCTTATGCTGGTTGAAATGTAAAATACGCATCCACTTTGGAAACCATTTGATTGTTTCCCAGAAAAGTTAAACAGGATTATCACATGACCTAGCAAATCAACCTTCAGGCATGTACCCTAGAGGAATGAAACATAACTTAAATATCAGTGTTCATAGCAGCACTCTTCTGCTCACATGAGCCAAAGTGCAGTTCCACAATGTCCCTCAGTCAGTGGCTGAGCTGAATGCCCCTTCATGTAATGCAAGGCTCCTAGGAAATAAAAGGAATAAAGTGCTGACATGATAGTGTGTATGGCCAGGAGCCACAGGCACAGGAGTGAGGGCACAGGGAGTGACTGCTAACGTTGAAGAGTACTTCTCTGTGATACTGACAGTGCCCTAACATGAGCTTGCCATGACACTTGCACAGTGATGAATACTATACTGCCGCCACTGCACTATGTGCCACAAATGCACACGTTGTCTGGTATGTGCAGTGCTTCAGTGACGCAATAAGAAGGAAGCATTTCGATTTCAGGAAGAGTTAGAGGGAAATATTAAGTGTATTCTGTGAGGAGTCATTGCCAGTGTTGTTGAGAGGGACAGTTGTATTGTGAGACTGGTTTGCACCTTATCCGCTGTGGATGGGAAAATGCTCTTCAGATGTACAGACCTCCACTGTCTGCCAATGCTTCCTTTCTCCATGGGTCTCCCTGGGGGTCACTCAGGGGTCAAACACTGGAAGCAGGAGTCCCCCCTAACCTGACATTGCATGTGTTAGGCACAACCAACGGCATGCCTAGGAGCAAGCGGTGCATGTGAGGGGAGAAACGCTATTTTCTTATTTTGGGGTCCTGCAAAAGGAAGAGGAAAGTTGGTTGGTCAAGACTGGTTGCTGAGGCTCTGGTGAAGCGTGCACAGGCAAAGGAGACAAGGGGACCCCACATCTGCGCACAGACTTACTGTTATTCTTTCGGTCCCTGCCCTAGCCACGCCCGCTCCCATTACCTCTGACCTGCCCGTCGCCATCTTGGGACCCTTGCTCCTTCTGCTTCCTTGGCGTGCGCACGCGTTTCCTCTGTCTCTTTCTTCTTTTATCTCTTTTCTCTCCTTTTATCTCTTTTTCTTTCCTTCTCCCTCTTCCTTAATAAATACTTATGGCTATTTCCTGTGTTTACGTGTCTGTTACCTGCGGCCACCGCGGGCGTGGCGTGTGCCCTCCCGCTGGTGGATAGCTGTAGCCGCTTTCTTATGGCAGGCTCCGCCAACCCGCCCGGGGATCGTTTTTTTTTAAGAATAACACTTACTGCCATCAGTTGTCTGATGTGAGCCCTATGTAAAGGAAACTGGGCTAGAGGCAGGGAGGCAATTGGTGTCCTAGTCTTGACACCCTTTGGAAAAGAATGATGTTGACTGTGAGTTTGTCTACAGTCGAACAGGTACCCAAAGACACTAAAGAAGCACTGATGTGTAATCTGAAGAGAGGAAACATACTAGCTCTATAAAATACCCCAAGACACAAAACTCTAGGAAGTCTCCTATGCCGACCCTTGTAAACAACTCTTAAGTTCCTTCTCGCCCCTTTGGGTGACCAAGTTGACCCAAGATACAAAGACATGGTATGTAGGACAAATGACGGTCTTCCACATACATTCATACCCTAATCCCTGAACCAGTGAATGTCACCTTAAATGGCAAAAGGAACATTTGGTGGGTGTTATTAAGGATCTTGAGATGGGGAAATTATCCTCCTAGGCCAAATATAAGCATCCTTCTAAGAGAGATCCAGGACAAGGTTAGGCAAGATGGAGAGTCAAAAAATGTACTTTGAGGCCGGGCGGTGGTGGCACACGCCTTTAATCCCAGCACTCGGGAGGCAGAGGCAGGCGGATCTCTGTGAGTTCGAGACCAGCCTGATCTACAGAGCTAGTTCCAGGACAGGCTCCAAAGCTACAGAGAAACCCTGTCTCGAAAAACCAAAAAAAAAAAAAAAAACCAAAAAAACACAAACAAACAAACAAAAAAACATGTACTTTGAGGATGAAGGGGTCATGAGTCCAAGAATGTCGGAGGCTGCTAGAAGCTGAAAAAGTCAAGGAAGCTGATCCACCTCTCAGGGTTTCCAGAAGGAAAGAAAGCCCTGCCCAAGGTGATTCTGGACGAGTGAAGCTGATTCCAGACTTTAGCTTCTTCCAGTCGTACAAGAGAAATTTTGGGTTAAGCCACCAAGCTCGCGGTCATTTGTTACAGCAGCTATAGAACGGATACAGACATGACTGAGACTCAGAAGTTACCCAGAGACAACAGTGAAGCTGCCCTTAAGGGAAGGGTATGTGTGCTTGGTGGGGAGAACTATAGGTTCCAGCTAGTACTCGTATGCGGGCTGGGGAAGAAGTAAGGACAGGCTGATACTGAAGATAAAGGCAGTGGCTTGGACGGCCACCTCCTACTGTTTGTACAAAGTATGCATCCTGTCTGCCTGACCGAGGAAGAGGATGCCTCGCCTAGAGTGGTACTGACTGGGTTCTACTGTCTACTTTGAGGAAACAAGAGTTTGGCACAGGATGGTGTCCCTGACCCAGTTTTGAAACACTAACACTATATAAATATAGTATTCTGTCATTTAAAAAATGCTGTCCAAGTACTTATCATAAATTAACCTATTTCAGTAATTTTCCTGGAGTCACTGAGTTGTGTAGCCATCACCATAATCTAGTTGTAAACACTGAAAATGCCAGTCACAGTCTTAAAGCTAATGTCTTACTTGAGAAAAAACAGGCAGGATTCCCCTGTCTACCAGAACACTATTTACTTCTCCCTGGAGCTTTTCCTTGTATCTTGGGACTGAAGTAAATCAAAAGTTTGCTATAAAAAAAAAAGATCCCTCAAATACAACTTTTTAATAAAGGTGCTATCTACCAGTTGGTGGCGCACGCCTTTAATCAAAGCACTGGGGAGGCAGAGGCAGGCAGATCTCTGAGTTTGAGGCCAGCCTGGCCGACAGAATGAGTTCCAGGATAGCCAGGGCAGAGAAACCCTGCCTCAAAAATAAATAAAAATTAATGAAAAACACCACCAACAACAAAAAGGTTAGTTGCAGAAAGACTATTAGAGGTCTCCCCAGTGAGTGTTTTCTTGAAATTCTAGTGAGCTGCTCAAGAGTGCACATGAGAACTGTATTTTATAAGACAAAGCAACATGAAGAATTTAATTAATGAGCGATTAAATTAATTAAAACCGCTTGTGGCTCAGCCTAACTATTCTCAGTAACTAGTCCCCACTCTGCTGACAATACAGTTCTCCTTCCCCAACACCCGGATCAGGCAGCTTTGCAGACAGGCTCCATCACTCCCCAAGGGCCCCTTGCTCTGTGATTTACCTGCAAGTAAGGAAAAGGAGAGACAGGTCCGCCCTTCCCTGGGCCTCTAAAGCACTCAGCACCTGTTTAGTCCCCATGGTGGAGCCTGTGGTGCTGGTGGAGATTTGAGCTTTGGCGAAAGCTTTTCCCACACTGGCTGCACTGGTATGGTTTCTCCCCAGTGTGGATTCTCTGGTGCAGTTTCAGAGTTGACTGCCTCCCAAAGCGGTTTCCGCACTCCCCACAGACGTAGGGTCTCTCTCCTGTGTGTACTCGCCTATGTCGCTTCAGCTCTGAATTCCACGTGAAGCTCTTCCCACAGTCATCGCATTTGTAAGGTTTCTTTGCCGCGTGGGCCGCCTGGTGGCTAAGACACTGCAGAAGGCTGCTCAGGCCTCTTCTGCCTCTTTTGCTTTTCTTTAACTCTCTCAGTGGGTAGCCTCTGAGGGGGTTGCTGATATAGTCCAGTTCTCTGCAGTGCCTCTGGTAGTGAGCAAATGCCTTCTGAGCATTTGGGGGTCTGGCCTGCCTCTGTGACAATTGGGGTTCACTCGTGCTCACCCATCTTGCTTCAGGGCCGTGCAGACTACCCACTTTGGATCTCGCGGGTGACACCGCATGTGTCTCTGTTCCTTTTGCCCCTTCCTGTTGTGGGTTTTCCTTGTCTCTTCTCGTCTTGGAGGCCTCTACAATCAGAAATAATGTGCTTCATTTTCTGTGCTTAGAAGAAAGAGCTTCAGCAAAAGAAGTATGAAGTCTGTTGGGGGGAGGGTTGTCAGGGTAGGCCGCCTTCTGCAGGTAACTTACAGGCCATCAGACTCCTCTGAACCATAAAAAGGTTCCTCACCCCTGACATTGGTGAGTCAGAATCTGAAGGTTAGGCCTGGAAGTCTGCACTGTTAACTAGTTCCCGAGAGTGCCCCTAATCTATAGTAAAGTTAGGAACCAAATTCTCTGCTCTTCCTATTTTGGGGGGAAAGGTATAGGAAAACAGAAATAACAAGGAAAAAAATACAAACAAAAAACAAAGACATTGGAATGAAATACCAACAACAAAGAAGACAGTGACATGTTCATTTACTTACTAACCAGGCCTATTGTATTGTCTAGGTTGGCTTCAAACTCTAGGGCCTAAGTGATCCTCCAAGTTTCTGGGACCACAGACCTGTACTGCTGTACCTGGCTAAAGAGTAAAATTCCAGTACTTAAAGATTATCTGAATAAATCTCCCTCCCTTACAGGGACGAAGATTGACAACCTTCCTCACTTCAAAAGAATAATAAAGCCAGTGACTGCTGTGTGTTTCTCATTACAGCGTTGACAGCCTAGGTGCACAGAGACTGAACTATATAGTAGGCACGTGGCCTAATTAGAGACGCTGTTGAGCTTCCGGGGGAACTGAGGATCAAGACGGCTGTGAAGTAGAATGGACCAGGGAAACTGGAGAATCAGCAACAGCACTTTCCAGCAGGACCTCGAAATGGAAGGTGTGTTTCCATGCTACATACCCCATTCAGCACGGCACTGCCGGGCAGATGTGATTGTTGAGTGTGGTGTGGTGTGGTGTGGTGTGGTGTGGTGTGGTGATATTTGTGATCTAACAAATGAAGCTTGCCTGAAGATCAGAGGGCAGAGCCAGCTACTAGTTAACCTGGAGGCAAGACAGTGGGGTGCACACCTTTAATCCCGGCACTTGGGAGGAGGAAACAGGAAGTGATATGGCTGGGCGGAGAGAGGAATGTAAGACAGGCAGGGATGGGAGCATGCCCCCTTCAGGCTGAGGATTTTGCAAGGTAAGAAGTGGCTATGGGGATGTTCTATCAGGAACTCACCAAGGCCAGCTGGCCTGGGTCTGAAAAAGCCTGGGATAAAACCGGACTCGCTGAACATAGCGGACAATGAGGACTACTGAGACCTCAAGAACAATGGCAATGGGTTTTTGGTCCTACTGCACGTATTGGCTTTGTGGGAGCCTCGGCAGTTTGGATGCTCACCTTACTAGACCTGGATGGAGGAGGGTGGTCCTTGGACTTCCCACAGGGCAGAGAACCCTGATTGCTCTTTGGGCTGACGAGTGAGGGGGAGGTAAATGGGAGGCGGCGGTGAAGAGACAGAAATCTTTAATAAATAAATAAATAAAATCCTCATATCTAATCTTCAAATAATTTCTGTGTAGAAAACATGGGTGCTTCTCTTCTGTGTACAACAGGTAGAAAATAAAGCAGTGCCGGCTTCAGATCTGCTGTGCTGACGGAG
>NW_026067891.1:5666464-5673923 GCF_014885135.2 Alexandromys fortis | reverse complement strand
TGTGTGTGTTAGAGTGTGAGTGTGGTGCAGGTGTGTGTGTGTTAGAGTGTGAGTGTGGTGCAGGTGTCTGTGTGTGTTAGAGTGTGAGTGTGGTGCAGGTGTGTGTGTGTGTGTGTGTCTATGTAAAGCACACGTGAAGAAAGCAGAAGATGTCAAGCGTCTTGTTCTATAACTCTCTGCCTTATTCTCTTGAGACAGGGTCTCACTGACTCTGGGGCTAAATCCTCCTGTCTCCTCCCACCCCCAAAGCACTGGCATTACAGGAGCAGACATCTAGGCCTGATTTTTCATGGGGGGAGGTTCTGTGGATTGGAACTCAGTGAACACTCTTATCCACTAAGTCAACCCCCCGCTGACCTTGGACTTAATTTTTAAAAGTGTTAGCAATAAATTTATTATTTATTGCCCAGCCTAAAGGACTTTGTTATAGTAACCTTAATAACACATACGAAACGTCACATACAAAAAACTAACTCAGAATGAACCAAAGATATAAACATACAAGAGCTAAACTTAACTCTTTAGAGAGAGCATACCTGCAAATCTGAATCATTTGATTGCCAATGGTATTTTACCATGACACCAAAAGCCCAAGCAAAGAAAAAGATTAGAGACTATCAACATGAAAAACATTTGGGCTGGTGAGATGGCTCGGTGGGTGAAGGCAGCTGTGGCCAAGCCTGATGACCCGAGTGTGAGCCCTGGGATCCACACAGTGGAAGGAGAGATGTGAGTCCCCAAGTTTCTTCTGTCTTCCACATGTGCACAGATGCACACAAAATATATAAACATTCATAGCATCTTTCAAAAGCATTTGTGCTTCATGGAACACCATCAGAAACTGAAAGGCTAATTCACAGAACGAGGAGGAAAACATTCATGAATTATTGACTGCGAGGTCTAGGATCCAGAACAGTTATTTTAACACTTAAGCTCAACAATAAAAAGACAGTAGCCCACATGAAAAATGGGTCATGTATAGGGCTACAATTTTCCCATAAGCTGGGAGTGACGGCAAAGGCCTGTCTTCACAGGATTTAGGAGGTGGATACCACAGAATCCGGAGTTCAAGTTCAGCTTCAGTTAAGTAGTGGCTTTGAAGCCAGCCTAGGTTACAAGATACCTGATAACCGATAAAAGACAAGATATGCAATTTCCTTTTAAAAACGTCTAATTATGTTTATTGTGTGTGTTAGGGGATGGTTGTTTGTACGACAAAGCATGTGTAGGGGTCAGAGGACAGCTTACAGAAATATCTCTCCCTCTATCATGTATACCCCAGGGATTGAACTCAGGTTGTCAAGGCTGGTAGCAAGTGCTTTTACCTACCAAGCCATCTATTGGCCAAGATATATAATTTAATAAACATATGAAATAATGCTTAAACATCATAACTCATTAAGGAAATGACAATCGAAATCTCAGGGGCTATTACATCATAATAATAAAAGCATCTGGGAATAAGTGCTAGCCAGGATGTGGAGAGCACCCTCACACTTTGTTGATAGGAGCCTCTAATGGTGCAGCCACTTTGCAGATGAATCCAGTAGTTCTCCAAAAACAAACAAGCAAAAAAACCAAACAGGCTGGGCACAGCCATGCAGGCCTTTAATCCCAGCATTTGGGAAGCAGAGGCATATGGATATTTGTGAGTCAAGGCTAACCTCGTCTACATACTGAGTCCCAGACCAGGCTGGGCTGCATAGTGAGATCCTGTCTCTAAAATTTTAAAAGGTGTGCACTGGCCAGAAAAATGACTTGGTAAATAAAGGCACTTGTTTCTCAAGCCCAGAGACCAGAGTTTGATCTCCACAACCCAAATAAGGGTAGAAGGTAAGAAATAACTCCACAGAGTTATCCTTTGACCTCCACATGTGCACTGTGGAAGACACTCCCCCCCTCACACACACACACACACACACACACACACAGTAAACTTTTAAAAGGTGGTCACATGCAGCACACATTTGCAGAACCATGAGATGCTATGATGGAAACAGCTGATGAGTGGGCCCAAGTATAGAGTGTTTACCTGTCTCGGTCAGTTTGAGAACTGGTTCCTGGTAGAAGGGATATTTCTCCCAATGATGGGGACTCAGCTGGGCATGAGACCCTTCCCAGGAAGGTTCTTCCAGGGAGTTCTCTTGAATATCTCTGCTATGAGTTTGGGGCCCAAAGTCTGGAAGTTCTTGTTCTCCAGGCTGAGCTGCTGTTCTCTCCAGGAGCACCTTCTGCCCTTGCAGACAAACAGCCACCTAGGAAAAGGGCTAGCCATTAATTCTCCATTCCTTGATGGACTGGGGGCAGCCTGCCGCTCACTGCTACAGAGTGATCCCTTTACAACCTGGAGTTCAAATTTTACGGATACCACCAAGACCTTCAAAGGAGATACATGAAAGGAAAAGGGGCTGCTTCACAGCCAAGCTCCTCCAAAGAGAGTTGGTGAAAATGTCAGACTCAGTGACGACAGTGCCATCACCACCACCGTTCCCGCCCCATATCCCAACCCTCTCTACTTCTGCTAGAGACAGACTCCTGGGAACAGAAAACAATACCATAAGGGGCCACTGGAAAACATTCCAACCTGGTAGGTTTTTCTGGTAAAGAGGTCCAAGGTACTCAGATCTAAGAAGACGAACTCGCCTGTTCCCTCACAGTGCCATTTTCCAAAGCACGTCTGACTTCCTTCCTTCAGTGGCTCCAGCTTTGGGGGGCTGGCTTTGGGGATGGGGATGGGGTCGGGCAGCAACACCAGGGAACTGAGCTGAGACCTCCCCATTCAAAGGCAATATGGTAGACCCTTCACTGGAACAAAGTCCACGGAGCTTCACCCCAAATTAGTTCCCTATTGAACAGCCTAGACCTGTCAGACAAGAATTCTGATTGTAACAAAACTTCACCAAGAATGGGTCAGGGAAGATGTGACAGTAGAGATTCCAGAACCTTAAAACTCCTCTCCTAAGGTCATGAAGCCTATGAAGGAATATCTTAGTCTTCTACCTCCTCACTGGGTGCCAGTGGCTGGGTTTACTGAAACCCTGTTACAACGTTTTCAGGGGGTACGGGAGTTCCTGGAGGCTGGGTGCGACTTTGAAGCCACCCATTCCTCTGGAATCTCTAACTAGCTGGGATCATGAGACAAAACACTACCCCCAAAGACAGAGGAATCCTGGGACACACAGAAAAGGACCCTCCTTACCCACTGCTTTGGTTTTTTGGATGCTCTGTGCAAATCTTCCACCAGCGTCACGATCTCCTTGCTGCTCATTGGATATCGATGCCTGACCTGCGCCTGGATCTCTGGAGGAAGGATGACCAGAAACTGCTCCATCACTAGGAGCTCCAAAATCTGCTCTTTAGTGTGTAGGTCAGGCTGCAGCCACTGTCTGCAGAGCTGTCGAAGGCGGGAGAGCGCTTCCTGGGGTCCAGACACCTCCTGATAACAAAAGTGTCTGAAGCTCTGGCGGGAAAGCTCAGGATCGGGGCCAGCTTTTTGCTGAGCGGGCCCACGTTTCTCCTCCAGCTTCATTATGATGTGTCTCTCTTGCCTGTCAGAATCCTCAGTGTAGGTACTCAAAGTTATCTCCATTTTAGCTGCCATTTTGGGGGCCCAGGAAACAACGTCACTCTAATCAAGTCTTCTGGGTCATTGCTCTGGAGAAATCTCTCTGAAGGCTAGAAAAACGGTAGGAACGAAGCTCCTCTGGGAGCGTTAGGGGTGGAAGGACCGCAGAGACATAGATAGCTTTCTCATTTGCAAGCCCTTATCCCAGACTCTGAAGACAAGATAGTTCCTGACAGTGGGAGGAGTTGGTCTTTTCGTCAGTTTTTAAGGAGAGAAGTCAAAATATTCCAAAAGGGCACTGGAGGGAATATTTAATTTTGTTATCTGGTGACATGCATGACACGATCTAACGGGCTGGTAGAGGAATCCCCAAGAAAGTTCAAGCTGTCATGCGCACAGCTCGCACCAACTCTTCAGCATCCTGCAGACTCCGACCTCCAGTACCTCTGAGAGCAAAAGCGCAGAGCTAGGCGAGGCCACAGCCCGCCAAGGGTAGCGAGTGCAGCTCCGCAGCTCAGCCAGGCGATGCTGCAGCAAGGGGGCGCGCAGATCCACCGCGGTCCTGGGTGTCAGCTCCAGTAGCCACCTGCGGCGAGCTGAGCCAGCTCAGAACCCTTCGCCCCCCAGCGGGCGACCCACCCGTTCGGAGCCTGGAGACCAGGACCCCAAGAACACGGGCTGGGGGCGGGGCCGGAGCCGGGCCACGGAGACACCCACTGGCTGAGAGAGCAACCTTGGGAAGGTCCGCCTTTCCCCTACGTGATTGGGTCCCTGTAACATTTTTAATTGTTTATTGGCTACGTGATCTATCCAGTCGCAGTGCTTCCCGGGAGTCGTAGTCCAGTGACTAGTCCTGGAGCATGCGCAATGTCCTGACTCGTACCCCAGACTGTTAGCTACATCACTCGGTTGGTTGCGGGTAAGATTGGGGTGCAGGAAGTCTGGGACTCCGGCGGTCCTCCGCTCGCTCGGTCGCGGTGTGGAGGGCTTAAGGTCAGGCCTCACACTGGCTGGAAAGTCCTACCTCTTCGGATCCGTCCGTGGGGTGCTAGGAAGCTGGACCTGGGCGGTGGATACGCCTTGAAATTCTCATCCAGAGCAGGACCTACCTTGCTTGGCTTTCTCTGACCTCACCTCTAGGACTTTTCTTACTCTCCTTGGTCTAATCTCACACTGACTCAGCCAGCATGTGTCAGCATGAACTAGAAAACTTTTTAATTAAATTTTTTTTCTTGAGGATGGGAGTTAGCTCAGTGGAAATAGTGCTTACCACAGAAGCATGAGAACCCATGTGAAAAAACCGGATGTGGTAGTGAGTTGTTACAATCCCTGTGCCTGGGAGGTGGAGGGAGGGCAGGAGGGCCCCTGGAACTCCCGGGCCACTTAGCTTAGCCTAAGTGGTAATTTCCAGAACAATGAAAGACCCTGCCTCAAAATAACAAGATGGACAAACAAAACAAAAAGAAATAATAATAATTTAAAAAGCCCAAACAACAAACAAAAATGCAAGAGGCCTGGAAGAGGAAAGGGAAATCGTGCAGTGATGTAGGCACAGGGCTATGCTCTTTGAGCGCTTCAATTGCTCAGGAAATACATTACCGACAGATGGGACCTCGTGGAATGAAAAGGTAAGGCAGATGCCACTCAAACTGCTCTCACTTCCCGTTGTCCTGTCCTGTCCTGTCAGTACACATCTGTCCTGACAGCCTACCTCACAGATGTTCAGAAACCTCCCATCCGGTCTTGGGTAGTCCGTGGGAACTTCTGCTGAGGTTCAGATGCACAGAGAAGACTTCATTACAGCCTAGAAATTGTCCCTCTGTCACCACAGACAGCTGCAGCTTTAGCCTGGGAGACTCTGCTGTGTCAGGGCTGCTCCAGGGACCCTGTGGCTCGGAAAGGTGCTCCTCCCGAGCAGGGAGGGATAGGATGTTCCTGGGTGGGGTCGTCTAAAGGCCAACCTAAGTAGGCTGCCCCACTCTGTCTGGCAATGGTGATGTAGTACAATATTTTTGCTCTTTTGGCTTTTGGGGGGGCCCATGATCCATCTCCCAATTAAATCACACAAGGGGGCTTATTTTTTAGTTATGAATGCCAAGCTTGGCTTGTTTCTTGTCAGATTTTTAAAATTTATTCTGACTGCCTGTTGCCTCTGGGCTTTTTCCTTTTTTTTTTTTTTTTTTTTTTTTTTTTTTTTTTTTTTTTTTTTTTTTTTTTTTTTTTTTTTTTTTTTTTTTTTTTTTTTTTTTTTTTTTTTCTCCCTTTTGCCTCTGGTTTTTTTTCTTTTTTTTTTTTTTTTTTTTTTTTTTTTTTACTTCTGTGTATCTTACTTTCACTCTTACTCTGTGGCTGGATGGGTGGCTGGATGGGTGGCTGGCCCCCGGTGTCTTTTTCTCCTTGGTCCTCATTTTTTCCTTCTATTTATACTCTCTGCCTGCCAGCCCCACCTATCCTTGTTCCTGTCTTGCCATTGGCCATTCAGCTCTTTATTAAACCATCAAGTGTTTTAGACAGGGAAATAATCACAGCTTCACAGAGTTAAGCAAATGGCTCACAAACAAAAGCAACACTCCTTAAACTAGTACTCCCTAACGTGGTGGTGCTGAAGTTGGAGCTGCTGCAGGATCTTCAGGGGCTGCTGGAGTAGTGTTTACAACTCTCCACGAGCTCACCCCACCTGACAGTTGTTGGGGTCTGTTCCTGTCTACTGCCACTGAGGCTGTGCTGGATGGGTTTGACATCTGCCAATTAAACACTCTTGCCATCAAGACAGCCACAATAGTTATTTGTTTATTTGTTTGTTTATTTATTGTAGAACTAGGGATTGGACCTAAAGCCTCATGTATTCCAGGCAAGTGTCCTATTATATCACTGAGCTGAATACGCAGCTGCAATCATTTTCTTTTGAAAGGTTTAGGTTTTTATTTTTTTATTTATTATTTTTTTAAAAATTACCGCCTCCTCCCCGTTTCCATTTCCCTCCCCCTCCTCCCACACATCTCCCAGGTTTTTATTTTTTTTAAAAAAGAAAACAAACTATTTTTTTTCCTTATACACACCAATCCAAGTTCCCATCCCTTCCCTCCTCCCATTCCCTCCACATACCCTCCTACCCAATACCCATCCAATCCTAAGAGAGTGCAAGGCTCATTGCTTTGGGGAAGGTCCCAGGACCCTCCTACTATATCTAGGCTGAGCAAGGTATCATCTGAAGAGAATAGGTTCCCAAAAAGCCAGTGTATGCAGTAGGAATAAATCCTGGTACCACTGCGAGTGGCTCCCCAGTCTGCCTCAGCCATGCAACTGTCAACCACATTCAGAGGGACTAGTTTAGTCCTATGCTTGTTCCTTCCCAGTCCGGCTGGGGTTGGTGCGCTCCCATTAGCTCAGGTAAACTGTTGCAGTGGGTGAACCCATCATGGTCTTAACCTCCTTACTCATATTCTCATTCCTCCTACTCTTTGACTGGTCTTTGGGAACTCAGTCCAGTGCTCCACTGCAGATCTCTGCCTCTGTTTCAATCAGTTGCTGGATGAAGGTTCTATGGTGATATTTGAGATATTTATCAGTCTGACTACAGGACAAGGCCAGTTTGGGCCCCATCTCCTCTATTGCTTAGGGTCTTAGCTGGGGTCATCCTTGTGGATTCCTGGGAATTTCTCTAGAGCCAAGTTTCTTGCTAGCCCTATAATGGCTCCCTCAATCAAGGTATCTCTTTCCTTGCTCTCATCTCTGTCCATCCTTTTTCTCCACTATCCCATTCCCTCAAGTTCTCCTCACCCCTCCCCTTCTCTGCACTTCTTCCCCTAAAATCCTCCCTTTTCCCCCTCCTCCATACTCCATTCCCAATTTGTTCAGTCGATCTTGTCTGTTTCCACTTTCCAGGTGGATATA
>NW_026067891.1:5625017-5663985 GCF_014885135.2 Alexandromys fortis | reverse complement strand
GAAAACATAGAGCTGAGTTACACATCCACCATAGCTGATGGTCTTGTCTGGCCCCCATAGATTTTTCAGCATTTGGGGGACTGAACTGGTTGTAAAGGCCAGGTCCAGGGAAGAGAGGTTGCTGAGGAAGAAGTACATGGGTGTGTGGAGCCGGGCATCAAGACGGGAAAGCAGGATGATGGTTGAATTCCCAACCAGGGTCAACAAGTAGGAGAAGAGGATGGCTACAGAAAAGACCCTCTCCAGCTGGGGATGCTCAGATAAACCCATCAGAATGAAGCTCCCAGAGGAGCTGTTGCTGTCCATTTCCATCCCTGGCTGCTTCAGACACTGGAGGCTTCTCTGGAAACATGCTATGGGGAAAGAAGGGGAAAGGCAGCTACTGCTGAATCTGCATCCAGAATGTTCGTTCTTCAGGCTCCACGGTTAAGGAGCCATCCAGCCTTTCCAGGCAGAAGCTTTTAGCGACTCCTTGGTGTCAGGTGAGTGGGCATGTCAACAGGGACCTAGCACAGAGATGAAGGCGTGTCTTGTGAAGACGGACAATGGGTAGGGCTCCGTAGTCCAAAGCAGTGGGAAGACGGACAGAGGGAGCTGGCAAGGTAGAATTATATACAGATATTCTCTAAACACAATTCCTGCAGTAAAGATTTCTGTACCCTGAGCAGGGGAAAACAAACTGAATTTGGACAAATCTTACTGGATATTTATGATAATTTTGTTTCTTACGCTGAAGAGATGGCCCAGCACGTAAGAGCACATACTCCTCTTGTAGATGACTCAAGTAGGTTCTCAGTACTCTAATCTCACAACAGCCTGAAAATCTAACTCCAGGGGATCTGACATCCTCTTCTGCCAACCGCAGTTATAAACATTATTGATTTGGTAATTCTTATTTTAATCCTAAAATATTGGTTGTTATGAAGGCCAAGTCAGTGGCTATGAGTACAAAGAGATACGCCTTCCTCTAGAACTATAGTACTAGTTACTATAACTATACTATAGTATAGTTACTATAGTAACTATAGCAGTTACTGGAGAATATATTGCCATTTTGACGGATAAGTTACAATCCCAAACTTAACTAGAACAGATAATATATTCAACAAAGGCAGAAGTATTTAATTGACAACCAACCTATTCATTAAAGTTTTACAATTAAAGGAACAGCTCAAGTTTGTCAAACAACTAACCTTAATTCATTCATTCACCTTATGGGAACAACTCCCAAATGACATGCATCCCCAGGACTGTGTAAGAACTGACTGGATTCCTGTGGAAATGTTAGATTTCAGGAGATTTAAGGAAGTGATAATCTCATATGGTGCAAATTCGCCTTTTTTGAAGCAAATGTTAAATTCATGCTCAACTAGTAACTGAATTGTTCCACAAGACTGGAAAGACTCAGGTACAGCAGTATTGGAACCTGGTCCTCAATTGCAGTGGAGGGCCTGGTGGAAAGATGAGGCTAGGACCTTTCAACAATGAAGTAGGACTACAGGTATTGACATTTCCCATGACTGACCTCTTGGAGAGGGAAATTATGCTGATGTACACAGTCAGTCTTTATATGATGATCATACTCTGGCTCTATTTCATTCAACAGCTTTGAATGCATGGGAAAGAATTAAAGGAGTCCAAGAGAATGGACTCATTTAATAAAGTGAAACAGGGCCCAAAAGAAACCTTCACTAATCTTTTCTTTTCTTTCTTTCTTTCTTTCTTTCTTTCTTTCTTTCTTTCTTTCTTTCTTTCTCTTTCTTTCTTTTAGGAAAGATTTAGTTCATCTGTAAATAGAATGATACCAAATTCAGAAGGTAGAAAAATAATAACTGAGTCTTTGGTTTTTGAAATTGCTAATTCAAAATGCCAAAGATAATTAGGGCATTAAATGTAAGATCAGCACCCATAGAGGAATGGTTTTGATATATATATATATATATGATTGAATATTGACTATGTATATGACTATATATGATGCATGGATAGGAAAGGTGACTTCAACAGGCTTGAAGAAAAATCAAACTGTCAACTGTTTTAATTGTGGCAAACAAGGTCATCTAAAAGGAATTGTAGACATGGTATTCCTAGAAGCAACATTTCTTCTATTCCAAACAAAATGAATGCAGATCAACAAGGGACAGACAGCTTAACTCATTGTCATTGGGAATTGTCTTGGCGGGGGGCTCTCACAGGCCTCCATGTCTATTGTGCCTCAGTCTTTTCTTGTCATCATGGGTGAAACTCTTCCTCAGAGCAATTAATGGATCTAATGTTATTGGAAAACACCATACTGCTCTGGATGATAGAACAGCTTTAGAAGATAAAAAAATATTTCAGGAGAAACCATAATGTAAATATTTTGTCAAACTTCTATAAATGATCATAGATCCAAGCTTAAAGTATGCATAAATGATATTGTAATTAGAGGTCTTATAGACCCAGGGTAACAATAAATGCAACAAAATCTCTGCGTTCAAATTGGCCTCTTTAGGAGGTAAATGTTCAGCTTTTGGTGATTGCCACTTTATCTCAGGTAAAACAAAATATAAGGTGTGTTGAATGTATAGGGCCAGCAGGGCAGAGAGGAAAATTAAAGCCATATGTGTATAATATAGCAATGAATTTATGCAGACATGATTTGTTACAGCAGTGGAATACCCAGATTAACTCCTCCAATCCCAGAAGCAAACCATAAACTAACATGTCTCTGGGGAAAATACTAAAGGTTTTTTATAAAGAACAGTCCCCGGCCAGTCATGTAGAAGGACAGAGCACAACAGCTGCTGATCTTTCAGAGGTACCAACAGCCCCACCTTAATAATGGTCAAGTGACAAACCTTTCTGGTGGAACAGTGGCCTTCGACATCAGAAAAATCACAGGCCTTAGAACAGCTTGTACAGGAATGGCTGAATGGTCAGCATATTGAAGAATATCAATCCTTGGCATTCTCATGTATTTGTTACTGAAAAGAATTCTGGAAAATTGAGAATGTTAACAAATTTGAGATCCATAAATAAAATAATTTAGCCAATGGTCTTTCTGCAGCGTGGAATTCCCATGCGTTTTCTACTATCTAAAGGATGGTCTATTATGGTTATTAATTTAAAAGACTGTTTCTTCATTGTACCTTTACAGGAAAAGGATTGAGAAAAAATTGTCTTAATGGTGCCTACTTATGATTCTCAGCTTCTTAAGAGGTCTCCTCCCTCAAGGAATGTTAATCAGCCCACCCTGTGCCCATATTTTGTTTGACATTGTTGGAAATGATTTGTGTACAGTTTCCCCAATCTATATTTTTACCATTATATGAACAATCTATTACTAGCTGATTCAACTGTAGATACTTCAGAGAAAACCTTTGCAGAAGTAAAGAACATTTGGCCTTGTTGGGGATTATTAGTTGCTTCTGAAAAAAAAAATACACAAGATGGGATTCTATTAATTACCTAGGGTATAAAATAGGTTTACAAAAAATTCAACCCCAAATCAGCAGAGATCAATCATGGGCTCTGAATGACTTTCTAAAATTGCTGGGAACCATTAACTGGCTATAGCCTACAATTGGATTGACAACTCAAAATTAAGCAATTTAATTCAATCCTTACAATGTGACAAGGACTTAAATAGTTCAAGAATATTATCATCTGAGGCTGAGGAAGAATTGATTTTGGTAGAAAAGAAGTTACAGGATGCACATACGGATTGTTTGAATCCAGAACTAGATTGCCTTCTGGTTATTTTTATCATCTACACATTTCCCTAAAGGAATTTTAATATGGAAAGAAGATAATATGTTAGAATGAGTATTTTTACCACAAAAACAGAGTAAAAAATTAAAGACCTCTATAGAAAAACGTTTCTGAGGTTAATCTAAAAAACAAACAAAGAAACAAACCCGAGACTTCATCAATTAGCAGGAATAGACCCAGCAGAAATTGCAGTACCTTTAATAATGAAGAAATTTCCTGTTTATGGGCAGAAAATGAACATTGACAAAGAACTTGCAGTATTTCTTGGAGAGATTAACCACAAATACCACAGAAGCAAAAGAATTCAGTTTATAAAGAGAACTGAGAGTATCCTTGCTCACATTGTATGGGAAACACTAATCTCTGGAGCCGCACATTCTATACTGATGCAAACAAATCAGGAAAGGCAGGTTACAAATCAGAAAATATAAGTTAAGTGGGTCAAAGCCCTTATGATTCTGCCCAAAAGTCAAAATTATATATATTTTCATAGTATTATTATATATTTCAGACCCTCTTATTATAGTTACTGACTACCAATATGCAGAAAGATTTGTTTTACATTCTGAAATTGCTGAATTTATTCCAGATGATGCAGAATTGATTTCATTACTTAATCTGTTACAAGAAATAATTAGAAATAGATACCACTCCTTATATATAACACATATTAGATCCCATATGGGTCTACAAAGCCCTTTAGCACAAGAAATGATGAAATTCCTATTGGTAGGAAGCATGATAGAAGTCTCAGAATTGCATAAAAAGCACCATGTAAATAGCAAGGACTCAAAAACAAAAAAAAAAAGATTTTCCATCACTTGACAACAAGCAAAGGAAATTACAAGGATATGTCTTATTGGTTTTTTATACAATGAAACTCTACTAACTGCAGGAAGTAACTGAAAAGAAAATCAAAGAAACAAAATTTGGAAATGGGCGTGTTTCATTTTGCAGAGTTTGGAAAATTAATCTATACATACCATACCATCGATAACCCTTCAAGATTTTAATGGGCAACTCCTTTGAGTTCTGAAAGGCTGATTCTGCTCTCATGATTTGTTAGAATCCTTTTCTGGCCTCTATAGGCACCAGGAACACATGGAATAAACTTACTTACATGCAAACAAAACACTCATACACAAAATGAAGATAAAGTTTTAAATATCCTGTTTGAAGGGACCATGAGCTGGCCCCTGTAGCCGTCCTAGGAACACAGGGTTTTTAAGGTAGCACTGAAGCAGCACTTGTCTGCAGGGTGCTGCCCTAGCCCTTCCTTCTTCAGAGGGTCCTGCCTGACTTGTCATTGGGAAGGGATAGGGAGAATGTACTTTTTAGAGAAGGGAGAGAAGGAAGAACAGTCCTGGAAGGGAAGCCTGATGCTGTGGTTTGTTAGGTGCTAATGGAGGGTTTTGTTTGCTCTTTATTCTGTGAAAGTCTTCACTGTCATAACGGGGTTTTAAAGACCCAAGATTGCTGAGGAGTGCCTTCCTGCTTTATCACAACAACAGACGGAGAATCAGGAGAAGGTGTGATTGGAAATTCTGAGATTCCACTTGCTGACACAGCAGAAATTCTCTTTGCTCAGCTGTAGGCCTTCCAGGAGGTGCTGTCCCCTGTCTTTGAGTCTTTACTGCCATGGGACTCTAAATCTAGGGCCGGGTTTTAAAATCAGAAAGGGACTTTGATTACTTGTGTCTTTTTTTTTTCCTGTTATTCATTTATTTGTTTGTTTTGTATTTTTGACACAGGTTTCTCTGTTTTGCTTGGATCCTGTCCTGGAACTCACTCTGTAGACCAGGTTGGCCTCAAACTCACAGAGATCCTCCTGACCCTGCATCCATCCCAAGTGCTGGGATTAAAGGCATGTACCACCACCACCTGGCTTGTTTTGCTTTTTTATTTCTATTATTTTTCATTTTCTTCCCCAGTTGTCTATAGATGAGTTTTGCTAGAGTTTTGAACAGAGCCAAGTTAATATTTTCCTTATCAGCTCAAATATATTCATTTATGTCTCTCCTCTTAGTTAAAGGAGGTGATGCAACTCTATACGGCTAGTCTTTCTCCTAAAGGAAACAACACAGCGTATTTAAAAGCCTTTGTCACTCCTGCTCTCTCTCCTTCCAGTTTCCCTGGACTCCATCCCCTCCCCTTTTGTCTCTCCTCTCCTTATACTCTGGATTCTCCAATAATGAACGCTGAGGGGTTGTCTGCAGAACTATACCTGTGACTTCCGGATCCCTCATCCTTCTGCCTGGTGCTCAGTGGATGCGGAGGACCAGCCTGTGAGTCCAGAGCACTGTGAGCTGTCCACTGTGCTCCTATGCCGAGCCCTTGGCTTTTAGCCCTACACTGGTCCTGACCTTCTGAGCGGCCTGGATCTGCCACCCAGAGGCCTTCCTCATGGGGCTGACACTGATGGACCCAAGAGACAGGAAGCCTCAGTCCCTTCTCATCCATACCACCTCCACCCCGGGCAATTAGCACATAGGGCCTGTGTGGCCAGAACACAGGAAAGAGGTCCCCGAAGAACCAAATTAGTCTTTTGACTGACCTCTCTCTCCAAACACAGAGAACTAATTGAGCTCAAAAGAAGAATAAAAGAACAACTGTGTCCCATAAATAATTAGTGATTACATAGAGTTAGTTTTTCTTTCTTTTGTTCTATGTCTTTAAATAATAATCTTAATAAGATGACTCTTGTGCAGAATCCTGTGCACACTTCCCTTGTTCTCTGCCAGACAGGGCTTCCATCAGTGAACTATTATCATTTACTATGTCAACTTCAATCTCAGTTCCTACTCCCATTCTTCTGTGTTCACTCTCAAGCATCTATTCCATGGAATGTGTTAGTGTATTAGCATTTAAATACATATTTTTGTGGGATATTCATCTAAACTGTGTGTAGTTGTGTGGCTGTGATTGGTTTAATAAAAAGCTAAGGACTGGGCAGTGGTGGCACATGTCTTTAATCCCAGAACTTGGGAGGCAGAGGCAGGCAGATCTCAGTGTTTTTGATGCCACTTGGTCTACAAAGCCAGTTCCAGGACAGCAGGGAGTTTTTTTTTTGTTTTGTTTTTGTTTTTGTTTTTGTTTTTTGTTTTTGTTTTTCGAGACAGGGTTTCTCTGTGGCTTTGGAGCCTGTCCTGGAACTAGCTCTGTAGATCAGGCTGGTCTCGAATTCACAGAGATCCGCCTGCCTCTGCCTCCCAAGTGCTGGGATTAAAGGCGTGCGCCACCATCGCCCGGCGACAGCATGGAGTTTTACACAGAGAAAACCTGTCTCAAAAAATCAAAAAAGATAAAAAAGAATTACATAGCTAAATGGCCAATAGCTAGGCAGGTGAGGTTAGGAGCGACTTCTGGGAGAGAGGAACTCACGGAATGAATCTAGGCACAAGAGAGTCACCAGCAAGACACAGAAGGACTTGGACATACGGAATGGAGGACAAGTAAAAAGCCATGTGACAAAACATAGACTAATAGAAATAGGTTGATTGAGTTGTAAGAGTTAGTTGGGAACAAGTCTAAGCTAAAGGCCAAGCTTTCATAATTAATAATAAGTCTCGGTGTCATTATTTGGTCGCTGGAAGTCCCCAAGAGAAAGTCTGACAGGAAAGTCCTCCTACAATATGCACTGGGGTAAAATATATAATTTTTATAATATGTATTTATTTTTTATGTGCTTTGGCATTTTGACTGCATGTACGTCTGTGTCATGGTGTTAGATCTTGGAGTTATAGACAGTTGTCAGGTGCCAAGTGGGAGATGTCCCTATAAATTCTAGAGTTTTTGAAATTGCTTACAGTACACGTCCTGTTTATTTAGGTAATATTATATCCTTCTGGAGTCTCTGATGGATTAAAAAATAGATAGTTATAGTTTTACTTAGTTAGGATTAAAAATAAATTAAATATAATTGTTATAACTAATTCTTGCTTGTTACCTCTTGTTATATGTAATTTTACTATGTTAATTTTAAAACCTTCCTTTTTATTTAAGCAGAAAAGGGAGTTGATAAAGGATTCCCTTCTGTATATGTGTTGCTTTTATTGGTTAATAAATTAAAAAAAAAAACCTGCTTTGGCTTGTGGTAGGGTAGAACAGAGCTAGGCAGGAAAAATCTAAACTAAATACTTGGGGGAAAAATGGGCTAAGTCAGGAGAAGCCATGTTGATTCTGGGGATGGAACTTTACCTAGTAAACCACAACCATGTAGCAATGCACAGATTAATGAAGATGGGTTAGTTTAGGATGTAAGAGCTAGCCAATAAGAAGCTAGCGCTAATACACCAAACAGTGATTTAAATAATGTAGTTTCTGAGTGGTTATTTCATGGGCTGTGTAGCCAGGAATGACTAGGCGGCTTCTGCCAATATCAGTGAGACTTTTTCTACCTCAAAATGAATGAATGGGTAAATAAATGAACAAATGCAGAGTGCTCGTCTAGCACATGTGAAACCTTGGGTTTGTGAACTATAAAATATATTTAAAATAGAGGAAAATAAGAAAAATCAGTGAATGGGGAGAAAAAAAAATAGTAGCTTGGAACTTTCATCTTGACTCCAAACTCCTGGGAAGAGGAGCTGGAGACGGAGGTAACACTTGATCATGCCTACCTGAAGAAACTTAAACAACTATAGCTTAAGGATGGGGCCAGTGACTACATCTGCATGAGGGATGATAGCACGTCATCTCTGACACTCAAGAACTTTCCAGCAACCCCAGTGTGCATGCTCTTCTGGCTGTTCACCTGCATCCTCGCAGGTCCTTAGACGCTGACAAACGGAAGAGTTCCGTGAGCTCTCCTAGCGCATTACTGAACCCGGGCAGTTGTAGAAACCTCCAGTGTGCAGCTGATTAGCCAGATGCCTAAACAACGTCTGCCGAAATTCAGGGAAATAACACAGATGTCCGTTTTTCAGCTGTCATTCAGCATGTGCTGCAAGTTCTATCAGAGTCACTGGGAACTGGGACTGAAAGATGGCTCGGCAGTTCAGCTGTGGCGAAGATTATTTCTGTTCCTAGCACTCACATCAGGAAGCTTGAAACCACCTGTGACTCCCGCTGCAGAAGATCCAGCATGATCCATCATGAGACAGATATGCAGAGAGAGAGAGAGAGAGAGAGAGAGAGAGAGAGAGAGAGAGAGAGGGGGGGGGGGGGGGGGGGGGGGGGGGGGGGGGGGGGGAGAGAGAGAGAGAGAGAGAGAGAGAGAGAGAGAGAGAGAGAGAGAGAGAGAGAGAATATGAATGTTGGCTGGTGAAATGGTTCAGGGGGTGAACGTGCTTGCCGCAGAAGCTTTATGCCATGAGTTCGATACCCTGTACCTGCATGCCGGAAGGAGAGAGTCAGCTCCTTCAAGCTGTCCTATGTCCTCCACACATAAACAAATAAATGCAACCAAAACTAAATTTAAAAAGACATGACTACCAAAAAAAAAAAAAAGACATGACTATAGAAGTGACTGCTTACATATTCATGTGCAAGTTACGGTTTAATATCCAGAAAGTATTTCCCTTAACATGTTAAATGACAATTTAACCTAAAAATTAGCAGAGGGGCTGGAAACACAGCTCTGGTTTATGCCTTTACTTGGTCGGTAGAGATGGGAGAATCAATGTTCAAGGCCATCCTCAAACACATAGTGATTCCAAGGCTAGCCTGGAATACATGACCTTCTTTCCTTCCTTCCTTCCTTCCTTCCTTCCTTCCTTCCTTCCTTCCTTCCTTCCTTTTCTTTCTTCTTTCTTTCTTCATTCTTTCCTTTTTTCCTTTGTTTTTTTAAAAGCAAAATGGAAGTTGGAGAAATGATTTTGTGTGGTTGCTATTTTTGCAGAAGACCCAGCTACAATCAATTTATTTTCTTATAATATTTTTTTCTTTAGGATTGATTGATTTCTTTTGGTTTTTCAAGACAGGGTTTCTCTGTGCAGCCATAGATATCCTGGAACTAACTCTGTACTTTAGACTGACCTTGAATCCAGAGATTCACCTACATCTGCCTCCAAACTGCTAGGATTAAAAGAGTGTCCTAACCACCACTCAGCTGGCAATTTCTTTTTTACTTAATTAATTACGTTTTATGTACGCGGGTGTTTTGTCTACACTTATGTCTCTGCACCACATCTATGCCTAGTGCCTTTGGAGGCCAGAAGAAGGCATTGAATCCCCTGAAACTGGGGTTAAAGACACTTGTGAGCCACTGTGTGGATGCTGGGAATCAAACCAGGTCCTCGGGTATAGTGGCATTTTATTTGTATTTTCATAAATAAAGTTTGCCTGAAGTTCAGAGAGTAAAACAGCCACACTGGTCAGCCTTACAGACCAGGCAGTGGTAACACACACCTTTAATCCCAGTAGCTACATTAGTTTGCCATAGAAACTGGGCAGTAGTAGTGCACATCTTTAATCCCAGTCCTAGAGAGGAATATAAGACTGGAGGAGACAGCTCTCAGACACTGTCTCACTCTGAGATTACTGGAGGCAGGATTGTCATTTAGACTGAGATAGAGGTAAGAGACAGTTGCTGGCTGTTTTGCTTTTCTCAACAGGTTGAACCCCTATTGTCTCTGGGATTTTATTAATTGTGCGATACTCTGGAAGGGCAGCCCCTTAGCTGCTGAGCCATCTCTCCAGCCCCTGGTAATAATTTCGTGCATTGGGCAGTGAAACATGATCAGATTTGGTCCTCACTCATTGTTAAAAGGAGAAAAACAACTTGTCATAACTGAGGACACCTTTAATCCATGCATTTTGAAGGCTGAGGCAGGAGGATTCCAGTGAGCTTAAGGCCAGCCTGACCTACAGTGTGAAACCCTATCTCAAAACAACAACAAAAGGGACAAAATCATTAGGGATTCTTTACAACAGAGACCCGTGATGCCCTTACTTCCCAATTATAACCAGTTAAGTTTTTCTTCCCCTGTCCTGTGCTTTTCTATTCTTCTAGCTCTATGTCAGATTTAAGGGCCCCATCCTTTTCAGAAGGAAGTTTTGCAGAACTCTGAACCCTTTAAAGAATAGCTATATTTTCTCCCTGTATTTCTTTTATCTTTTTAGTTAGGGTTTTAATTGCAGTAAAGAGACACCATGACCACGGTAACTCTTATAAAGAAAGTATTTACTTGGGGTGACTCCCTTATAGTTCAGAGGTTTAGTCCATTGTCATCATGACAGGGAGTCTGGCGTCATGCAGGCAGATGTGCTGGAGCAGAAAGTGCCACATCTTGACCTGATGTCAGCAGGAAGTCAACTGACTGTCACACTGAGGGAAGCTTGACCAAAAGAGACCTCAAAGTCCACTCCCACAGTTACATTCCTGCTCCACCAAGGCCACACTTCCTAATAGGGCCTCTTCCTTTGGGAGCCATTTTTTTCTTTCAAACCACCACATTGTTCTTTCCTATAAGAAACAGTAGTTCTTCCAAAATAAACTTTGTTTTCTCCCTATATTTGTTGTGGGTATTTCAAAACTCAAATGAATTAACCAGGGGACATGACTCCCCATCTCCTTAGTGCTATTACTTCCATGGCTCAGCTGAATTCTACTTCCTAGGAGTTTGGGCACCGTAAACTTGTCTCTGAGACCTTAATCTGATCGAGTATGCTGATTAATATTTTGTGCCTTTCAGATGATATGGTTTGATAAAATCACCAAAATAATATGAATTGGCTGATGCAGGAGACATCCTGACTATTGCTATGGAGAAGACTGAAATATCAGGCAGTGGCTTTAATCTTAACTAGAGAAACAAATTCAGGACAGGATAATATAGTTAGTTTCTTCAGGGCAATTATGAAAATGTGGAAGAAGAAATGTGTCACTGTTTGTTTCAGTACATCTGAAGGACAGATAACCCACACCAGAAAATGTGAAAATGATCTGCGAGTAATGTTTAGTTCTTAACATAAAAAGGAGATTGAGAGCACTTAATATAATTCCCCTCACTAAGCACTAATGAGCATCTACTTTGTGACAGGTATGTGATTCAGATATGGAAACAGAGCAGAAGATGCTTTGAAATATCTTCTGAAACCTATTTGTCTCCTTTTTCTGGTAATGCTAAACGATTGTTTTATATTATCCTGGTTTCTGTCTGGGCACAGGGTTTGTGAACTCTGGTGGCAGATGAGCATTTTTTTGGCCAATCTAGCCATGGGAAGAACCATATGGGTGTTATGATTCCAATATCCTAGTTCCTTGAGATAAGTTTTGTCCTAAACCAATTGCTGATTTCCTGGAACAGTGTTACTAGAAGACAAAAAAATCTTGAAGCAGAGGACATGAATTCTGGATGGATTACCCTGCCACGTCCACAGCAGTGACTGCCGTGTAGTGACAAAATGCCTCTGCGCTGGCTTTTGCCTGCTGAAGGATTGGGGTTAGAGCTTCTTGGAGCGAAGCCCCAGGTGGTCCCCCTGGCAATCAGCNTTTCACTTTATTACTTAGCTTCTCTAGGATCATGAACTATAGACTCAATATCCTTTGTTTGTAGCTAGTATCCACTTATGACTGAGTACATACCACATCTTTTGGGGTCTGGGTTACCACATTCAGGAAAGAGCTTACTAATTCTATCATTTGCATGCAAAATTCAAGATGTCATTGTTTTTAACCACTGAGTAGTACTCTAATGTGTAAATGTGAAACATTTTCTTTATCCATTCTTCAGTGAGGGGCATCTAGGTTTTTTCCAGGTTCTGGCTATTACAAATAATGCTGCTATGAACATAATTGAGCAAATGTCCTTAAGTATGATTGAGCATCTTTTGGGTATATGCCCAAGAGTGGTATTGCTGGATCCTGAGGTAGGTTTATTCCCAATTTTCTGAAAAACCGCCATACTGATTTCCAAAGTGGTTGCACAAGTTTGCATTCCCACCAGCAATGGATGAGTGCTCCCCTTACTCCCATCCTCTTCAGCATAAGCTATCATTGGTGTTTTTGATCTTAGCTATTCATTCAGGTATTAGATGGTATCTCAGAGTTGTTTTGATTTGCATGATCCCAAACCTCATGTATTCCAGGCAAGTGTTCTATTATGTCACTGAACTGTAGACACAGCTGCAATCATTTTATTTTCTTATAATAATTTCTTTCTTCAGGATGGATTGATCGATTTCTTTTGTTTTTTCAAGACAGGATTTCTCTATGCAGCCATAGCGGTCCTGGAACTGGCTCTGTACCCCAGACTGGCCTTGACCCCAGAGATTCACCTGCATCTGCCTCCCAACTGCTAGGATTAAAAGTGTATCCTAAAAATCACTCAGCTGAGAATTTCTTTTTTACTTAATTAATTACGTTTTATGTACTCGGGTGTTTTGTCTGCACGTATGTCTCTGCACCACATCTATGCCTAGTGCCTTTGAAGGCCAGAAGAAGGCATTGAATCCCATGAAACAGGAGTTAAAGACAGTTGCGAGCCACCGTGAGAATGCTGGGACTCAAACCACGTCCTGTGGTGTAGTGGCATTTCATTTGTATTTTTATAAAAAATTTTGCCTGAAGTTCAGAGAGTAAAATAGCCACACTGGTCAGCCTTACAGACCAGGCAGTGGTGACACACACCTTTAATCCCAGTAGCCACATTAGTTTGCTGGCTGTTTTGCTTTTCTGACCTTCACTGAGCAGATGGGTAGCAAACCTGATGGCTCTCGCTGTTAGTTGGAATGATTTAAATGAAGCCAAATCAAGGTACATGGGCTAGCATTGAAAGGCAAGTAGTTTTGCCGAAGTTTTCTCATTAATTATTACATTAGGTAGAAGGTAAATTTTATGTGCACATACCGAAGGGGACAATCAGGTGACAGAATGGAGAGGAAGAACAGTTAGCCTGTAGTTTGAGACTAGACAGAGAATTGGACCAAGATGATGGATGGCTAAGACATAAAGATGAATTCTGTTTTCATCTGAAGTTGATAATGCAGGACTTGAATTCATGAAATTATAGTAAAATTACACAAGAAACTTCATTTTTCTTAGAAAGTAAAAATTCTGTAGAAATATGTCATAATAACTAGCATGGACATCAGAGACAGAGACAGCGAGACAGGTCTGTGCTAGGGCAATAACCTCCATATGTACCCTGTTGACTGCGGCAAATAAACAGAATGTCTCAATGAGACTAACCATCTTCCTAAAGTGTAGTCTGTCAGGAACATGCCTTGACTTCACTGAGGACAAAGCTTCAAATAAGGAAGAGAATGCACAGAAGAGGCAGTACAAAATGAAGATGGCTCTTTCCTCATCTGGCTTCTCTTCCTTTCTGCAGCAACCTTCCCAGTGCCCCCTTCACTTCTTTGTTCCTCAGAGTATAGATGAGGGGATTCAACATGGGTGCAACCACACAGTAGAAGAGAGAAATGAATTTCCCTTGGTCCTGATTACTGCTCTTAGCTGGAAGCAGATACCCATAGATAGCTGAGTCATAGAAGATGAAGACCACTACCAAATGGGAGAGGCAAGTATTGAATGCCTTCCGTCGTCCCTCCACAGAGTGGATCTTCATCACTGCCTGAGCAATGAAGCAGTAGGAGGTCAGGATGATGCTCAGTGGGACAACAGTGAAGAAAGTACAGACACCATTTAGCACAGCCTCATTGAGACTTGTGTCTCCACAGGCCAATTTAATCATGGCGGGCACCTCACACAGGAAGTTGTCTATCTTCCGGTGTCCACAAAATGGTAGCTGCAGTGTGAAAGTTGACTGAATGACTGAGTTGCCTAAACCACTCAGCCAGCCTACAGCAGCCAGCAGCCAGCAGAGCCGTGGATTCATGACAGTCATGTAGTGCAGGGGCCAGCAAACTGCCACAAATCGGTCAATTGCCATCATGACGAGCAATATGCCCTCTGTGGCCCCCAGCCAAAGGAAAACATAGAGCTGAGTTACACATCCACCATAGCTGATGGTCTTGTCTGGCCCCCATAGATTTTTCAGCATTTGGGGGACTGAACTGGTTGTAAAGGCCAGGTCCAGGGAAGAGAGGTTGCTGAGGAAGAAGTACATGGGTGTGTGGAGCCGGGCATCAAGACGGGAAAGCAGGATGATGGTTGAATTCCCAACCAGGGTCAACAAGTAGGAGAAGAGGATGGCTACAGAAAAGACCCTCTCCAGCTGGGGATGCTCAGATAAACCCATCAGAATGAAGCTCCCAGAGGAGCTGTTGCTGTCCATTTCCATCCCTGGCTGCTTCAGACACTGGAGGCTTCTCTGGAAACATGCTATGGGGAAAGAAGGGGAAAGGCAGCTACTGCTGAATCTGCATCCAGAATGTTCGTTCTTCAGGCTCCACGGTTAAGGAGCCATCCAGCCTTTCCAGGCAGAAGCTTTTAGCGACTCCTTGGTGTCAGGTGAGTGGGCATGTCAACAGGGACCTAGCACAGAGATGAAGGCGTGTCTTGTGAAGACGGACAATGGGTAGGGCTCCGTAGTCCAAAGCAGTGGGAAGACGGACAGAGGGAGCTGGCAAGGTAGAATTATATACAGATATTCTCTAAACACAATTCCTGCAGTAAAGATTTCTGTACCCTGAGCAGGGGAAAACAAACTGAATTTGGACAAATCTTACTGGATATTTATGATAATTTTGTTTCTTACGCTGAAGAGATGGCCCAGCACGTAAGAGCACATACTCCTCTTGTAGATGACTCAAGTAGGTTCTCAGTACTCTAATCTCACAACAGCCTGAAAATCTAACTCCAGGGGATCTGACATCCTCTTCTGCCAACCGCAGTTATAAACATTATTGATTTGGTAATTCTTATTTTAATCCTAAAATATTGGTTGTTATGAAGGCCAAGTCAGTGGCTATGAGTACAAAGAGATACGCCTTCCTCTAGAACTATAGTACTAGTTACTATAACTATACTATAGTATAGTTACTATAGTAACTATAGCAGTTACTGGAGAATATATTGCCATTTTGACGGATAAGTTACAATCCCAAACTTAACTAGAACAGATAATATATTCAACAAAGGCAGAAGTATTTAATTGACAACCAACCTATTCATTAAAGTTTTACAATTAAAGGAACAGCTCAAGTTTGTCAAACAACTAACCTTAATTCATTCATTCACCTTATGGGAACAACTCCCAAATGACATGCATCCCCAGGACTGTTTAAGAACTCACTGGAATCCTATGGAAATGTTAGATTTCAGGAGATTTAAGGAAGTGATAATCTCATATGGTGCAAATTCGCCTTTTTTGAAGCAAATGTTAAATTCATGCTCAACTAGTAACTGAATTGTTCCACAAGACTGGAAAGACTCAGGTACAGCAGTATTGGAACCTGGTCCTCAATTGCAGTGGAGGGCCTGGTGGAAAGATGAGGCTAGGACCTTTCAACAATGAAGTAGGACTACAGGTATTGACATTTCCCATGACTGACCTCTTGGAGAGGGAAATTATGCTGATGTACACAGTCAGTCTTTATATGATGATCATACTCTGGCTCTATTTCATTCAACAGCTTTGAATGCATGGGAAAGAATTAAAGGAGTCCAAGAGAATGGACTCATTTAATAAAGTGAAACAGGGCCCAAAAGAAACCTTCACTAATCTTTTCTTTTCTTTCTTTCTTTCTTTCTTTCTTTCTTTCTTTCTTTCTTTCTTTCTTTCTCTTTCTTTCTTTTAGGAAAGATTTAGTTCATCTGTAAATAGAATGATACCAAATTCAGAAGGTAGAAAAATAATAACTGAGTCTTTGGTTTTTGAAATTGCTAATTCAAAATGCCAAAGATAATTAGGGCATTAAATGTAAGATCAGCACCCATAGAGGAATGGTTTTGATATATATATATATATATGATTGAATATTGACTATGTATATGACTATATATGATGCATGGATAGGAAAGGTGACTTCAACAGGCTTGAAGAAAAATCAAACTGTCAACTGTTTTAATTGTGGCAAACAAGGTCATCTAAAAGGAATTGTAGACATGGTATTCCTAGAAGCAGTGTTTCTTCTATGCCAAACAAAATGAATGCAGATCAACAAGGAACAGACGCCTTAACTCTTTTTCATTGGGAATTGCCTAGGTGGGGGGCTTTCATAGGCCTCCATGTCTATGTTGGTTCAGTCATTTTCTGTCATCATGGGGGAAACTCCTCCTCAGAGCAATTAACGGATCTAATGTTATTGAAAAAAAAAAAAGATACTTCTCTGGATGATAGAACAGCTTTAGAAGATAAAAAAAATATTTCAGGAGAAAACGTAATGTAAATATTTTGTCAAACTTCTATAAATTATCATAGACCAAAGCTAAAACTATGCAGAAATGAGATTTTAATTGAAGGTCGTATAGACCCAGGGTAACAATAAATACAACAGAATATTTGCATCTAAATTGGCCTCTTCAGGAGGTAAATGTTCAGCTTTTGGGAATTGTAACTTTATCTCAGGTAAAACAAAGTCCAAGATGTGTTGAATGTATAGGGCCTGCAGGACAGAGAGGAAAATTAAAGCCATATGTGTCTAATATAGCAATGAATTTATGCAGATATGATTTGTTACAGCAATGGAATACCCAGATTAACATTCCTCCAATCCCAGAAGCAAATCATAAACTAACATGTGTCTGGGGAAAATACTAAAGGTTTTATAAAGAACAGTCCCCAGCCATTCATGTAGAAGGACAGAGCACAACAGCTGCTGACCTTTCAAAGGTACCAACAGCCCCACCTTTAAATGGTCAAATGACAAACCTTTCTGGTGGAACAGTGGCTTTCAACATCAGAAAAATTACAGGCCTTAGAACAGCTGGTACAGGAATAGCTGAATGCTCAACATATTGAAGAATTGATCACACCTTGGCATTCTCATGTATTTGTTATTAAAAAGAATTCTGGAAAATGGAGAATGTTAACAAATTTGAGATCCATAAATAAAATAATTTAGCCATTGGCCTCTCTGCAGCCTGGAATTCCCCTGTGTTCTCTATTATCTAAAAGCTGGTCTATTATGTTTATTTATTTAAAAATCTGTTTCTTCACTGTACCTTTACAGGAAAAGGACTGGGGAAAAATTGCCTTCACTGTGCCTACTTATACCTCTCATTCTCTTAAGAGATATCAGTGGAAGATCCTCCCTCAAGGAATGTTAATCAGCCCACCATGTGCCAATATTTTGTATGACATTGTTGGAAATCATTCGTGTAAAGTTTCCCCAATGTATAATTTACCATTATATGGACAATATATTACTAGCTGATTGAAATGTAGATACTTATAGAAAATCTTTGCAGAAGTAAAGAACATTTGGCCTTGTTGGGGAATATTAGTTGCGTCTGAAAATATACACAAGATGGATTTCTATTAATTACCTAGGATATAAAATAGGTTTACAAAAAATTAACCCCAGAAGGTACAAACCAGCAGAGATCAATCATGGACTCTGAATGACTTTCTAAAATTGCTGGGAACCATTAACTGGCTACAGCCTACAATTGGATTGACAACTCAAGAATTAAGTAATTTAATTCAATCCTTACAAGGTGACAAGGACTTAAATAGTTCAAGAATATTATCATCTGAGGCTTAGGGAGAATTAATTTTGGTAGAAAAGAAGTTACAGGATGCACAAATGAATTTTTTGAATCCAGAACTAGATTGTGTCCTGGTCATTTTACCCTCTACACATTTTCCTATGGGAATTTTAATGCAGAAAGAAGATAATATCTTAGAATGAATACTTTTACCACAAAAGCAGAGTAAAAATTAAAGACCTACATAGAAGAACGTTTCTGAGTTTATTAAATAAAAAAAAACCTGAGATTTCATCAATCAGTGGGAATAGACCCAGCTGAAATGGCAGTTTTGTTAATAATGAAGAAATTTCCTCTTTATGGGCAGAAAATGAACATTGACAAAGAGCTTGCAGTATTTTTTCGAGAGATTAACAACAAATATCACAAAAGCAAAAGAATTCAATTTATACTGAGAACTAAGTGTGTCCTTGCTCACATTGTATGGGAAACACCAATCCCTGGAGCCCCACATTCTATACTGATGCAAACAAATCAGGAAAGGCAGGTTATAAATCAGAAAATTTAAATAAAGTGGCTCAAATCTCTTGTGATTCTGCTCAAAAGTAAAAAATTATATGCTATTTCATAGTATTGTTATATTTTCCAGAATCTCTTATTACAGTTACTGACTATCAAGATGTCAGGAACTTGAGGGGAAGATAAATGAAGCCCTGTTGGGAAGCCCCACCCAACCTCACTTCTCCCATTCCAGAGCCTGCCCCCTGAGATAGCTGGGCACCTGAGAAAGCTTAGCACCTGGCAACTCCTCCCCTGGAAATGCCCAAGAACCACCCATAGATCTGCCACACACTCTCTTGCTGTCTTTGCTGCTTTCCTGAGAGTCACCCGTGAGTTGCTTCATTCTGCACTGTTTATTAAATCTGGATTTATTAGTCCAGTTTGATTTGGCTTATGACTTTGTTGTAGGAACACAGCAATCAAGAATCCAATACTTATCAGCTCCATTAAAATTTATTCTACTGTGGATAAAATCCTTGGTGTTAACAAGATTGCTCAGTGGGTAGAGGGGCTTGCTGCCAACCCCGATACCTGAGTTGATCCCTAGGACCCACAGATACAAAGAATCTATACCTGCAAGCTGTCCTCTGACTTAGGCAGCACACAGAAGAATGTGTTCCCCCAATAAGTAAGTAAGCAAGCAAAAGTTGGGGCTAAAGAGATGGCTCAGTGGTTAAGAGGATTGTCTGTATTAGTGTTCAGGCAGCAGTATTGGCAGACCCTTGGGGTCCTGGTAGGATATGTCCTCAGCTGCAGCCACTGAGAGCATCCTCTGTGACATTCACTAACTTCCCTTTTAAAAGACGGGTCTTTCCCACCTCCTGTCTCTTCTTCTAGGAACATTCAACACTGCAAACTCAGGATGCAGGCGGCAGCTGACCCTACCTTTGCAGGAACAGGTCTCCAGGTTACACTGCAGTTTGCAGAGCTGTCCCGAAGAGAAACAGGCATGAGGATTGTTCCCTGACCCTGTCTGCGGGGTGCTGCCTTAGCACTTCCTTCTTCTTTAGAGGGTCCTGCCTGACTTGTCATTGGGAAGGGATAGGGAGAATGTACTTTTTAGAGAAGAGAGAGTAGGAAGAACAGTCCTGGAAGGGAAGCCTGATGCTGTGGTTTGTTAGGTGCTAATGGAGGGTTTTGTTTGCTCTTTATTCTGTGAAAGTCTTCACTGTCATAACGGGGTTTTAAAGACCCAAGATTGCTGAGGAGTGCCTTCCTGCTTTATCACAACAACAGACGGAGAATCAGGAGAAGGTGTGATTGGAAATTCTGAGATTCCACTTGCTGACACAGCAGAAATTCTCTTTGCTCAGCTGTAGGCCTTCCAGGAGGTGCTGTCCCCTGTCTTTGAGTCTTTACTGCCATGGGACTCTAAATCTAGGGCCGGGTTTTAAAATCAGAAAGGGACTTTGATTACTTGTGTCTTTTTTTTTTCCTGTTATTCATTTATTTGTTTGTTTTGTATTTTTGACACAGGTTTCTCTGTTTTGCTTGGATCCTGTCCTGGAACTCACTCTGTAGACCAGGTTGGCCTCAAACTCACAGAGATCCTCCTGACCCTGCATCCATCCCAAGTGCTGGGATTAAAGGCATGTACCACCACCACCTGGCTTGTTTTGCTTTTTTATTTCTATTATTTTTCATTTTCTTCCCCAGTTGTCTATAGATGAGTTTTGCTAGAGTTTTGAACAGAGCCAAGTTAATATTTTCCTTATCAGCTCAAATATATTCATTTATGTCTCTCCTCTTAGTTAAAGGAGGTGATGCAACTCTATACGGCTAGTCTTTCTCCTAAAGGAAACAACACAGCGTATTTAAAAGCCTTTGTCACTCCTGCTCTCTCTCCTTCCAGTTTCCCTGGACTCCATCCCCTCCCCTTTTGTCTCTCCTCTCCTTATACTCTGGATTCTCCAATAATGAACGCTGAGGGGTTGTCTGCAGAACTATACCTGTGACTTCCGGATCCCTCATCCTTCTGCCTGGTGCTCAGTGGATGCGGAGGACCAGCCTGTGAGTCCAGAGCACTGTGAGCTGTCCACTGTGCTCCTATGCCGAGCCCTTGGCTTTTAGCCCTACACTGGTCCTGACCTTCTGAGCGGCCTGGATCTGCCACCCAGAGGCCTTCCTCATGGGGCTGACACTGATGGACCCAAGAGACAGGAAGCCTCAGTCCCTTCTCATCCATACCACCTCCACCCCGGGCAATTAGCACATAGGGCCTGTGTGGCCAGAACACAGGAAAGAGGTCCCCGAAGAACCAAATTAGTCTTTTGACTGACCTCTCTCTCCAAACACAGAGAACTAATTGAGCTCAAAAGAAGAATAAAAGAACAACTGTGTCCCATAAATAATTAGTGATTACATAGAGTTAGTTTTTCTTTCTTTTGTTCTATGTCTTTAAATAATAATCTTAATAAGATGACTCTTGTGCAGAATCCTGTGCACACTTCCCTTGTTCTCTGCCAGACAGGGCTTCCATCAGTGAACTATTATCATTTACTATGTCAACTTCAATCTCAGTTCCTACTCCCATTCTTCTGTGTTCACTCTCAAGCATCTATTCCATGGAATGTGTTAGTGTATTAGCATTTAAATACATATTTTTGTGGGATATTCATCTAAACTGTGTGTAGTTGTGTGGCTGTGATTGGTTTAATAAAAAGCTAAGGACTGGGCAGTGGTGGCACATGTCTTTAATCCCAGAACTTGGGAGGCAGAGGCAGGCAGATCTCAGTGTTTTTGATGCCACTTGGTCTACAAAGCCAGTTCCAGGACAGCAGGGAGTTTTTTTTTTGTTTTGTTTTTGTTTTTGTTTTTGTTTTTTGTTTTTGTTTTTCGAGACAGGGTTTCTCTGTGGCTTTGGAGCCTGTCCTGGAACTAGCTCTGTAGATCAGGCTGGTCTCGAATTCACAGAGATCCGCCTGCCTCTGCCTCCCAAGTGCTGGGATTAAAGGCGTGCGCCACCATCGCCCGGCGACAGCATGGAGTTTTACACAGAGAAAACCTGTCTCAAAAAATCAAAAAAGATAAAAAAGAATTACATAGCTAAATGGCCAATAGCTAGGCAGGTGAGGTTAGGAGCGACTTCTGGGAGAGAGGAACTCACGGAATGAATCTAGGCACAAGAGAGTCACCAGCAAGACACAGAAGGACTTGGACATACGGAATGGAGGACAAGTAAAAAGCCATGTGACAAAACATAGACTAATAGAAATAGGTTGATTGAGTTGTAAGAGTTAGTTGGGAACAAGTCTAAGCTAAAGGCCAAGCTTTCATAATTAATAATAAGTCTCGGTGTCATTATTTGGTCGCTGGAAGTCCCCAAGAGAAAGTCTGACAGGAAAGTCCTCCTACAATATGCACTGGGGTAAAATATATAATTTTTATAATATGTATTTATTTTTTATGTGCTTTGGCATTTTGACTGCATGTACGTCTGTGTCATGGTGTTAGATCTTGGAGTTATAGACAGTTGTCAGGTGCCAAGTGGGTGCTCTAACTACAATTTTCAAACTTCCTGCTTTGTGAAAAAGTCTTTCAGATACTATGGGCCTGTAGGCTAAATATGGGTGCTCCAGCAGCAAGATGTCCCTATAAATTCTAGAGTTTTTGAAATTGCTTACAGTACACGTCCTGTTTATTTANTGACCTCTCTCTCCAAACACAGAGAACTAATTGAGCTCAAAAGAAGAATAAAAGAACAACTGTGTCCCATAAATAATTAGTGATTACATAGAGTTAATTTTTCTTTCTTTTGTTCTATGTCTTTAAAGTACTTTATATGGCATAGGAGGCCGATGTCCTACCCCACTGACAGAGAAGTAGATAAAGCATAAAGTAATTGCATGGCTTCGCAGGTATTAAGTCATTGCAGCCCAGTGAAGGCTTTTTTTTACTAGGCACCAACAAGTCTTCCTCTCTGTGATGCTCTTTTGAGATTTCAGTCAGGGCCAGGAAACTTCCACACACATACTGTGCCATGGTAAAGTAATAATTTATTACCACCACTGCAGAAACATTCAACTACAGAGCCGCGTGGGGTGTAACTGGGAACATGGCGAGGTCATGAGATGTTATAGAAATTGAATCACTCCACAAACAGTTGAGAAACCTCATTCCTTCAAGAAATGGACACTGGGCTGAGGATGCAGGTCAGTGACACAGACTTGCCCTGCCTTGGGAGGTCTTGGGCACAATCCTCAACACTACGGGGGTAGAAATACTAAAGATGTACAGTGGAGGATTATAGCCCAAGCAGGATTAGCCTGACCCCTGTCCAGTGGGAGCACTGTCCTGTGGACAGACCGCAGCATCTCAGAATCCTCAGAATATCTGCAGCTTCTGCTGTCAATCATGTGCTCAGAAGCTGGCAAACATGATCGCAATCACACGTCACCAAGAAGCATCATTTGGGCTTCTGTACAGAAGAGGAACCAAATCGGGGCATTTTATGTAATTTGTCTAAAGGCAGATGGCTAGGGACAGTTATTAAATGAAGGTCTACAAGGCTGGGGACATGGTTCATCTGGGAATTACCGGCCGTGCAAGCACGAGAACCTGAGTTCCCGTCCTCAGTCCCCACATTCAAAGCCAAGTGTGGCTGGGTGGTTGTGTCACACGCCTTTGATCCCAGCCCTTGTGAGATAGAGGCAGGCAGATCTCTGTGAGTTCAAGATCAACCAGGTCCTCAGAGCAAGTTCTAGAACAGCCAGGACTACACACAGAAAATCTATCTAAAAAAACGAACAAACAAGAACAACAACAAAAAACCAAGTGTGGAGGACAGAGAGAGAGAGTTCAGCAGTTGAGAGCCCTTGTTGTTCTTCCAGAAAACCCAGATTCAGTTCTCAGCACCCACATTGTGACTCACGATCATCTGGACACCAGATCCAGGGATCTGATGCCTTCTTCTGGACTCCATGGGTACCAGGCACACACGTGGTACACACACACACACACACACACACATGCAGGCACGCACTCATACACATAAGAAATAAAGGAAATAAATCTAAAGATACATTAAAAATTCAAGCTGTGCATGGTTGCACACACCTTTAATCCTGGAACTCAGGAGACAGAGGCAGGTAGATCTCTACTAGTTTGATGGCAACCTGGTCTACATAGCAAGTTCCAGGATGGCCAGGGCAACAAAGACAGAGCTTGTCTCAAAACTAAAATTATAATCAGGTTTAATGTTAAGAATATCCAAGTGTGGTCTCATTCATCTATAACCTTGGGGGAAACGGTTGCAAAGATATGTAGATGCCAGGACCATAATGGCCAATCGGTCTAGCCAGTCGGTGAGTGCCAGATTCAATGAGAGACTCTCCCAGAATGCAAGGTGAAGATCAATCAAGGAAGACACCTGAAGTCAACTTCTGCCCCACTGCTCTTGCATACACTTGTACCTGCATGTGCATATGAACACAAACATAGTCTACATGCACACACATACACTCATTGCTGGTTCACATTATACTCACAGCACCCAGGAGTCTCAGGCAGGAAGAATGTGAGTTTAGGACAGCCTGGGCTTCATAGAAAGACTCATGAAAAACAAAAAATTAGGTCCATTTCTTTAGTCCACACTGAGAATAAACTGGCAGACATCTGTTTACATCACCAGGGAATTAATAAGATGACTCTTGTGCAGAATCCTGTGCACACTGCCCTTGTTCTCTGCCAGACAGGGCTTCCATCAGTAAACTATTATCATTTTCTTTTCAACCTTAATCTCAGTTCCTATTCTCATTCTTCTGTGTTCACTCTTAGACATCTACTTCATAGAATGTGTTTGGTGTATCAGCACTTAAATACATATGTTGTTGTGAAATATTCATGTACACTGTGTGACGTTGTGTGGCTGTGAACAGTTTAATAAAAAGCTGAACGGCCATTAGCTAGACATGTGAGGTTGGGCGGGACTTTCTGGAGAGAGAGGAACTCAGGGTTATGAATCTAGGTACAATAGAGACTCCAGCATTACTCGGAGAGAGTCGGACATACAGAATGGAGGGGAGGAAAAAAACGATGTGGCCAAACATAGACTAATAAAAGCAGATTAATTAACTTTTAGGAGGTAGTTGGGACCAAGCCTAAGCTAAAGGCCAAGCTTTCATAATTAATAATAAGTCTCAGTGTTATAAATCTGCTGACCTTCCCTGTCACCTGGGTACCCTGTCCCTTTAAGAGACAAGCACCACCCATCCCCAGTCTCCCCTGCTGATCTGGTGTCTCCTCTCCTCTCCTCTCCTCTCCTCTTCTCTCCTTTGCTCTTCTCTCTCTGTCTATCCTTCTGAAGAGGCAGCCTTTTCCTATCCCTTCCCCTTTCTCTCTTTCTTCTCTTTCTCTGTATGCCTACTCTTTCCCCCCTCTCTCTTTTTCTGCCCCCTCCATAACCCTTTACACTTATACCCAACCTAATACCCACTAAATGAACTCTATACCCATAGTTCTCCGCATGGCATATCTGTCTGTCACCCACCCACCAGTTGACCTGCCAGGGTTTTTCCATTATGAACCTTCCATTGGTTCCATGACTCAGATATCTCTCCCTTGCAGCTGAGGACTGCTAGGGATCCTAAAACCTTTAACCCTTGTATACGGTTGCTTTTCCAATTCAAAATCACTGAAATTCTACACCTAACATGGAATGGAAGCTTCCTCCCACACAGGCCATGCCTCCACGAGTGTGCAATCACTCTGAGGTGCTTCCCCTGTGTAAAAAGACCCTGTAATGATCAACCACTTGCCTGTTGAGCTTAAAGCCCCTCACTAGGGTCCCCAAGTCAATGTGGCAATGTAGGGGTCCAGTTTGTGTCTACCTGTCCTCTGGACCATGTAAGTGATGACCCAAGGCCAGCCTGAACTGTGGTCCATGCTGAATCTCTGGGACACTGGAGTTCAGACTCTGGGCATTCTTCTTGTCTCACTCATGGAAACTGCACCTCCCCTGTAATAAGAGCAGCGGGCAGCGTTCCTGGTGCCCGGCCGCCCGCATGGCTAGCTTTATCCCAAATAATTACACAGAAACTGTATTCTTTTAAACACTGCCTGGCCCATTAGTTGTAACCTCTTATTGGCTAGCTCTTACATATTGATCTAACCCATTTCTAATAATCTGTGTAGCCCCACGAGGTGTGGTTTACCAGGAAAGATCTTAACCTGCGTCTGTGTAGGGTGGGAGAATCATGGCGACTGAGTGACTCGGCTTCTTTCTCCCATCATTCTGTTCTGTCTACTCCACCCACCTAAGGGCTGGCCTATCAAAGGCCAAGCAGTTTCTTTATTAATTAACCAATGAAAGCAACAGATAAGACAGATGACCCTCCTCCATCACTCCCCACTCAGATAAAAGCTACATAACTGCCTATGGTCAGCCTGCATTCGGCCAGATTGTTAGTTGGGAATGCACCCTCCTTTCTCCAGGTTTGTCTGTCTGCCTTTTGCTCCTGGAGGGCAATCACAGCCATGCTAAACTCTGTCCTCTGGTGGCCTCTCCCCCCATGCCTCCCACCATGGCTAAGCTGTTTGCAGAGGAACCTCTCTCTCTCTCTTCCATTCATGGAGCCCTGTTTGTACCACTGCTGCATCATGGGCATGTGGTCCAAGGCACAGGGGGATCCTGGACCTGGAGCTGCTACCAGCCCACTTCCCAACCTCCATCTCACTGGGACAGTCGGTAAGATTTCCTTCTCCTGGTCAGTTTTCCCTGACAATCACCTCTGTCACTTCCCAGGAGCTAGGTTCTCAGGCTCTGCCCTAGCTCTGCACTCACTGAGCCCTGCATTCATTTTCTGGGCCCAGGGCCTCTCGGATCCATGGATCCTTTTTGGGACAGGGTCCCCTCTTGGCCTAGTGCCTCCTGGGCAACTGCCCTGTCTCGGACCCGTTATCTTGTGGATGAATGGATAACGGCCTGAGCCAGTCGTTTATTTTTCTGTCTCACCTGCGGGAAACTGATTGGTAAAACCATATACATTTCTAACTTGTACCAGTGGATGGTTAAATGTAAAGAGTTACACCACATGGGCAACCACAGCTGCTGCCAATTGGTTTGAGCTTAAGAAAGGGAGGAGCCACAGACTCATGAGGTTCCGCCCCTAGCCAAAGTGCCCCTCCAATGGGTTCACCACACGACCTGCTTTAAGATTTTAAAAATTAGCATTATGCTCTGTTACAAAATGTTGTGTCTGCGTGATGGTTCACCTTGCAGGGCCCTCTGAGCACCCATTACACACAGAGCTCTGTTCATTGTATCTCATTCCAGACTATGACAGCAATAAGTCTCATATATTTTAAATTACATACTTTTAAATCTCTTACAATATACTGCATATGTGACCCAACCCTGCTTTAAGCTGTTCTCCACTACTGTAAGTTTCTATTGAAAACAGTTTTTTTCTTCTGTGTCCTTCACAAGTATAAATCTCACCTGTTAAGTTGAGAGCCAGTACAGTCAAGCTTGGATCCAGCCCTCCAGGCAGATTCTATGCTGTAGTCATAAAGTATCTATACCTGATAAACAGCCCTCAACTGGTCAGAGATCTGGGAATATGGTATTTAATTGTTTAATTATTAAAAGACTTTTCATACCAGCAGCAGCCTCCAAAGAAGCAGCCTCTATTTCCTCCAAAGAAGACAGAAGGCAGATGGGCACAGAACAGTGTCCATCTGCCATTTGCTTCGTTAAGTGAAAGCTCTAACCACTAGGAAAAACTGCCTTTCATCTAAAGGCCTTGTGTGCTAACAGAAGACTCCTACAGCCCTGATGCCCCTGCCCTTGATGACTGTGGAGGACCCTGAGGAGTGGCTCTAGGCCGCCAGTTGAGTAAGTTCTCTGTAAAATTTTATTCTTCTCAAAGATCTCTGATGCAATTTGACAGCTGAGAAGTTTGGCAGTTTAAATAGGAAAACCTCACCAAACAAATTTCAGCATAACTTCTTACCATGTTCTAAATAAATGGTGTTTTAAGTTATACAAATGCAAGTTATTAAGGTCTGAGGACAAACACAAGTTTTCAAATTTCTCTCTCCTTATGCTGCATTCACAGTCTTATTATTGTCAGGAAAATGGTGATCTAACTCTGGCAGAGAACTATACTGCAAGATCAAGATTTTAAAGTCTCTTTGGTCATTTTCTAAAGATGATGTTCATTGTGCAAAAACATCTGTCACAGTCATTCTGGCATAAATATGCTGCTGTTAATACAATGTTTATGTCCAAACCTTATGTTTTACAAACTCTAAGAATTCTTGTGTGAGGGAGCCCAATTAAAGGATTCACTTTCAACAGTCAGATACATCCCTCTCCTACCTTCAACAGTCAGATACACACTTTTCTCACCTCAACAGTCAGATACACCCCTCTCCTACCTTCAACAGTCAGATACACACTTCTCTTACCTTCAACAGTCAGACACAACCCTCTCTTAATTCCCTGGTTCTGAAACCCTCCTCCTCAACTACCAGGACCTAAAAAACAATTTTTCTTCCTAAACTTAACCTTGTCCTCCGCTCAGTCAACACCTTTCTGGGTCCAAGAGACACGTGTGGACAGTTCCGTACCACACACCCTGGACAGGAGTGAAGCAACCAGCTATCCAGGGTGTGACCAACACCAAGCTTTCGCAGGTCCCCCAGGACTCCAATGTCTACAAACCAGCAGGAAGCAGTCTTGAGAACTCGATGCCCTCATGCCCTTAACCTGCCATGCCTACCTAACTCCTTTTTATTAAAAGAGAATGATGGAAATGTTAGAATTCTGCTGTCCTTCCCTGTCAACTGGGTACCCTATCCCTCTAAGAGACAAGCTACACCCACTGCCAATCTCTGCTTCCCATTCCTGCTGAGACAAGGTGACCTGGTGTCTTCTCTCCTCTGTTCCTCTATCTGTGTTCATCCTTCTGAAGAGGCAGTCTCTGCCTCTCCCTTCCTCCTTTCTTTTTCTTCTCTTTCTCTGCCCCACCCTCTTTCCCCCTGTCTCTCTCTCCCTTCCCCCCTCCATATTCCCTTACCCCTATACCCTTTCCAATTCCCCCTAATTTCTTTACCCAGCTCTCTCTGGATGGCATTTCTGTCTGTTTCCCACCTGCTACAGTCTCCCACCTACCAAGGGACCTGCCAGGGTTGCGCCTGTGATTCTTTCCACTCAGAGTCATTTTTGAGAGTTGGCAGTTCCCAAAAGAAGTCCAACAAGGTAGTCATGCTATAATATGTACATGGTAAAATATATCATGTGTTTTGTGTTTGCAAATGTTTTTTATTGATCACACAGCATTGCTTCCCTTTTGCGTCTTCCTTTCCACTGCTTTGTTGCATCATTTTTCATTGTTTCAAAAGACACTTATGTTATAGTAGTTAATTTCTTCTTTTAAAAATGTTTTTAAACATTTAGTTCCATGAACATGGGATGGGGGCTGTATGCACCTGTGAGTGCAGGTCCCACAGAGCCCAGGAAAGGAGAGCAGATCCCCAGAGCGGGAGTTAAGTCATTTCAGCTACAAAGTAATGGATGGGTTAACCTGCTATGAGTTTGGCATCCTCAGGTTCCAGCCATTGCCCAAAAACCAATTAGCTGGCAACAAGTCCTTGAACATACAAGCCTTGCGGGTCCCTGCCATGATCACAGCAAGAATCACTGCACCTGTGTGTCCTACCATGACAGCAGCGATCACTGCAGCTGTGTGTGTCCTACCACGATGACAGCAGCGATCACTGCAGCTGTGTGTCCTACCATGACAGCAGCGATCACTGCAGCTGTATGTGTCCTACCACGATGACAGCAGCGATCATTGCAGCTGTGTGTCCTACCATGATGACAGCAGCGATCACTGCAGCTGTGTGAAGACATGCCCAGATGTAGGCATAGGGCGATGTTCTCTGAATACTCCAGTTGCTCAGGAAATACATTATCGACAAATGGGACCACATGAAATGAAAAAGTAAAGCAGCTGCCACTCAAACAAATATCACTTCCAGTTGTCAACATGATAGCCACATCTGTCCTGACAGTCTACCTCACAGATGTTCAGAAACCTCCCATCCAGTCTTGGGTAGTCCGTGGGAACTTCTGCTGAGGTTCAGATGCACAGAGAAGACTTCATTACAGCCTAGAAATTGTCCCTCTGTCACCACAGACAGCTGCAGCTTTAGCCTGGGAGACTCTGCTAAGTCAGGGCTGCTCCAGGGACCCTGTGGCTTGGAAAGGTGCTCCTCCCGAGCAGGGAGGGATAGGATGTTCCTGGGTGGAGTCATCTAAAGGCTGACCTAAGTAGGCTGCCTCACTCTGTCTGGCAATGGTGGTGCTGCAGCTGCTGTAGAATCTTCAGGGCTGCTGGAGTAATTTTTACTACTCCCCACCAGCTCACCCTCACCTGGCAGTTGTAGGGTTCTCTTCCTATTCACAGTCACAGAACCTGCAGTAGAGGGGTCTGATAACTGCCAATCAAACACTTTACCCCTTAAGACAGCTATAATTTATTTATTTAGTGCAGAACTAGGGATTGAACCCAGACCTTCATGTATTCCAGGCAAGTATTCTATCATACCGCTGAGTTGTAATACCCAGTTTCAAACATTTTATTATTTTATAAGAATTTATATCTTCAGAATTTCTTTCTTTTTTTCCTTCCTTCCTTCCTCCCTCCTTTCTTCTCATCCCTTCCTCCCTGTTTCTTCCTTCCCTCTGTCTGTCTTTCTTTTTTCCAGACAAGGTTTCTCTAGGTAGCTATAGCTGTTCTGGACTGGCTCTGTAGACCAGACTAGCCTTGAACCTAGAGATTCACCTGCCTCTGTGAACCACATCTATATCTGCTTCCTTTGGTGGCCAGAAGGACTGAGGTTAGAGACAGTTGTGAACCACCATGTGGGTGCGGGGAACCAAACAGGTCCTCTGGAAGAGCAGCTCCTTAACTGCTGAGCCATCTCTTCAGCCCCACTGTTAGCTTCTTACTGTGGACAAGGAAACTTGATCAGATTCAGTCCTCAACCTTTTCTAAAGGAGAACAATGGGACCCAGAGGTGCACACCTCTAATCTACGCAATTTGAAGGCTTCTAAAACCCATTGATTTCGTTGTTTTTTTTTTTTTTTTTTTTTTTTTGTAATGCGGCTGCCAAACAATTGTCCCATATTATCCTGGTTTCTGTCTGGGCACAGGATTTGTGAACTCTGGTGGCAGATGAGCATTCTTTTGGCCATTCTAGCCATGGGAAGAGCCATATGGGTGTTATGATTCCAATACCTGAGTTCCTTGAGATAAGTTTTGTCCTAAACCAATTGCTGGGTTCCTGAAACAGTGGTACTAGAAGACTAAAAATCTTGAAGCAGAGGATATGAATTATGGATGATTCCTTTTGGGATCTAAACTTGTGTGAGGAATCATAGCGTCTTCCACAATCCACTGAGCAGATGGGTAGCAAACCTGATGGCTCTGGCTATTAGCTGGAATGATTTAAATGAAGCCAAATCAAGGCACGTGGGGCTAGCATTGAAAGGCATGTGGCCTTGCCAAAGTTTTCTCATTAATTATTACATTAGGTAGAAGGGAAATTTTATGTTTACATACAGAAGGGGACAATCAGGTGACAGAATGGAGAGGAAGAACAGTTAGCCTGTAGTTTGAGACTAGACAGAGAATTGGAGCAAGATGATGGATGGCTAAGACATAAAGATGAATTCTGTTTTCATCTGAAGTTGATAATGCAGGACTTGAATTCATGAAATTATAGTAAAATTACACAAGAAACTTCATTTTTCTTAGAAAGTAAAAATTCTGTAGAAATATGTCATAATAACTAGCATGGACATCAGAGACAGAGACAGCGAGACAGGTCTGTGCTAGGGCAATAACCTTCTCCATATGTACCCCGTTATCTGTGGTAAATAAACAGAATGTCTCAATAACACTAACCATCTTCCAGAAGTGTAGTACCATCAGGACATGCCTGGACTTCACTGAGGACAGAGCTTCTCATAGGGAAAAAAATGCAAGGCAAAGAGACAGTACGAAGTAAAGAACATGACTCTCTTCTCATCTGGCTTCTCTTCCTTTCTGCAGCAACCTTCCCAGTGCCCCCTTCACTTCTTTGTTCCTCAGAGTATAGATGAGGGGATTCACCATGGGTGTGACCACAGAGTAAAAGAGAGAAATGAATTTCCCTTGATCCTGATTACTGCTCTTAGCTGGAAGCAGATACCCATAGATAGCTGAACCGTAGAAGAGGAACACTACTACCAAATGGGAGAGGCAAGTATTGAAGGCCTTCCGTCGTCCCTCCACAGAGCGGATCTTCATCACTGCCTGAGCAATGAAGCAGTAGGAGGTCAGGATGACGCTCAGTGGGACAACAGTGAAGAAAGTACAGACACCATTGAGCACAGCCTCATTGAGACTTGTGTCTCCACAGGCCAATTTAATCATGGCGGGCACCTCACACAGGAAGTTGTCCACCTTCCGGTGTCCACAAAATGGTAGCTGCAGAGTGAAAGTTGACTGAATGACTGAGTTGCCTAATCCACTCAGCCAGCTTATAGCAGCCAGCAGCCAGCAGAGCCGTGGATTCATGACAGTCATGTAGTGCAGGGGCCTGCAAACTGCCACATATCGGTCAATTGCCATCATTACTAGCAATATTCTCTCTGTGGCCCCCAGCCAAAGGAAAACATAGAGCTGAGTTACACATCCACCATAGCTGATGGTCTTGTCTGGCCCCCATAGATTTTTCAGCATTTGGGGGACTGAACTGGTTGTAAAGGCCAGGTCCAGGGAAGAGAGGTTGCTGAGGAAGAAGTACATGGGTGTGTGGAGCCGGGCATCAATACGGGAAAGCAGGATGATGGTTGAATTCCCAACCAGGGTCAACAAGTAGGAGAAGAGGATGTCTACATAAAAGACCCTCTCCAGCTGGGGATGCTCAGATAAACCCATCAGAATGAAGCTCCCAGAGGAGCTGTTGCTGTCCATTTCCATCCCTGGCTGCTTCAGACCCTGGAATCTGCTCTGGAAAACTGTTGTGGGGAAGGAAGGGGAGACGCAGCTACTGCTGAATCTGCATCCAGAATGTTCGTTCTTCAGGCTCCACGGTTAAGGAGCCATCCAGCCTTTCCAGGCAGAAGCTTTTAGCGACTCCTTGGTGTCAGGTGAGTGGGCATGTCAACAGGGACCTAGCACAGAGATGAAGGCGTGTCTTGTGAAGACGGACAATGGGTAGGGCTCCGTAGTCCAGAGCAGTGGGAAGACAGACAGAGGGAGCTGGCAAGGTAGAATTATATACAGACATTCTCAAAACACAGTTTCTGCAGTAAAGATTTCTGTGCTCTGAGCAGGGGAAAACACACTCTGAATCTGGACAAATCTCCCCAGATGTTTCTGATAATTTTGTTTCTCAGGCTGGAGAGATGGCCCAGCAGTTAGGAGCATTACTGCTCTTGTAGATGATCCAAGTTAGGTTCTCAGCACTCTCATCTCACAACAGCCTGTAAATCCAGCTCCAGGGGATCTGACATCCTCTTCAGCCAACTGCAGTTATGTGAACGCCTACATATATAATTTATAATAATGACTTTGCTTTTGAGAGAGGTCCTCATTATGCAGCCCTGTGTAGACTGGACATTGCTATGTAGACCAGGCTAGCCCTTACTGACCAATATCCCATCTGCATCTGTTTTCTGAATGTTGAGATCAAAGATAGCTGCTTCCTTGCCCATTAAGAAAAATAAAATCTTTGAAGAAATTTATTTTCTCTCTCTTTGATAATCCTCTGTTCTCAAGTTCCAACTCCTGGTCTTGAAAGGTCATCTTGGGTCTATCCAATGACAAACCCAATGAGCTGACTAGGAGCTGGGGAGATGGCTCAGCAATGAAAGCATCGGCCTCTCCTCCAAAGGACCAGGGTTCGATTTCTAGCACCCATCTGGGGGTCCACAGTCATCTGTAACTCAAGGTCCAGTGGATGTGGTGTCTTCTGCCTGTCATGGGCACTGCATGCATGTGGTACCCACATATACAAACACCCACACAAAGGAAATATTTTTTTGAGACAGGGTTCTCTGTAGCCCTAGGTGTCCTGGAACTCAGGCTGCCTTCTAAATGCTGGAACTAAAGGCATGCACCACCATATCCAGCTGATGCAAGTCTTACACAGCCCAGTGTGTTCTGATCTATGTAATCACAGATGGGCCTAAACTCTTGCTCTACCTTCTGAATGCTGGGCTCACAGGCATGTACCACCATGTGAGGTTTTATGCCGTGCTGGGACTTGAACCCAGAACTTCGAGCATGTTAAACAAACATTCTACCAACAGAGCTACACCTTAGGCCTGTATGTGCCATTTATGTTATACTTTAGACACAGAAGCATAGGTTATAGGACCCTGCAGGGTTAGATACAATTTTTAGGAATAGCTTACATGAAACACAGATGATCCTGGCCTTTGCCTGTTTATAAATTTAGTTTGAAAATGCCACGTACTGGGAGTAGCTCACAACTGTTTCCAGCTCCAGCTCCAGAGGGTCCACTGTGCTCTCTGGTCTCTGAGGGCACCTGGATAGATATGAACGTATCAACACACAGATACATACACATCATTAAAAATAAATCTAAAATAAGGAAAGTGCCACACGCTGAGTGAAGCAGCCAAGGTTTGCTTCTTCAAGAGAATCTTGGGTTTGGGAGTGTAGCTCAGTGGTAGAGTACCTGTCTAACAGGCACAAATCCCTGGGTTCGATCCCCAGCGAAGCAAGGAGGGACAACGTAGGACCTTGTATCTTGTCTTTCTGCCTTTCCCCAGTTTCCTGTCCATTTCTTTCCCTAAACTTCACAACCCTCTTTGCCCATCTGTGGGTTAGCTGCCTGCAAATCTGACATTTGGGTGTGGCTTTCTCTTCTGCAGAGGCTGTTCCTGGCCTGTAGGTATTTCCTGAATGTCGGTGCGTGAGTCAAGTCCAAAAGCTGCACTGACATTTATGCCGAGACCAAAGGTAAAGGAATCATTAGAAATAAAAAGCACAACAAAAAACCCAGGCAGGTGTCGTGACAAATGCAAGTAATCCCAGTACTTGGTAGGTGGAGGCAGGGGGGGTCAGAAGTTCAAGGTCATCTGTATCTACCTAGCAAGGTCAAGGCTAGGCTGTGCTGCTGAGACGCTGCACAGAGAAAACAGAACAAAACGCCTACACACCAACTTAGTTCTGTACTCCAGGGACTACTAGAGTTATATAGCATGTCTGGTTTTTAAATATTTTATTTATTTAAGAAATGAATGATGATAATATTCTCAAATAGCTTACTTGCACCTGACTATTTTGTATAAAATAGTCTAAATTAATATTATCTTTAATTGGTCAGAATGAGTGTATGCCTTTCCAAATACATTACTATTATGGTAGAAAGGCAGGCAAGAATCACAAAATAAAACAAATCTTTTTTTCTAGAAGGAATGAAGTCTACGTTAGATTGCAAACGATTGTCAGGTCCAAAGAAACCTGGGGGCGATGTCTAACTGTGGTACTTCTAGTGCCCTGTCTTGGCCTCGGGTTCACTAAGAGGCCTCTCCTCGGCTTCTCTCACTTTGCAGCCTGCCCTAGACTTCTCCAGCTTGCCAGCTTCCCTTCCCCCAGCTTCTAGTTCCTATAGAACCCGGCCATTTCGGGCCATGCCCTCGCTCTCTTTGCCCTCTTGTACCTCTCTCTTGGTCCTTGATTCTCCTTCTCTCTCTCTCTCTCTCTCTCTCTCTCCTTCCCTCCCTCCTTCCCTCCCTCCATCCCTTCCTCTCTTCCTTCCTCCCTCCCTCTATTGTCTCTTCCATCCCTCTCTCTTCTACTGGGCAAGGTTAAATTACCTTCTCCTCCTGCTCTGGACCCTCCCAGATGCCTCTGGCTACACTTACCTCAACCATACCTTGGAGTCATTATGTCTTCATATTATATACCAATCACTCTATAAATAAAAACATTTAAGATATTAAACAGAGTAAAGATGAATTTTCTTCCCTAAATCTTAGAGAAGGGAGAGTCTGGGTCCTAAAAGAGATTAATTTAAGACTAATAAAAAATTATTATTAATTGTAAACTCATAGAAATGAATCCTCCCAAGTAACATTTCCATTTTAATATTTAAATTTAAGCATTAGTTACAATGATAAGTTGGGGGAGTCAGTCTGTTTCGAGGGGAATATTAGTAAAGCTCCATTAACTTCTATTTTTATTCCACTGTGGATGATAAGATGCTCGATGTCAGCGAGATGGGTCAGTGGGTAGAGGGGCTGGCGGTTAATCCTGATGGCTTGAGTGAGATCCCTAGGAACCACAAGGCAGAAAGAATCTACGCTGACTTATGCATGTACACAGCAGAAAGTGTTCCCCCAAATAAATGAATAAATAAAGAAAGAACAAGCAGTTGGGGCTAAAGAGATGGCTCAGAGGTTAAGAGGATTGTCTGTTCTTCCAAAGGACCTAAATTCAGTTTCCAAAACCTACAAGGTGGCTCACAATCATTTGTTACTTCTGTTCCAGAGGAACTAACATCCTTTTCTGGCCTGTATAGGCACCAAGAATGCATGTAATGTACATACTTACATGCAAGGAAAACACCCATATACATAAAATAAAGATAAAGTTAAAAATCTTGTTTAAAGGGACCATGAGCTGGCCCCTGTAGCAGTCCTAGGGCTTTCAAGGTAAGAGGGCTAAGTCCACAACAGAGCACGGGATAACTAGGAACATTCAGCACTAAACTCAGGATGCAGGCGGCAGCTGACCCTACCTTTGCAGGAACAGGTCTCCAGGTTACACTGCAGTTTGCAGAGCTGTCCCGAAGAGAAACAGGCATGAGGATTGTTCCCTGACCCTGTCTGCGGGGTGCTGCCTTAGCACTTCCTTCTTCAGAGGGTCCTGCCTGACTTGTCATTGGGAAGGGATAGGGAGAATGTACTTTTTAGAGAAGGGAGAGAAGGAAGAACAGTCCTGGAAGGGAAGCCTGATGCTGTGGTTTGTTAGGTGCTAAGGGTTTTTTTTTTTCCTCCTTGTCCTGTGAAAGTCTTCACTGTCATAACGGGGTTTTAAAGACCCAAGATTGCTGAGGAGTGCCTTCCTGCTTTATCACAACAACAGACGGAGAATCAGGAGAAGGTGTGATTGGACATTCTGAGATTCCACTTGCTGACACAGCAGAAATTCTCTTTGCTCAGCTGCAGGCCTTCCAGGAGGTGCTGTCCCCTGCCTTTGAGTCTTTGCTGCCAGAGGACTCTAAATCTAGGGCTGGGTTTTAAAACCAGGAAGGGACTTTGAAAACTAGTGTGTCTGTCTATCTGTCTGTCAGTCTGTCTGTCTCTCTCTCTCTCCTTCTATGTGTGTGTTTTGCTTTGTTTTTTATTTCTATTATTTTTTATTATCTTTCCCTGGTGATGATTTTTGCTAAATTGTTCTGAGCAGAGTCAAGTTAAAATTTTCCTTTTCAGCTCAAATATGTTCTTTCCTGTCTCTCCTCCTAGTAGGCAGAGGTGATGCAGCTCTATACCGCAAGCCTTGCTCCTTAAGGAAACAACACAGCGTATTTAAAAGCCTTTGTCTCTCCTGCTCTCTCTCCTTCCAGTTTCCCTGGACTCCGTCCCCTCCCCCTTTGTCTCTCCTCTCCTCTCCTATACTCTGGATTTTCCAATAATGAACGCTGAGGGGTTGTCTGCAGAACTATACCTGTGACTTCCGGATCCCTCTTCCTTCTGCCTGGTGCTCAGTGGATGCGGAGGACCAGCCTGTGAGTCCAGAGCACTGTGAGCTGTCCACTGTGCTCCTATGCCGAGCCCTTGGCTTTTAGCCCTACACTGGTCCTGACCTTCTGAGCGGCCTGGATCTGCCACCCAGAGGCCTTCCTCATGGGGCTGACACTGATGGACCCAAGAGACAGGGAGCCTCTCAGTCCCTTCTTATCTATACCATCCTTACCCCAGGCAATTAGCACATAGGGCCTGTGTTGCCAAAACACAAGAAAGAGGTCCCCAAAGAACTAAATTAGTCTTTCATCTGACCTCTCTCTCCAAACACAGAGAACTAATTGAGCTCAAAAGAAGAATAAAAGAACAACTGTGTCCCATAAATAATTAGTGATTACATAGAGTTAATTTTTCTTTCTTTTGTTCTATGTCTTTAAAGTACTTTATATGGCATAGGAGGCCGATGTCCTACCCCACTGACAGAGAAGTAGATAAAGCATAAAGTAATTGCATGGCTTCGCAGGTATTAAGTCATTGCAGCCCAGTGAAGGCTTTTTTTTACTAGGCACCAACAAGTCTTCCTCTCTGTGATGCTCTTTTGAGATTTCAGTCAGGGCCAGGAAACTTCCACTCATATACTCAAAGCAATAATTTACTCCACTACAGAATCATGTGGGACGTAACTGGGAACATGGCGAGGTCATGAGATGTTATAGAAATTGAATCACTCCACAAACAGTTGAGAAACCTCATTCCTTCAAGAAATGGACACTGGGCTGAGGATGCAGGTCAGTGACACAGACTTGCCCTGCCTTGGGAGGTCTTGGGCACAATCCTCAACACTACGGGGGTAGAAATACTAAAGATGTACAGTGGAGGATTATAGCCCAAGCAGGATTAGCCTGACCCCTGCCCAGAGGGAGCACTGTCCTGTGGGCAGACCGCAGCATTTCAGAATCCTCAGAATATTTGCAGCTTCTGCTGTCAATCACGTGCTCAGGAGCTGGCAAGAATGATCGCAATCACACGTCACCAAGAAGCATCATTTGGACTTCTGTACAGAAGAGGAACCACATGGGGCATTTTATGTAAGCCTGAAAAACTTAGTGAAAATTTTTCTACCTACAAATGAATGAATAAATAAATGAATAAACTGGGGATTTATCTTTGTGGTAGAGTGCTTGTCTAGTGTATGAGAAGCCATCACTTCCTATACAGTGGTATTTTATTTATGTTTTCTAAATAAAGCTTGCCTGAAGACCAGAAGGTAAAATCTAAAGCCACTAGAGGTCAGGCAGTGGTGTCACAAACCTTTAATCACAGAGCTTCCTATACAGTGGTATTTTATTTATGTTTTCTAAATAAAGCTTGCCTGAAGACCAGAAGGTAAAATCTAAAGCCACTAGAGGTCAGGCAGTGGTGTCACAAACCTTTAATCACAGAG
>NW_026067891.1:5604550-5620769 GCF_014885135.2 Alexandromys fortis | reverse complement strand
TATATATATGAGCCAAACAAAGCACAGCACAGATGGTCAGTCAGTACCTAACCTCATGGCCATTGCTGTCTTTGAATGAGCAGCTTCCTCTCCAACATGTGCTTGATGCTCGGAAGCAGCCTTACTTTCTGTCTTGCTGTTCCTGGGGTTAATCGTCGCTATGTACTTTCTACTAGACAGTGATCCTTTCTCATGGGCTAGATCAGAAGTCTCTCACGGCCCTCAAGGTTACTGGGAAAAGCAGAGCAGGCAAGCTTGAACTCATATAAGTCATAATGGACTCCAGATGGAAACTGAGTCACACATGGACTCCCACAACCCAGACCCAAATAATCACAAAGAAACTATATACATTACAACACTGTTTAGCCAATGGCTTAGGCATGTTACTAGCTTAGCTCTTATATCTTAAACTAACCCATTTCTATTATCTGTGTATTGCCGCAAGGCTTACCAATAAGGTTCTGGCATCTTTCTCCTTTGACAGCTACATGGGATCTGCTCGACTCCGCCTTCTTTCTCCCTGCATTCACTTTAGTTTTCCTGCCTAACTGTATTCTGCCATGTCATAGGTCAAAGCAGCTTCCTTATTAATCAATTAAAACATATCTACAGCATATATAGGGGCATACCACATCATCTCTCCCTTTCTGTCTAAATGAAAAGGAAGGTTTTAACTTTAACATAGAAATTGCATATAACAAAACATGTATCAAGCAAGAATTACAGTTACAATATTTTTTGTGAGTCTGAAGTTTATATCTTTTATCATAACTAAGGAAAACTATAATTATATCGGTTTTCAACGTCATCAAAAACTGCAGAAGGATATAATATTGCCAAAGTAAACAGGAAGTGCATTGTAAGCAACTTCAGAAACTCTAGAATTGACAGAGACATCTCGCTGCCTTGACAGTCATCCAAAGTTCTTCTGTATCATTGGGGTATCCATATTCAGCCTACAGGCCCATAGTGTCTGGAAGATTTTCCCATGAAGCAGGAAAGCTGAAAGTCTGTTTCACCTATATTGGCTGTCTGTCAGTCACTTTTTTCTCTGTCGTGCAGAATGTCTGGCAGACTCTTTCGTGAAGCAGAAACCCTGAAAGATCGTCTCACCTTCTTTAGGCAAGTTTAACAGTCATTTTTCTGTGGGTTCTCCATGTCCAGTTTATACAGCATACTATCAAGCAGTTCAGGCAAGAGCAGTTTCTTGCCCAAATGGCTAGCTCTGTCACATTGAAGGCAAATCTTACAAGGAGTTTCTTTAGTGCCCATCAGCTTCTCTGAAGTAATTGGTGCTGCCAGAAGCAGACGTGTCTCACTGTCAAGAAAAGTCTAAGCTGGGAGGTGGTAGTACACACCTTTAATCCTAGCACTCAGGAGGCAGAGGCAGGGGGATCTCTATGAGTTTGAGATGAGCCTGGTCTACAAGAGCTAGTTCCAGGACAGGCACCAAAGCTACACAGAGAAATCCTGCCTCAAAAAAACTAATAATAATAATAATAATAATAATAATAATAATAGAGCTTAGACTTTTCTTTCCTTCCTTCCTTCCTTCCTTCCTTCCTTCCTTCCTTTCTTTCTTTCTTTCTTTCTTTCTTTCTTTCTTTCTTTCTTTCTTTCTTTCTTTCTTTCCTTCCTTCCTTCCTTCCTTCCTTCCTTCCTTCCTTTCTTTCTTTCTTTCTTTCTTTCTTTCTTTCTTTCTTTCTTTCTTTCTTTTTTTTGAGATAGGGTTTCTCTGTGTAGGTTTGGTACCTGTCCTGGAACTAGATCTTATAAACCACGCTGGCTTCAAACTCACAAAAATCTGCCTTCTTCTGCTTTCCAGGTGTGAATATTAAAGGCGTGCACCACCACCACTTGGCAAGTCAAGTTCTTAAAAACTTTCAAATGCCATATTCTATAGTTCTTTGAAGTGTTGAAGATTATCTACTAACTGAAATATATCTCTGTATATCTAGAAAACCTAACTAACAAGACTAAAAGTTTGATTATTATAGATGACTACCTGCTAATCTGTATTTCTTAACTATACATTTTTAAAACTCATTATGAACTGTCTAGAGGTTTATTTTTGTCTGGATATGTCTTTATTGTATTTCTGTAATCTTTTTTGATCATTGTTGTGAACTGTTAAGCAGTCATGGCTAGGACCAGAGCAGTCACTGTGACTGTTGGTTCCACTCTTCCTGGCTTTCCAACATGGCAGAGGTCCATTTACCACCATCTTTGTGAGCCATGTTTACCACCCCAACTCTCAGGAGCAGTTGGCCCATGCTGTCACTTGCAGCATGCTGCCCATAAACCTCATTCAGATGATCCATAACTGGACCTCCTGAAAGATCCAGAGAGATTTGTGTCACCAACACGAACCAAGTAACTGTTTCATAAAGTAACTGCTCAGTTTTTGCTGCTAATGCTGGGTGAGATGCCTTCTCTTAGAGGAGCTGGGAGCCTATCTGAAAATATGTGGCTACCAAGAAGCTCCAGTTCACTCCTGTATTTGTGGGTCTAGAAGCCCTCTTTAAAAAAAAGTTATTTTAGGTCTTATGGGGATTCAGACCCCATGTTGGGTGCCATTTGTAAATGGAGATTGCACTTTTGTTTCCTAGCCTGGCCACCCAGAGCTGAGTAATCACACAGAAACTATATAAATTACAACACTGATTGGCCAATGGCTTAGGTGTGTTCCAAGATAGCTCTTATATCTTAAATTAACCCATTTCTATTAATCTGTGTATCACCATGACGCTTACCAATAAGGTTCTGAAATCTTTCTCCTTTGGCAGGTACATCGTGTCTGCCTGACTCTGCCATTTCTCCCTTAATTTGCTTTAGTTTTCTGACCTAGCTATATTTTGCTATGTCATTGGCCAAAGCACCTTCTTTATTAACCAAAGGTAATAAAACATACTCACAGCATACAGAGGAGAATCCAACATCACTTGGTTTTTATTATTCATGCTACATTTAATGCACAACGTTTGGGGTACAAATTCCCAAAAAGTAATAAAAAAACACATTTACCTGAGGCTTTTTAGCCACTGGTACAGGATAGAGCTACACGTGGAGCTCCCACTGGAGCTAAACGTGAGGCTACTTTCTTTTCTTTTTTCCCCAAGCCTCTGAGATAGTTTGGGATTTTTTGTTGTGGACTTTCAGGCAGTCCCCCACACACACACTTTTTCTGTACAATTCCCTGTGCATTGTTCAGAGAGCAGAGAGCTGGCTCTCTCTCTTCTCTCTCTTCTCTCTCTCTCTCTCTCTCTCTCTCTCTCTCTCTCTCTCTCTCTCTTTCTCTCCCTCTCTTTCTCAACTGTGGGGTGCAGGCTCTCCTCAAATGCCCTTCTTGGACTGCTAACAAGCTAGATCGCTGCTTTAAAATCCATCCAGGCTTTTACTGTTCTATGTAGCAGGAATAAGGATCACATCTTCATCAACATTGTCAGCAGATTTGGTAAGACAATTCGGAATTCTTTTTTTTACTGTATAATTTGGGGCATTTTATTTTTTTAATTTTTTAAATTGTTTTTATCAAGGTACATATTTTTCTTCACTTCCCTCTCCTCCCCTTCCCCTCTACCCTTTACCAAGGTCCCCATGTTTCCAATTTACTCAGGAGATCTTATCTTTTTCTTTCTTTCTTTCTTTCTTTCTTTCTTTCTTTTTTGGTTTTTTTTTTGTTTTTGTTTTTTGAGACAGGGTTTCTCTGTAGCTTTGGAGCCTGTCCTGGAACTAGCTCTTGTAGACCAGGCTGGCCTCGAACTCCCAGAGATCCACCTGCCTCTGCCACCTGAGTGCTGGGATTAAAGGTGTGCGCAACCACCGCCAGGCTTCTTATCTTTTTCTATATCCCATGTAGGCTAGATCCATGTATATCTCTCTTAGGGTCCTCTTTGTTGTCTAGGTTCTCTGGGATTGTAAATTTGTAGGCTGTTTTTTCTTTGTTTTGTGCCTAAAAGCCACTTATGAATGAGTACATATGATATTTGTCTTTCTGGGTCTGGGTTACCTCACTTAATATGATGTTTTCTAGATCCATCCATTTGTCTGCAAATTTCAAGATGTCATTATTTTTTCCACTGTGTAGTACTTCATTGTGTAAATGTACCACATTTTCCTTATCCATTCTTCAATTGAAGAGCATTTAGGTTGTTTCCAGGTTCTGGCTTTGACAAACAATGCTGCTAAGAACATAGTTGAGCACATGTCCTTTTGGCACAATTGAGCATCCTTTGGATATATACCCAAAAATGGTATTGCTGGATCTTGAGGAAGGTTGTTTCTTAATTTTCTGAGAAATCGCCATACAGATAAATCCAAAGGGGTTGCACCAGCTTGCATTCCCACCAGCAACGCAGAAGTGTTCCCCTTTCCCCACAACCCCTCCAGCATAAGTTGTCATCAGTGTTTTTGATTTTGGCCATTCTTACAGGTGTAAGATAGAATCTCAGAGTTGTTCTGATTGCATTTCTCTGATGGTTAAGGATGTTGAACATTCCCTTAAGTGTCTTTCAGCCATTTTAGATTCCTCTGTTGAAAATTCTCTGGTTAGGTCTGTACCCGATTTTTTTTTGTTGAATTATGTGTTCTTTTGATGACCAATTTCTTTTTTTTTATTGAAAAAATTTCTGCCTCCTCCCCACCTCCCATTTCTCTCCCCCTCCTCCTCTCCCCTCCCCCAATCCTTTTCCCCTCTCCCACTCCTCTCCCCCTCCTCCCACTCCTCTCCTCCTCCCTCTCCAGTCCAAAGAGCAGTCAGTGTTCCCTGCCCTGTGGGAAGTCCAAGGTCCTCCCCCCTCCATCCAGGTCTAGGAAGGTGTGCATTCAAACAGGCTAGGCTCCTACAAAGCCAGAACATGAAGTAGGATCAAAACCCAGTGCCATTGTCCTTGGCTTCTCATCAGCCCTCATTGTCTGCCATGTTCAGAGAGTCCAGTTTTATCCCATGCTTTTTCAGTCCCAGTCCAGCTGGCCTTAATGAGCTCCCAATAGATCAGCCCCACTGTCTCAGTGGGTGGGTGCACCCCTCGTGGTCCTGACTTCCTTGCTCATGTTCTCCCTCCTTCTGCTCCTCATTTGGACCTAGGGATCTCAGTCCGGTGCTCCAATGTGGGTCTCTAGATGACCAATTTCTTAAGTACTTTGTATATTTTGGAGTCAACCCTCTATCTGATGTGGGATTGGTGATCTTTTCCTATTCTGTAAGTTGCCATTTTGTCTTGTTGACCATGTCCTTTGCCTTATAGGAGCTTTTCAGTTTCAGGACGTCCAATTTATTAATTGTTTCTCTCAGTGTCCGTACTACTGGGGCTATATTTAGGAAGTAGTCTCCTGTGCCAATGCATTCGAGTATACTTCCCACTTTCTCTCCTATGAGGTTCAGTGTGGTTGGTTTTATGTTGAGGTCTTTAATCCATTTGGACTTGAGTTTTGTGCATGGCAATAGATATGGATCTATTTTCATTCTTCTACATGTTGATATCCAGTTATGCCAGCACCATTTGTTGAATATGCTTTCTTTTTTTTTTTCATTTTATTTCTTTGTCACATTGTAAAAAATCAGCTCTTCGTAGGTATGTGGATTGATTTCTGGGTCTTCAATTCCATTCCATTGGTCCTCCTGTCTGTCTTTATGCCAATACCAGGCTGTTTTCAGTACTGTAGCTCTATAATAGATTTTGAAGTCAGGGATTGTGATGTCTCCAGAAGTTCTTTTATTGTACAGAATTGTTTTGGCTATCTTGAGTTTTTGCTTTTCCATATGAAGTTGAGTATTATTCTTTTGATGTCTGTGAAGAATTTTGCTGGGATTTTGATGAGCATTGCTTTGAATCTGTAGATTGATTTTGGTAAGATTGTCATTTTTACCATGTTAATTCTGTCTACCCAAGAACATGGAAGATCTTTTCATTTTCTGGTGTCTTCTTCAAAGATTTAAAGTTCTTATTATATAGGCCTTCCACTTGTTTGGTTAGAGTTACTCAAACAATTTTGTTGATTTCAGCTCTCAATTTGATTATTTCCTGCCATGAAGAGTTGTGAAGGGTGATATTTCTCTGATTTCTTTCTTAGCCCATTTATCATCTGTGTAAAGGAGGGCTATTGATTTAGGGTTTTTTTTTTAGTCAATCTTGTATCCTGTTTACAGTACTGAAGGTGTTTATGAGTTGTAGAAGTTCCTTGGTAGAAATTTTCGGATCAATTATGTAAACTACCATATCATCAGCAAATAGTGAGAGTTTGGAATCTTTTTCAATTTGTATCCCCTTGATCTACTTTTGTGGTCTTGTTGCTCTAGCTAGAACCTCAAGTACTATATTGAATAGATATGGAGAGAGTGGACAACCTTGCCTTGTTCCTGATTTCAGTTGGATCACTTTGAGTTTCTGTCCATTTAGCTTGATGTTGGCTGTTGCTTGCTGTATGTTGCCTTTATTATGTTTTATGTATGTTCCTTGTATCCTTGCTCTCTCCAAGACTTTTATCATGAAGGGATGTTGTATTTTGCTGAAAGATTTTTCAGCATCTAATGAGATGATCATGTGGGTGTTTTTTAAGTTTATTTATATGGTGGATTACATTGACAGATTTTCATATGTTGAAACATCCTTGCATCTCTGGGATGAAGCCAACTTTATTATGGTTGATGATTTTTCTGATGTGTTCTTGGATTGTGTTTGCCAGTATTTTATTGAGTATCACTCATGAGCATCAATGTTCATGAGTGAGATTGGTCTATAATTCTCTTTTTTAGTAATGTTTTTTCTGTGGTTTGGGTATCAGGGTAATTGTAGCCTAATAAAAAGTTTGGTAATGTTCCCTCTGTTTCTATTGTGTGGAATAATTTGAGGAGTATTGGTATTAGTTCTTTGAAAGTCTTGTAGCATTCTGAGCTGAAACCATCTGGTCCTGGGCTTTTTATGGTTGGGAGACTTTTGATGACTATTTCTATTTCTTTAGCAGTTATAATTCTATTTAATTTGCTTATCTGGTCTGGATTTAATATTGGTAAGTGATATTTATTCAGAAAATTGTTCACTTTCTTTAAGATTTCCAATTTTGTGGAGTATAGGTTTTCAAAATATGAGCTAATGATTCTCTAGATTTCCTTTGTGTCTGTTGTTATGTCTCCCTTTTTATTTCTGATTTTGTTAATTTGAATATTCTCTCTCTGCCTTTTTGTTATTTTGGATAAAAGTTTGTCTATTTTGTTGATTTCTCTCGAAGAACCCACCCTTTCATTGTCTCAATGATTCTTTGTATTATATTCTTTGTTTCTATTTTGTTGATTTCAGCTCTCAATTTGATTATTTCCTGCCATGAAGTCCTCCTGGGTGAATTTGCTTCTTTTCATTCTAGAGTTTTCAGGTTTTATGTTAATTCACTAGCATGGGATTTTCCCAGATTCTTTATATAGGCATTTAGTGCTACAAACTTTCCTCTCAGCACTGCTTTTTTTTGTGTCCCATAAATTTGGGTATGTTGTGTGTTCATTTTCATTGAATTTTAAGAAGTCTTTAAATTCTTCCATTATTTCTTCCTTGATCCATTGATGATTCAGGTAAGCATTGTTTAATATCCATGTGTTTGTTTGCTTTCTGAAATTAATGTTGCTGTTGAATTATAATTTTAAGCCATGGTGATCCAATAAGATCATGGGGTTGCCGGGCAGTGGTGGCGCACGCCTTTAATCCCAGCACTCGTGAGGCAGAGGCAGGCGGATCTCTGTGAGTTCGAGACCAGCCTGGTCTACAGAGCTAGTTCCAGGACAGGTTCCAAAAACTACAGAGAAACCCTGTCTCGAAAATCAAAAAAAAAAAAGATACATGGGGTTATTCCAATTTTTTGTATTTGTTAAGGTTTGCTTTGTTACCTAGTATGTGGTCAGTTTTTGAAAAGGTCCCATGAGGTGTGCTGAGAAGAAGTTGTATTCTTTTACGTTTGGATGGAATGTTCTATAGATATCTGTTAAGTCCATTTGATTCATACCATTTATTAAGTTTTCTTATTTTTCTGTTAATTTTTTGTCTGACAGACCTGTCCAGTGGTGAGAGTAGGGTGTTGAAGTCTCCCACTATTATGTTGGGTTTAATATGTGATTTAATCTTTAGTAGTGTTTCTTTTACATATGAGGGTGCCCCTGTATTTGGGGCATAGACATTCAGTATTTAGATTTCCTCTTGATGGATTTTTCCTGTGACTAATATGAAATGACCTTCTTTGACTCTTTTCATTGATTTTAGTTTAAAGCCTATTTTGTTAGATATTAGGGGAGCTACACCAGCTTGTTTTTTTTAGGTCCATTTGATTGGAAAATTTTTTCCCAATCCTTTATTCTGAGGCGATGTCTGTCTTTGAGGTCAAGGTGTGTTTCTTGTATGCAGCAGAAGAATAGATTCTGTTTTCATATCCAATCTGTTAGCCTGTGTCTTTTTATATGTGAGTTGAGTCCATTTATATTATGGAATATTAATGACCAGTGATTGCTAGTTCCTGTTGTTTTCGTTGTCATTGTTGGTAATGTTATTGTGTGTTTTTCCCTTCTTTGGGATTTGCTGCTGTGAGATCATCTATTGTCTGTGTTTTTGTGGATGTAGCTAATTTCCTTGGGTTGGAGTTTTCCTTCTAGTACTTTGTGTAGGGCTGGGTTTGAGGGTAGGTATTGGTTAAATCTGGTTATGTCATAGAATATCATGTTTTGTCCTTCTATGCTGATTGAAAGTTTTGCTGAGTATAGTAGTCTGAGCTGTCATCCATGGTCTCTTAGTGTCTGCATAATGCTTGACCAGAACCTTCTGATTTTCATTGTCTCCAATGAGAAGTCAGGTATAATTCTGATAGTTCTGCCTTTATATGTTATTTGAATTTTTTCCTTTGCAGCTCTTAATATTCTTTCTTTATTCTATATGTTTAGTCTTTTGATCATTATGTGGCAAGGGGACTGTTTTTTGATCCATTCTTTTTGGTGTTCTGTGAGCTTTTTGTATCTTCATATGCACATCTTTCTTTAGGTTTGGAAAAGCTTTCTTCTATGATTTTGCTGAATATATTTTCTGTGCATTTGGGTTGGATTTCTCCTTCTTCTATCCCTATTATTCTTAAGTTTGATCTTTTCATGGTGTCCCATATTTCCTGGATATTTTGTGTTAAGCTTTTGTTAGATTTAATGTTTTCTTTACCAATGAGTCTATTTTCTCTATTGTATCTTCAGTGCTTGAGATTCTCTCTTCCATCTCTTGTATTCTGCTGTTTATGCTTACATTTATTGTTCCTGATCATTTTTTCATGTTTTCTGTTTCCATAATTCCCTCAGTTTGTGTTTTCTTTATTGTCTCTATTTTGGTTTTCAAGTCTTGAATCATTTCTTTCATCTGTTTGATTGCTTTTTCTTGGTTTTGTTTAAGCGATTTGTTGATTTCTTCCAATATTTTGTTTGTCTTTTTCTCCATTTCTTTGAAGAAATTTTTCATTTTCTCTTTAAGGGTCTCAAACATTCTCCTAAAGTTATTTTTAGGTAGTTTTCTTCTGCTTCGTCTATATTTGGGTGTTCAAGTCTTGCTGTTTATAGCCACTAGTTTTTGTTGGTGTTGTGTTTCTTTTTGTGGTATTGAGTGTGTTCTTACCTTACCTACCTGTCCTTTCTTCTGATTGGTGTAGTTGGGGCTGTATCTCTGGTGATCAATCTTCCAGGAACCAGTGGATTTAAGATTTAGACAGTTGCTCCCCATGATTCAGTAAGGTCCATGGTTCCAGTCACTTGGAGCTTCTCCATGTTCCTGGAGGTTGCTTGGTGCTCCTGGGTGTTACTCTACAATCCTGTAAGTTGCTTGGGCCTGTTCCTAAGGAGGTTGATTGCTTGGGGTTGCTCCTGCTGAATTTGTTGCCTTGGGCCTCCTCAGGCAGAGACCACTGCCTCTGGCCTGCTCCCTTAGAGGTACCAGACTCATGCCTGGTCTTGCAGAGGTCCCTGGCTCAGGGATGCTCCTTAGGCAGTCATTCTCTTGTACCTGCTTCTGTGGAGGGTGCTACCTCAGGCCTTCTCTGGTGGAGATCACTGCCTTGGACCTGCTCCAGCAGAGGTCACTGGATCAGGCCTGTTTCTGCAGATGTTTATGACTTGAGCCTGCTGCTGCTGAGGTCCCTGGCTTGGGCTCAGTCTCACAGATGTCTATGACTCGGGCCTGCTCCCTCAGAGGTCCCTGAGTCATGCCCAATCCCACAGAGGTCTCTGAATTGTGCCTGCTCCCTCAGCGGTCACTCCCTTGTACCTGTTCGACAATTGGGAATTCTTAAAAGAAGAAATTAGTTAAAAGAGAGATCCCACATTAAAAATGGGAAAAACAATTATAATGGAAGGATTTGGGTTTCTGTGTGATAATATAATACACAGTTTGAAAATGGAATGATTAAATGAGTAGATATATAATTTAGATGTGATTTATGTAATGTCAATTCTAAACATTATCAGCATTATCATCTTATCACTAAAAAAGTTAGTTAATCTGAGTGCTAAGATACAGGTCTTAGAGAAACCTAATAAAACACATCACAGATATATTCAAACACGGACAGAAGATGTAATGGAGAGCCAAATTCAGCATTGCATTCTAAGAATAGAGGGGAATAGCCTAAGATTTTCGGATAACCAATTCTAATATGTCCAATAAACTTACAGCAATTGCCAAATGGCAGAGGCTCTTTAACAACTAACTGAACTTCTATACCAATGTTAGATTTAAGGAGATTCAAAGAATCAATAGTCTCATATGGCATGATTTCAATTTTGTGAAGCAAACAGTTAAATGTTAAACTTGTGGTCAGTTTGTAATAGAGTTATCCCTAACAGATGTGTAGATATGGTTAAAGGTGTTTCAGAGCCTGATCCAAAATTACAGTGGAGTACCTGGTTCAGAAAAAAGGCTAAGATTATTGAAGAATGGAGTAAAGCTAGAGGTAGGGAAATTTCCCAAGATCAAATTCTTGGAGAAGGAGACTATGCTACTGTAGAAAGGCAGGCTATGTATGATGACCACGTCCTGGATTTATTTGTGCAGCAGCTTTGACCATTTGAGACAGAATTGGAGAAATAGAAAAGAAAATTGAGCATTTGCTCTGTTATGCCTGTCCCAAAGGAAGTTTTTATGAATTTCTCATAAAGATTGACTTTGGCAGTAAATAGAATGATACCAAGAAGCCAGACAAATAATAATTGAATCTCTGGCTTTTGAGAATGCCAATTCTCTATGCAAAAGAATAATGACATCATTAAAGGCAAGTTCAGCACCTTTGGAGGAATGGATCCAGGATATAATTAATATTGAATCTCATGAACATGATGATTGATGGATAGGAAAGGTGATTTCCAGGGATTTGAGCAAAAATTGAAGTGTCAAATGTTCTAATTGTAGTAAACAAAGTCATCTTAAAATGGATTGTAGACAGCATTCCCAGAAAGAACGTTTTTTCTAAGAATATTCCATTCAGAATGCCCTTCCTTCTGGATTAGGCAGAAGGTGTGGCAATGGCAGATGTTAGACTAATGAATATTGATCAGCAAGGAATATTCATGGTAATCCTTTGCCACTGGGAAACTCTGTGAGGATCCTCTCTCAGGCACCTATGCCAAATCCAGTTCAGTCATTTCCTGCCATCATAGAAAAAACTCCTTCCCAGAGCAATTAAAGAACCTAACGCCTATTGTAAGAAATCATACTGCTTTAAAAATAGAACTATAGAAGACAGAACAAAAAATCAGGAGAAACCAAAAAGCAAGTATTTTGGCAAGCTTTTATAAATGAACAAAGACCAAAACTAAAAAATATGAATAAATGATTTTGTCATTGAAGGTCTGGTAGACACTGGTAGGGCTATAACAATAATTTCATCAGAATCTTGCACCCAAATTGGCCTCTTCAGGTACAAATTAGGAGAGATTGATTGCAGACTCTTAATGACTTCCCCAAAGATTGCTAGGAGACATTTCCCATCTACAGCACAATATTGGGATAAAACCTGATGACTTGATTAATTTAAACAAAACCTTAGACAGTGACAAGGTTTTAATAGTTTCATTGAATTATCAGCTGAAGCTGAGAGAAAATTGGCTTTGATCGAAAAGAAACTACAGAAGGCATATGTGTTAAGTAAACATAAAGGTATGATAAAGACCTTCATTAATGATTATATAATGCTTTGTTAACTTTGAATTTTCTAAATGTTAACGAGAAAGGAACAACAGCTGTGGAGAGACATTGGATAGTAGAAAAACTAGAGAATTAAATCCACCAATATACTTTAAAGATGTACTGATCTCAGGATGGAAATCAGGACATGTGTTACATTGAAGGGGTTCTGCTTTTGTTTTCACGGGAGAAGAAAAGCAGTCAATAACATCAATAATAATAAATATTCAATTTGAACAAGAGACACCTTTTATTTAGAAGAGATGATGGTTCACTAAGCACTATGACCGTTTAATTTAAACTAACCTAAAAGATAAAAAATGCTTTTAAGTTGATCAGATAGAACTTGCCAAAAGAGAATCTCCCTGAAGTTATCATTGGGGAAGTTTTGTTTCTGTCTTTTTAGGAGAATAAAGATATCAAACTAAGGAATCTGAAGACCACTGGACAAATGAGACATCTGAAGAAAAGGGACAAGTCATCCAGGAAAAAAAATGTCTCAAGAGAAAGAGTAAATTGGCCTATTGGTGTGTCACATTTCCAACAGGGTAAATTTTCATATACCATCCGAAAACTGGGTTTCTGCTGTTCTCTACAGACATATATACAAACATTCTTTTTGTAGTCCCCGTCCAATTAAACATTATAGCTGGCTTTGGAGTTGGAGTGTGGCTCTCTCCTTCTCTAAACCCAAGCATGCTTATTAAGGTGAAATCCAAAATCTCTGTCTTGTGTCAGATGAGCCACCATGATGTGGGACAGAAGAAAAGCAAATATTTAATGACTATTTTATTGCTACTAATCTCATAATTCTTTGTTTTTGTTTTCAAAACAGGGATCTACAGAATATGGCATTTAAGATGTTCTAAAAACATATGTTCTTTTTTATGACAATGAGACATGTCTTCTCCTGGCAGCACCAATCTACTTTAGAGAAGATGATGGGCATCGAAGAATCTCCACACAGAGTGTGTTTTCTTTGTGGCAAAACCAAGACACTGGGAAAGAAAGTGCCCTTGCCTCACCTGCTGACAGCATGCTGTCCTAATGGGAAAGCAGTACACAAAAAGAGAGTGACTGCCAATAACTAAGGTTGTCAGGCAGGTCATTACACACCTGTCATACCACCACTGGGGAAGCCGAAGTGAGAGGACTGAAAAAAGATGAGTCTTTGTGCAAGGAAGTTAGGGGCTGAGCAAGAAGACTTGCCACCATGCCTGATGACCTGAGTTGATTCCTAGCGGCCACATGGTGGAAGGAGAGAAAATACTCCAAACGGTTCTCCTTTGGCTTCCTCATGTGCACTCTGAATGTCCACCCCACTACCATCTTAGTTACTTTTCTATTGTTATGATAAAACACCACGGCTAAGGCAACTTGTAATGAAAGCATTTAATTTGAGGCTTACTATGTCAGTAGGTTAGAGTCCACACCATTATTGGGAGCCTGGCAGCCAGGCAGGGAACTGAGCAGTAGCTGAGAGACATCTTGAGGCGAAACTGTTAGTATTCGGACATCTATACTGGCCTGACCTTGGGGTATATGCCCTCATCTGCAGCCACTAAGAGCACTTCCTGTGCACGCTCACAATGTTCCCTTTTAAAGGGGCCCTGCCCACCACCCATCTCTCTCTTTCTCTCTCTGTATCCATCTCTCTGTCTGTCCATCTGTTTCTCTCTTTCTCTGTCTTCTTTCTTCTCCCCTGCCACTTCTGTCCTCAGAGGCCTTCTTCCCCTTTCCCCTCCCCCTTTTCCCATTCACTTTCCCCCAGGAAGCCCCATCCACCTGAGCGCTGTTGCATGACGTCTTTCTTTCATGTGCTGTTTTTTTTTTTCCCAAATTACAACAAAACCCACGAGACCCAGAGAGATACACAGTGGGAATGGCGTTGGCTTTTAAACCTCAAAGTCCACGCCAGCACGCACCTCTTCTAGCAAGGCCACACCTCTTAACCCTTGCCAAACAGTTCCACCAACTGGGAACCAAGTATTCAAGTATATGAGCCTTGGGGGAGCATTCTTATTCACATCACCACACCTCCAAAATAAGCAAAGGTGATAAAAAGGAATGAGGACACGGGGCATCCTTATGAAGAGATCATTTGGGACTGGGTCTTTAGCTTGGAAGTCCAGTGCTTGCCCAGCTGGCTCAGCTCCCTACCAAAAGCAAAAACTCATTGTCTGAAGGTAATACCGGGACTCCAGCCCCTTGCTTTGTCTTCCTGCTTCCTGTTCATGACGCAGCCAGCAGCTCTGCTTCACTGACTGCTTCTCAGCATGATGTTCTGTCTCTCCATAGGTCCAAAGTGACAGTGACATCACCACAGATAGGAACCTCTGAAAAAAATGAAACAAAGTAACGATTTTTCTCTGGGGACTTTTCTCCGTCTCTAGGTTTAGGAGCAAAGTGTCTTCCCCTGGCTCTGGTCTCATTTTCAGGACCTAGCCAGGCCTACGCCTTTAATCTCAGCACTTGGGAGGTAGAGGCAGGCGGATCTCTGTGGGTTCGAGGCCAGCCTGGTCTGCAAGAGCTAGTTCTAGGACAGGCTCCAAAACTACAGAGAAACCCTGTCTCGAAAAAACAAACAAACAAACAAACAAACAAAAAAACCCACCATTTTCAGGGCCTGTTTCTTTCCCTGGCTCTGAACCCAGTGCCAGGTGGCTCAGGGATTCTGCTAGGGCTACAGACTCACTGAATCTGTGGGGGCCTGGGTCTCTCACAGTATGTCTGTTTTCCTGTAGGTATAAGGTGACTTTTATTACTATGGCTTTGTATATAGCCTGAAACCAGGTATGATGATAATTCCATGGTAGCATTCAGACATTATGCTGGTCCACCCCCTGTCTCTTGGCAGGATGAGCTTGTCAGTACTCAAGCAATACTTAGTCATCCCAGGGTCCTATTGTAAGGTAAAAGGGTCAGTCAAAGAAACGCACCCTGGCCCTGAAACCAGAGCCAGTGAAAGAAACACACCCTGGTTCTAAGTCCTGAGCCCAGGAAAAAATACTCTAGCCCTGAACCCAGAACCTAAGAAACGTGCCCTGACTCTGAAACCAGTGCCAAAGAAACACACTTTACTGGTAGAACCATTGTCAGTAAAAGAAATATCCCTGGCCCCAAAACTAGAGCCAAAAAGCTTTTTAAAAAAAAGTCAATGAAAGAAACACCATTTGGCTCTAAAATCAGCCATCTCTGCCCCTGACCAACTAAACTAACCAGTCCCTGAGCAGGGAAAACTAACCAATCCCTCTTCTCCCTGGGAAAACTTTGCCCTTAAGAAGCCCTAGATTAGTCCTGTGCCTGTTCAGTTTGTAGCTGCTCTTCTTCCACTCTGGAAGAGGCAGCCACTCTCCTGGACTCTTCTCTCCCAGTAAGCTCTTGTTTTCTTTTCTTTTATTTTATTTTTATTTTTATTTTTATTTTTCGAGACAGGGTTTCTCTGTGGCTTTGGAACCTGTCCTGGAACTAGCTCTGTAGACCAGGCTGGCCTCGAACTCACAGAGATCCGCCTGCCTCTGCCTCCCAAGTGCTGGGATTAAAGGCGAGCGCCACCACCGCCCGACCCCAGTAAGCTCTTGAATGAGGTCTGGGTGACGTCCTTCTTTTGCAGGAGCAGAGACAGAACAGAGCGGGATTGTAACACTTTCAGGAAGGGAGCCTTCCCCTAGCAGCGCCTACATGCAAAGTCAGAGGCACAGTGCCCTGGAACAGAGCTGGACTGTAACGCTCTTGTGGGGCAAAACTTCCCCTAGCAGAGTTCCTACACTCTGGAGCACTTGTAACAACTCCACTGGGGAAGCCCTCTCCTACCAGAGCAGAGTTGTCACAATGGGGATATCTTTCTCTAGTGCAGGACTGTAAGCTGCTACACTTATTGTGACCTGTGCTCCTGACCGCCAGAGCACTGTTCCACCCAAGCTGTAACCCCAAGCACTTATGACTCATGTCTCTCTCTCTCCTCTCTCTCTCTCTCCTCTCTCTCCTCTCTCTCTCTCTCTCTCTCTCTCTCTCTCTCTCTCTCTCTCTCCCCC